>NC_089585.1:116651329-116996954 GCF_019320115.1 Miscanthus floridulus | reverse complement strand
GTCTTACGAGATCACACCAACCGCATTTGTGGTGTGGCCGCCACCGTGTATCAGAGAGAACAAGGCTCGCGGCGTTTCGGTCGGAAGCTTGATAGTGAAGACAGCGGGGAGCATCTGGGAGAGGCTTGTCGGAGATCCACTTGCGTGTGGGGAAGGCCCGAGGCTATCCACGGAGTTACCCGACCAGGAGCTTAGCCCTTGTGAGGGGCTCCAACAAGGACTAAGGGGAAGCTTGCGTGCTTCTTGATACCTCGGTATAAATACTGGAGTCATCGACGAGAGTTTGCATATCTCTACCTTACTCTTTAGCTTCTACATTTACATTGATTATATTACTCCTTGCGGTAGATATAGCAATACACTAGCAAAACCGTAGTTGCACATTTAGATAGTTTATCTATTGCATATGTTTTGCTAGGTTTAGAAAAAGAGGCCATAGTTTAGAGTTAGAATTTTAAGTTGCCTAATTCACCCCCCCTCTTAGCCATCATGGTCCCCTACAAGTGGTATCAGAGATGGTTGGCTCAATTTGGACCTTTGGCTTAACCGTCGTTGATCGACGCTATTTAGAGTGGTTGTGATAGATACCTCTAGGCCTTCGCACTTTGACGGCACTAACTTCTCATATTATATAGCAAGAATGGCTTGCTACCTTGATACGGTTGATTTGAGAGTTTAGAGAGTCACTTGTGACGGGATGAAACCCATTAAGAATCCAAAAAAAACCCACAAAGAGTGATGAAAAAGAAATGCATTTCAATGCTAGAGCTAAAAATTGCTTGTTTGAATCATTTAGTATGGATGTGTTTAATCAAGTGTTCACTTTAAATACAGCACATGAAATTTGGTTAAAACTTTAAGAGCTCCATGACGGCACATCTAATGTCCGTGAGCAAAAACATTGTCTAGCTAAACAAAATTATGATTCCTTCACAATGAATGATGATGAGCTTGTTTGTGATATGTATTCTCGTTTGAATCTAATTATCAATGAGCTCCATTCAATAGGATTAATAAAGCTATATGATGCAGACATCGTGAGGAAGATCATCTTCGTGCTACCACAAAAGAAATATGCAAGCATCATCACCATCCTTCATAACATGGAGAACTTAAGCACCATGACCCTGGGCATAGTCATTGGCAAGATAGTGGCATTTGAAATGTCACGTAAGATGGGTCAAGAATAAGCCTCTTCATCAAGTAAAGGCAAAGCTCTCGGATGTAGCGAGAAAAAGAAGATGAAGGGCAAGCAAGTTGAGACAAGCTCAAGCTCAAGCTCCTCAAGTGAAGATGAAGAAGATGAGGACGATGATGATGATGAAGATTCAAGTGATGATGATCAATCTTCCTCCTCCACCTCTGACCTTGAAGAAGAATCAATCAAACTAATCAACAAGATGGAGAAGATGATCCAAAGGCTCAATGTCAAGGGTGTGCCCATCTAAATTCAAGATCTCATTTTCACCAATCAAAGAAATGAGCAAAGAAAGAGACAATGCTATGGATGCGGCGAGTTGGGCACTTTGTGGAAGTTTGTCCAAACAAGCCCACACCCAAGACAAAGAAAAAGACATGCAAGAACCAAGCCCTCACATCAATAAGGTCATGGGATAATTCTTTAAGTGAAGAAGAACACCATCACAAGAGGCGAGGCCGCAAATACTCATCATCAAGCTCTTCTCGTGTGTGCCTTATGGCATGAGGTAACGAAAGCTCATCCTCTAGTGAGAGTGATAGTGATGATGAAATGCCTTCTTATGATAAAATTATGCAACAAAATCTTAATTATGCTAAAGTTTGCACTAGTCAACAAAAGAAGCTCAAAAAAATAAAAGAAAAGCTAGATAGTTCACAAGAAGCATATAAAACTTTGCTTGAACAATATGAAACTTTTGCTAATCTCAATATTGAACTATCTACTAAAATTGAGCAACTTAAGGCTAGTGCAACAACAAATACATGCACAATCAATGATGAGCAACTTGTAAAGAAAAATAAAAAATTAAAAGAAAAGTTAGCTAGCTCACAAGATGCTTATAAAAGTTTGCTTGCTAAAATAAAAACCATGTGCAAACATTGTAATGAGCTAACTAATAAAGTTGCTAATCTTGAAGCCGTTAGGACAACCCCCACCAAGGCATCTAAAAAAAAAGTTCTATCTTTAACATGTCTAAAAAGGATGCTTCTACTTCTTGTAATGATTTATGTTTAGACTCATCTTTGTGCAACCAAGTTTGTGTTGAGAAAGTTGTTGTTGATACATGCACACAAAAGGTTGCAAAGGAGAATGAGCAACTCAAGCAAGAAGTAGCTCGCCTCACCAAGGACTTGACTCAAGTGAAAGGCAAGGCGAAGCAACCCCAACTTCATCAAGATAACACCATCAAGGGAGTAAGAAGCTTGATGAACTGCAAACCGTGGTTTGCTACGTATGCCACAAGGAAGGTTACAAGTCCTATGAGTGCAAGGTGAAGAATGGGGGATGAGCAAAAAAGAAAGAGAAAAAGCAAACAAGCAAGCTCTCCAACACCCACTGTTCGCCTAAACGGTCGTTTAGCCCGTTTAAACACCGTGTAAATGCTACACGGTGATGCACCATTTCCGTTTAATCACCCGTTTACCCCATTTAATTGGCCGTTTAGCCCGTTTAATAGGACGTTTTGCCCGAATAATGGCTAAACGGTAGGTGACTGACTGTTTACCGTTTAGCATTTAGGAAAACACTGGCAACACCTACACCAACAAGGTGGACAAGAAGGCCTCCACACCATACTTGTTAAAGAAGAAGAAAAATGACAAGGTGGTGGCCACAAGGTGAACAAGCAAGCCAACAATGGGGTCAAACAATTTTGGGTGCCAAAGGAAATCATTTCCAACATGAAGAGCACCAAGAAGGTTTGGATCCCGAAAAGGAAGTGAGAAGTCCGATGGACTTCAAGGAATTTGGAGACTTGGCAAAGTATGGGTGCATTTTCATGGGGTGCATCATGATGGACAAAATCATTGCCAAGTGGGTTAGTGAATACTATGGACCCAAATTCCCCTTCCCATGTTAGGTAACTAGATTCAATTTTTTTTAAGTAGTATCAATTTGCATTTTCTACAAGTGGTATTTCTTACAAATTGGTATATTTAAGCATCTAGTTACTTTTCATGCCTATGTTTGCATTTGCATGCTTATATTTTTTGTCATGCATACACTAGGTATATCTTATGGTAGGCTTGCTCAATTTTTTTCTTAACCCTTGAAGCAAACCTATATGGTTTAAAATTGTTTAGGAGCACGGCACATAGCTTGTCTTACAATTGTTCATCTAATATATGCCAAAGTCCAAATTGTAGATAATTTCTCCTAAATATCATCTTCGAAAATAATTTTCACATTCATGTGATGTCATCTTTCAAGTGGTATTATTGATTCTAAAATCAATGTGCATGTCTTCTACAAGTATTCCACACTTATGTGCACAAATTTAGGGGGATGTTACTCTACAAGTTGGATGCCTTGAGACTAACACCTTTTCAAGCTTATCATATGTGTAGTAGTCTCATTGTAAAGAAAATGGAGTCTCCGGAGTTAAGCATCATACTTCAAATATCAACCACCTATTGCAAGTGGTAGAAATCAAATTGGTTTCCACATGTGGTATTTTTAAACCGATGTCATCATGTTGATTTCATTTTGATATTCATATGCTTTCTCCATGCATTATATAGATTAAATTCCCTTAAGCAATAATTTACCAACTATGCATATACTTTGCCTTCTACCATATGTACGTATATATTTAGGGGGAGCTTAGTTTATATAATGTGAGAGTCAAATTTTGTGACATATTCCACTCTACATACAAAGGATCACAAAGTTTGACCCTCCCTTGTGTTACTAATGTCTTCCTTTTCGGTGCTTGATTCCAAAGGAGGAGAATTTGGAGGACCAAAAGCAAGCATTAATTTGTAGGATCAAAAGCTATACAAGTGATAATGGTTTACAAGTGGTGTCTACAAGTGGTAATGGTCCGAGAAAGGGAGGATAGTGGATTATGGATTGCCTATGTAATGGAGAGAATTTGTAGGAAGCAAGGCTTAAATCCATAATGCCACATGGGAACATTTGCAAGGGCAAGATAAGTTTTTATGTGATATCTTTTAGTCTTACAAGTAGTATCTTTTTAACATCATATAACCTTGTCCCTTACAATGCATCCTAGCAAGTAGGTAGTTTTTAAATTTCAAAATTCTATTATTTGCTTGCTTTGGTCGTGTTGTCATCAATCACCAAAAATGGGAAGATTGTAAGAAAAATGAACCCTAGGCCCATTTACTTTGGATTTTGGTGTTTGATGACCAACACAACAAAATTGGACTAATGAATTTGCAAGTGATTGTTTTATAGTTCAATAGGGTGCAAGATGTGACTTGGACGAAGGCAATGTGATGATTCGATGATCAACACCATAAGCAAGACCTTAGAAGCACAAGAGAAGACCCAAGATATCAAGCAAAGTCTAAGCATGAAGATAGGAACCAAGCCATACGCAAGATCACAAATAAACGAGCTCATAGAAGTGACCGAACACCCCGATCAAGAGGCTCGGCAGCAGCAGTGACCGGATGCTGGCGGCAGATCGACCGGACGCAGAACAGCAGAGTCCGATCGAGTACGGAGAGGTTCCAGAGCGGCAAAAATGCGATCGAACGCGTCTAGTGGCATGTGACCGGACGCTGGCAGCGTCCGATCAGTTGATCGCGGCTCTAATGGTCGGGACGACCGGACGCGTCCGGTCAGGACGTGATCAGCGTCCGATCAGTAGCAAAAAAGCGGGATTTTGTCCCAACGGCTACTTTCTCAGTGGGGCTTATAAATAGACCCCCCAACCGGCCATTTGAAGAGGATGGAGCTGAGGAAACATACCAAGGGTGTTGATACACCATTTTAGTGATCTCTACTTGCATAGTGCTTAGTGTTTCATTAGGTGATTAGCACAGGTGCTTTGCGAAGTGCTTAGGTTAATTAGACCACTGCTTATGCGCTTGCTCTAGGTTTAGGCCTAGTGTTTAGTGAGGTTTGCATATCTCTTACCACTCAGTACTTGCGCGCACCATTGTTGTACATTGGAGGGGCTTGTAGTCTTACAAGATCACACCAACCGTGTTTGTGGTGTGGCCGCCATCGTGTACCGGAGGGAACAAGGCCGCGCGTTTCGGCCAGAAGCTTGATAGTGAAGACGGTGGGGAGCATTCGGGAGAGACTTGCCAGAAGGCACGTCGGAGACCCACTTGCGCGTGGGGAAGGCCCGAGGCTATCCACGGAGTTACCCGACAGGGAGCTTGGCCCTTGCGAGGGGCTCCAACGAGGACTTGGGGGAAGCTTGTGTGCTTCTCGATACCTCGGTAAAAATACCGGAGGAGTTTGCATATCCCTACCTTGCTCTTTAGCTTCCGCATTTACATTAATTATATTACTCTTTCTTGCGGTAGAGATAGCAATACACTAGTAAAATCGTAGTTGCACATTTAGATAGTTTATCTATTGTATAGGTTTTGCTAGGGTTAGAAAAAGAGTCTATTGTTTAGAGTTAGAATTTTAAGTTGCCTAATTCACCCCCTCTTAGGCGTCACGGTCCCCTACAACGGATTTCTCGCTAGTCAAAGATGGATGGAGAGATTGACTCTCTAGAGTGCACACAAGATATTGAAAAGTTATTGGAGAGCGAAAAGATATAGAAAATAATTTTTATTCAAATTGTTCTCCGTATGATAATTTAGAAAGTGAGTTTTAGAAAGACTCTTGGACATTTAAACTAGATGTCTCTTGTAGAAATGTTGCTTGTTCAATTTATATTCATTTGATACTATGGATTAGCTTTTGCTCTTCAAATGCTACATTTCATAATAGGAACAAGTTCCCGCGGGAATAAATTCCCCACGTGGTTATGGGGATGGGGATGGGAGGAGAAGCTCCCCGTAAGCATCCCCGAGGACGGAGACAGGGATGGGGATGGGGAGCTATCCCTCAGCGGAACCGTTAGCATCCTTACACCAACCAACTGCCTCTAGCACCAATGTGACCTTCCTCCACGCACTTGTCTTCCCTTTGAAGCTCCAAATCCCAAGAGGCACAATCCAACCGGAGATGGACAGGTGGGGGCCTTTCGAGAAATGGAGAAGAGGGTGAAGATTAAGTGAAAGAAAAATCTATGTATAGAAGAGGAAAGAAAGTAAGAAACACTCGATCATCATATAATAGTTTTATTGTTAATTTAAAGAAAAATGAGAAGCTTCATCAAATATCTAGAACTTCTATACTCATGAGAGTTTGAGCAGTAAAAGGATTCTCGAGATAACCACTTTGACAGCACAATTGATGATGTGCCAAATTGTAGTTTCATCTCTTTGTTCTTCTGTTTTGTATTATTGAACTACATTGTCCAACCATATAGTTCATGTTAGCTATATATTTTAGGCTAGAGGATTTAGTCACTTTAAGAAGTTTCAAATGAAGCAAACTAAGATTGCTTCAGTGGCTATATCTTATTGGCCTTTGAGATTCCTTCAGAGTAAACAACCATTATAAGAATTAAATATTAATATTCTCTTGAGACATGATGCAGATTTTAAATGGCTGTTTATGATATCTTAGTACTTAAGACTATGGATTTATGATATCTTAGTACTTAAGACTCTGACCTAAAATTCTTATTTTTAAAACTACAAAAGAAATGCTAATAAAATATATAACAAGCACAAGAGTTTCAAATTACCTTGAGGATAAAAAGTTTACAAAAATTACTAATATTAAAAAAATGTAATTTAATATAAGCTTTTTGATGTAATAAACGCAAGATATGCAATTTAAAAATATATAATAAGCACAATAGTTTCAACTTAACTTGAAGATAAAAATATGTAATTTAAAAAATCTACAACGGTTAATAAGATTAAAAATAAAACCGAATAGAGACTACAAAGTATCTACTATGAGTATTGCGTTCGGAAATGAACAAAGGGAAAAATATGCAATTTAATCTAAGTAATTTTTTAATAGTCAAAGGTATTAAACATTAAATAATACTTATGTCTCCTTTCGCACAAGCTGATGGACTAGTAAGGGACTAATTTAAAAGGATCATCTATTGATGTAAATGTTGTAGATACACAGGTACCTGTAGAATATACAATAATATGTTATTTAGCCCCTATTTACAGTATACAAAAACAAATAGTATATCTTCTTCCAAAAAAAGGGAGAATAGGTCCAGTTAAATCTTCTTTCTATTGTGAGCACCAGCTATTATTGAAGTATCAAGCTCGGTGTCTTGTTTACCGTAGCTCCCTTCACAATCCTAAATTGGTCTCGTACCTCCATCGAACTTGAGTTTACAAACTGAATAAAAGAGGTTAATAATTATTCAGACTTCATTGCAGATGCAGAACCATTTTAAAACACTAAGGTGGTGTTTCTTTTTTTCAACATTTTCTGGGAGTTAGTTGTGTTAACGCTTAACTGAGGCATTTTCTTTATTCAACCACTTCAATATTGGGAGAACTTATAAATATGCTAAAATAGAGGGACGGAAACACAACACCTGGAGGAACTCACCTGAACCAGCATATCGGTTCTTGTAGCATGCACCTTGCCATAGCCGAACTCCGAAACCCTTGATAAGCTCCAGGCCCCCCCCCCCCCCCCCCCTAAATATTTGGACAATGGGAAAAGAATATTAACGAGCATATATCAACATCATTCAAGATAATCAATTCCAAATCTTCTCTCGATTCCTAACATTAACTGAATCATTGTTAACACCCTGCACCTTCAAGATTCTGAAGTGCCTGCTTTCAACATACAAGCCTGGTTAATTGTTACCATGACTCTTACATTGTTAGGGAAGCTGTCCAAGCTGAACCCTCCTGCTCCAACAATGACATGAACAGGCGCGGTATAGTTGCTGTTGTCATAGACGTCAATTCCGCTTTTGTCCTTCGTTGGCATGCCTTTGCAATCACCCTGGTATACCGCACAGGTCCTCTCATAGTTGTGTACATGGCCGAAGAAAACCAAATCCACCTACTCACCGCAGAACCCAAACATGTCAGCATGTTGTCATTTTTCTCAGGAATAATGTGGCACGGTCCGTTCTAAATTTTTGAATTTTAAGCGTGATTTCTTACCTGGTAGTTAAACAGGAGTGGCTCAACAGAGGCAACAAAGTTGGAATCCACGTTGGGCAGTATACCACTATGGGAGGAATACATCGGTCTATGTCTGCAATGGCCAGTGAAATGCCAATTGTTATTTCTTGCATCTCGCAGAACAGATTCCAGAATCTAGAGTACAATATAAACAATACAAGAATAAAAAAGGACCGGTCTCATGCTGCAGCCTTTCTTTCCCCACTTGATCAGTCTTTAGCCAGGCTATTGTCAGGAGAGAAATGAGTAATTCACTCACCCAATGAAGATCACCCATGGTGTTCTTGATCTATCAACCGATGACAAATCTTCGTCAATCCAATTATACTGCTCAAAAAACAAAGTTTTTTTTTTCAGAGAAGGTTTTGTGTTTCCAAGACTTAAAACAGAAGTAGAAAATGTACAGATAAGATCATACCTGCTCTGACTTCTCCGACCACTCATGCTCGTTGGACATCACAATGAAGTGAACGGTCCCTTGCTCTATAGAATACCATGGCTTATCCTTACTGACAGCAGGCATGGGGAAGTATGATTCGTAGGCGACTCCACATTCACCCCCTGAATCAGGAGTCACATACACAGATCCAGAGTTCGCGTAATCCCTGAGGAAGACAATAAGACATCACCAGTTCATGGTAGCAATTGTGCATTATATATTTCTGTCACCGTGTAAATTCACTATTGTTAAAAATTGCACTGGAAGTGCAAGATTCTGAATAAAGAAAGTCACCTTTCGTGATTACCAATAGCGGTCATGTAGGAAACTTGAGAGGCCAGTGGCGTGATGAGGTGAAGGAAGAAGTCCCACTCAACCAGGAAGCCTGTGGCGTAGCTGATGTCTCCTATATGGAAAATGGAGTCCACGTTTCCTGTTTGGATCTCTTTAGCCACTGCCTTGGCCACAGAAACCGATCCAGGCTGCAAAGGCGTCCCATGACCATTAGAACCAGACCCAGTTAATATTTTCCCAGACTTACTACAACCATAACATGTCATACGAGAATGTACAGACTTCGCAGAAAAGATCCAGCCTTAGAGCAGTTTGCATCAACACTGTATTTTGATCTACCTTATCCCCTTTATTGATTAAAATAAACGGCAGATCCTGCCAGTTCACTTCCAAAAATATTTCGATCTACCTGAATGTAGTGTTCCACTGATGGGTCTAGTGGAGCCTTCCCCATATCACCATAGATCACAAAGGATAGCTCATCTGAACCCGCAGCTGGTGGAGTTTTGAACTTAAGTGTGTCACTCCAGCCCACAGAATCACTGCACAAATAAGAAAGCCACTAATTGTAGATCATTTTTTTCAAGGATCTTAGTCACGTTTGGAGAATTCAAGATCTACCTTCCGTAGCGGTAAGTGTAGGACTGAGATGGCTGGAGCCCGGTCATGACGGCCGAGTGGATGTAGCCGGGGTCATCCCAGCCGAAATCCTTCGCAGGGCTCGGCAGCACGGCGATGCCTGCACGCAGGCAATTTTGTCCGAGGAACTGACGTACAGCGCAGACACCAGCGATATTACATTTGTTTTCATATTTCTGTCCGGATTCGGATTCGAATATAAATAGTGTCAACAATGTCGGATAGGATACGATTGGATATCGACATCATAAATATGCGATTTGAGTATTCGGATACGGATACGGTATCGGATTTTGGATATCCGGACTCGGATACGGACAGATCTCAACTCCTCTAAACGGATTCGGTTTTGAATACGGTCGGAAAATATCCGTACCGTTTTCATCCCTAAGTCCGGGCCTTGCAGGCGCCCGACGCGTGGCGCTTCCCGCGCCCCGCGTTCTTGCAGCCCATGTATCCGAGGTCGCTTGTCAGGTACTGGGCCTGCACTTCCGTGTCAGGAAGATTCGAAGCTGAATAGGAGTATCATGGAAAGATTCCATTTGATCTCTACAAAATTTTGCCGAAGTTCGATTCAACTCCTTTATTTTTTTGAAACGTTATTTGACTCCTTGATTGAAAACCCAGTTTTTTTTGAACTTCTTCAACTTTTGAAAGGAAAAATTTGATAGCCATTTTGGCCAACATGATGTCACATGGACCGTTCAATATGGCGCACGTTAGATGCAACAAATTTTGTTCTAAAATATTTAACTTTTTATTTTCCAATATACATTTCTATTTTCTTAATACACTTTTTTTTCTTTTCCTAATACATCTCTGTCTCTCTCATTCTTATT
Organism: Miscanthus floridulus; assembly: GCF_019320115.1. Taxonomy (NCBI): domain Eukaryota; kingdom Viridiplantae; phylum Streptophyta; class Magnoliopsida; order Poales; family Poaceae; genus Miscanthus; species Miscanthus floridulus. Next base: position 116,986,544 of record NC_089585.1, on the reverse strand, counting down.
TTTGTGCACCACACCTTTTCACTCCTTCAGATTTAATAGGAAATATTAAATCTTTTCCTATTAATACACCTTCAGATTCCTCAAGAAATAGGAAATATATTATATGCAATAAAGGATGTTCTAGCTAGTGGGCCTGTCTGAGTTAGCATAATCAAGTAGCTAGATTATACAAAACAAAAAAGGATACAACCATACCCATCTTCAGATGTCGAGCAGTCAGTTATGTTTGTATTAAAAGAGATCAAATATGAGGTAGTTATATGATATTTGTGTTGTCGTCGAAGTCAATTGAACTTCTGTCAGGGTTAGACTAAGTACCAAATAATGAGAGCATCCACTACAAATAAACACTAAAAGAAGACTGCATATATATTGTTCAAATAATTTCAGGCTAGGTATGATAAGCTAGAGCATGCATGATTTTGAGAAATTTGAAGCTGATATCATATTTTATATTTTACTAAGCTAAAAAATGTTTTCTAAAATTTTAGAAACTTTAAATGCGTAGTTTATTTTCCTAAAAACATTTGGACATTTTTTAAAATTGTATCTAACCTTTTTTGATAAAGGCTAATTGATCTCCCTAAACTATCAACCTAGTCCAATTTAGCTCCATTAAGAATTATGATGACATGGCGTCAAGTAAGATGATTGACATGGCGTCACATTGGCCAAAATAGTTGTCAAAACCATTTGGGGGAGCAAATTAAGATAGTTTTAGAAGTCAGGTAAAAAAAAAATTCAATTGAGGGAAGCAAAATATACTTTGCCAAAATATGGAGGAGATCAAATGGATTTTTTTTTTCCAAGTGTTATTCCTGGATCAGAATTGGGCTTAAGAGGCCGATGTACACTCTAGGTCCAATAGATGGGAACGGCCCTAAAGATCATGTGCAAGGTGTTTACGAGTTTCCCCGTTTGAACCATGCACGCACGGATTGTCTATCACGCTATATCTTTTATGTCGTTGTCAATACTTAGTTAAGCTAGCACATGTCTTCTCATAAACTCGGCAACCTATTAAAAAGACAAATCTTTGTACTTGAACTGACAGGAGGAAGAGGTTCATATATATGTAAAGCAATTGGCAAATCGCAACATAAAAGATATAGACTCACCCTACCCCTACCGGAACAGTGGAACCAGAGCGTCGCCATCGTGTTGTCGAGCAGAGCTACTATGATTTTTATTATCGAAAGGGACTCAGTGACTGACGGGTCTAATTTTGGATTCAGTATGAACAAGAACAGAGAGAACTGGCCAGCTTATAAGCCGTATTTTTTCAGCCAACGAATAATATTTTTCTCTCACGATAAATCAGTCAAATGTACTTTCAGCCATGACTTATCAGCCAAGCGAACATGACGATGAAACTTGTCACAAATTTTCAGGTCCTGTTCTGATCGAATCAAGTTCCCATCAGAGTAAAGTGTCAGTTAACATAGATTTCAAATAATTCAAGCAAGAGGAAAATGCCTTTATCCAGATTAATTTTTTTGCGACAAAAAAAGAATTATATTAGATAATAGCTCAGTACATCAACACGTTACACGTACTCTGGATTATACAAATATCCAGAAACTGATTCTCATCTAAATTATACCCACGCTGTGAATAGCTCCAGATCTCAAAACTAAACCTGTACGACGCTTTGCAGTATGGATGACCGCATAGACAAACGCTCGGCAAAAGGCCTGAGAACAGATACCCAATGAACGGCGGCCAACATTCATGTAGCCGGAGTTGAGAAACTTCTTCTTTCTGGTGTCTTTCTTCTTCTTCTTCTTTTTTTGTGCCACCGAAGAATGAGGAAGACTGATCTGAAACTTATCTCCCTAGGCCTTCATCGTGGCCAGATCTAACCACAATAAAACGGAGAAGAGACCGGAGAAAATTATTTCATGGCGGCGACATCATCTCCGCCTTGATGTCACCGTCCAGAAATAAAAGTCTCCATGTCATCATACCGGTGAGGATGCTGACGTCGTAGTTGTCGCCCTCATCTTCAACAGAGCCACCATGGAGAAAACGATTCCACTCTGCCCTCTCGCCGTCGCCGGAGAGGAGGAGGAGATAAATCCCCCAAACTAAGAAACTTGGCATGGAGAGACCCTAACCCTAAGAACTCGATCTATTGAAAAAACTTATTAAAAACAATGGATCCATACTCCCTGCGTCCTCTGGCGATATGCCCGGAGGGGGGACCAGCGGTGTGTGGGGGTGGGGGGGGGGGGGGGGGGGGGGGGGGGGGTGTGCGGCGGAGGCGCTCTGAGTCGCGAGACGCGGGGCGGACCAGGCCTTTATCCAAATTCTTGAAGTAAATCCTGTAAACTCCCACAATAATCCTGTGTCCAAACAACCCATACAGGTTAGGCTTCTAACAGGACTACGCCATCAAGACTGCCCCCAAAGCACGAGGAAACCTCAAGAAATAATGATCTCTTGATATGCATAGACATACTTATGATTATTTTTTCTGCTGAAATGACCTGAACTGCCCATGAACAAAAAAAAAAAAGTTGCCCCAGTGACCAATGCTGATTCTCGACAAAAAAAAAAAGAATGAAAGAAAAGAAGTATTCAATTTGTAACTGCTACTGCGAACTGTTTTGATACAGATACAACGACTAAAAATACAAAAGAGAATTCCAGGTCACCGATCTTTGGGTATAGCACACAGAATCTGCAACCAATCCCGTAGTCCAATAAAAGACAGTGACAGAGATGGCACCTGGACAGAAGTATTACTGACGCTGGAGCTGGAAACAGTTAGCAACAAAACCACGTGAATATAGTTTATTGGCAATGGCAATAGTGGGAGCTACGTCCCTTAGCACGGTCAAGAAGAAAAAACAATAGTGGGAGCTGAACCCAAACTTTACTTACTTTCCTTTGAGTACTCTTTTGAAGACCATATCAGCAACATGAAAATTTCAAGCTCAAATTCCATCTATCAACTTCAGTTTAATAAGAAGAGTGAAACCCAGATCACAGAACTGCGACTGCAGGAAGTGCATTTGAACTTCAAAGTCATCAAGATGCCAAGGAATTCAATAATGAGCTGGGCTTGCTTAAATAATTCCGAGTGTTTATTTGTATGCACATGCTGTATAACCTAAATCCTTCTTCCAATATTTCAGTGTATCAACCCACTGGACCATATAAGTACAATACATCTCAATATAATTCCAAAATTTGAGCGGAAGTTTGTATTCATCTTGTTAATTTCCACTTTTGGGTTACATCAAACAACAAGTAGACCTGTCCTATGAATACCTCCACAATGAAACAAATCAAAGAGTCTTGTGTTCAGTATTTCCGCCAAATATTAGAGGTATGGAACCAAGTTAAGAATCAACTGACTGCAGCAGATGACAAACCCTGGGGTCTTCCACTTTGACAGAGCTCAAACCTCTGTTCTTCCACACATCACGCTCCTCCACCAGCCTCCTAATCTTCAACACATCATTCCACCGTCCACCCATAGCATAAAGGTCAGATATCAACGTATATAATCCAGCGTTTTCATCATATATCTCCAGTGCCAATACTTTCTCCATTCCCTCGACGGCGATCTTAAAATTCTTGAACTTCTTGCATGCCGCCAACAATGATGTCCGTATGATGACATTTGGTTCCACTTTCATGGTTTTGATAACCTCATAAGCATCCTCCAACAACCCTGCCTTTGCATAGAGATCAACCATGCACCCATAATGATGTATGGTTGGCTCAAGGCGATATCTGTCAACCATAAGCTTAAACAGCTCCCTCCCTTTCTCCACCAGCCCAGCATTCACACATGCGCTGAGCACAGCTGTAAATGTCATCTCATTGGGTTGCACTCCTCTTTAACACATCTCCTCAAACAGATGAACAGCTTCGATGTTGCGAAATTGTGAAACCATACCACAGATCATAATTGTCCAGTGCACAACATTCCTTTTAGTCATCTGAGCAAACACACGGGTAGCGTAGTCAATGCGGTTGGTCTTGGTGTAGCAATCAATGAGTGTCGTCCCGAGGTGCATACTAGCAGGGATGGATTGGCGTACAGCATAACCGTGAATGGCCCTGCAGAACAGGGGTAGAAAGCCAGCTGACGCGCAGGACGTGAGGCGGGTGGCGAGCATGGCAGAATCCACAGCAATATCAGTGGTGAATGTCATTGTACGGAAGAATGCAAGCCCGTCAGCGAGGAGACCATTGGAGAAATAGCAAGCGAGCATGGTTGACCAAGACACAACGTCTTTGTCGGGGATGCCATCGAAGAATGTGCGCGCAGAATCGAGGTCAGAGGAGCGGCACAGTGACGCAAGCATGACGTTGAGGACGTAGAGGTTGCAGGTGGTGGAGGGTATTTGATCGAAACAGTTGGTGGGCAGCTGGCGGGGAGAGGAGCGAGTAAGAGCGAAGGAGCGAGGAGGCGACGTGAGGGTAGGCGAGGAGGTTGGACCTAAGTAGGTGGACGTGGAAATGGGAGAGGAGTGGAAGGGAAGAAGCGGCGGAGAGTGGCTTGAGGGTGAACATGGCGGCGCGCCAGACGAAGTAGGATGGTTCCGAGGGGCGGAGCCGGAGGTGGAGGAGGGAATAGAGGTGGAGTGCCGAGTACGGACAGGACACGCTGCGGAGGGCGTTGAGGATGTCGCCGGCGGCGAGGTGATGAGTAAGGAACATTAGGGGGGGGGGGGGTGCCGGTGTTGCTGCGCGGCGCTCGCGCCGGCGCCGCCGCGGCGTGTTCGGATTGGAGTCAGGGCACGCGGGAACCGTGGCGGTGGGCAGTGGCTCGGCCCGGCGCTCATCGGGCGGGACGGTAGGGCCGCGTGTGGGCCGCCCAGTCAACAAGGCCACACTGCTGCAGAAGAGAGGCCCGTTTAGTCCTCTTCTTCTAGATAATGATTTGTCAGTTACCTGTACCATTTCGGGCATGCGAGGAACACGAAGAAGTTGACCGCACCGATGAGGAAGTTGTCCAGGCGATTACCTCCGAAGCTTTTGATGATACTGCTGTGGAAGTGTTGATAGCGGAGATTAAGGCGCTGGTGTCTTCTTGTTTCATTAGTTTCGAGCGTTCGTTTAAACGCCCTGTCCGCTTGGTTTATAAATCGTATTTTTTCAATCAACGAATATTATTTTTCTCTCACCACAAATTAGCTAACAATATTTTCAGCCACGACTTATTAGCCAAACGAACACGGATTTCAGAACGTAATAGACTAATAGAGTCGCTCATGAGTGCTGGGTCATATGTGTGTATTCAGGGAGAGGAGCAAATCACCACTTCCATTCCTGAAAATGTTTATGTATTTGTCGCTGACGAGAGATTACATCCAGGGTGGAAAAAAAACCATGTTGAGATTCTCGGCGAGACGGCGAGCCACCACCCGTGGTCTCCTAGCACGGGGTCGGCCGTAGCGAGGTGCACCACCACCACGATGACCAGCAGCCCGTTGAGGTACAAGGACAGCGCCAAGCCGCTTTAGAGGAGCGACCCGGCGACGCTGCGCATGTTCTCCGGGAACTGCTTGTAGTAGAACTCCATCTAGCCCACCTGGTTGAACGCCTCCGAGAGGCCCAACGCCGCCAGCTGCGGCACCAGCCAGAACGCCGACGCCGGCGAGACGAGGGTGCCCAACAGCGGCTCGCGGTTCGCCTCCGCCTGGAGCACGGCGAGCTCGCGCCGGCGATGAGCATGGCCACGACGGAGAGTACCATGCCCACGCCCATGCGCTGGAGCAGCGTGATGCTGCCCTCGACGCCTGTGAGCCTGCGCAGCCACGGCACCACGAGGCGGTCGGCGGAGTTTCAGTTGATCTCGACCGAATTTCGGTCTCCGAGTCAGGTACGAAATACGAGTCCTTGCCGTACAAGATTTGTCAAATACAGGTAGATGAATTTGAAACTTTTGAAATAGTATATATAGGGGTAAGTCATGAAAGCATAAAACAACCTGCACATAGCAGGGAGAGGGAAAATAAATAAATAAATAAATAAATATATATATATGTGGTATAGTTGACATCCATATATCAAGGAAACTAACTAGCTTTCTTGGCAATTAAGTTTCCTTCATGTGAGATGGACTTGGACTCTGCTTGTCCCATCAGATCCTTTAAGATATTTTTCCTTCAGGCTGACTCCCAACAGATCTATATTTAGTTCCTACCAAGAAAAGGTCTAGGGGTGGTTTCCTAGCCTACAAATATGCAACTTGGATTCCCTAGATCCCTTCTTTAGAGAGCAGGTGCTAGGGTTTTGTTTTGTCATTGTCATCAAGGTGAAGTGCCAAAAGCAAATTGGCATTGAAGGAGTGATCATATCAAGAACCCTTAAAAACCTTGGGGTAATTGTTTGATCTGATCCATATCAAAAGTAAGATCTGCAGTTGGAAGGCAAGAAGAAAAAAGATCTGGTCATACCAAGACCATTCAAAACCTTGGAGCCTTTTCTTTTATCTGATCTATCTATCTATCTATCTATACCAAACTACAGTTGGGAGGCAACTAGGAAAAGATCAAGATTGGACTGCATTCCAGAGGTAAGATTATTATTTTTGTTTAGAGTGTGTTTGCCTTTTTATCTCTCCTGTTCTTGAAAGACATGATTTGGCTGTGTTCCTTCTTCATATTTGCTTCTCTGTCTTCCATCCTCAAGTTAAGACATGATTTGGCTGTGTTCTTTCTTCTTCATATTTGCTTCTCTCTGTCTTCCATCCTCAAGTTAATCTATATTTAGGACCCTTCCGCTTCTCTAGGATCTCTGTATTTTCAACCGTTCTTTATGCATGGACGGTTGCTTTGTTTTTTTGTTCCCTTGTCACGGTGAGGCCATCGCGGTTGCGCGGCGCTCGGCGTCGGAGTTGACGCACTCGCCCAACAACGACAGTTCTTCAGGCGTGAAGCGGTCTTTGGAGGTCGAGCGGCGGATGCTTGAATGAATTTTGTTTTAACCAATATTAACCATGCTAACTGAATGGACATCTAATACATTTGTCATCTGAGCTAATTGGTAAACTGTGATCTAATTTGTTCATGAAAGATGGCCTCTAAAGTAAAAAATATATAAATTGCCGGACTTTGGGTTTCTTTCCTTTCTCGAGCTGCAGCACCCTCCCATTTTCCGTCCTATCATGAGGTACTGTAGCACTGAATCTATGTGAAATACGACTTGCCTTTTGCTATTGTTTCAATTTTCAATTTAGAATGGCTAATAAAGTAAAAAAAGATTGGAGCCTATGCATTGGGTGATGAGTTGCTGACGAACGCTTATCTGGACTCTAAATAACCTTATGAAGATACTTATTAAGCGGCTAGGAATAATTGTTTCCAATGGAGTTTGGGACTCTCTTACTTAAATGCTCAATGATGTAACACTCACTCTCTCTCATGAAGAGCCCTATAAAAAGTTTATTGATTATATATGTGCTAGCTAATAATAAATTAAATCATTAAAATGTTAGCTTTATCTCTCTTTATTCTTATTTGGATGTTCCAGGACATGTGCAGTTAGGCTGCAATTACTCGATTTACAGGTGGGAAAATTTTGGCTTTTATTTGACCGAACCACGGGGGCAAAAAGGAAAAGATATATTTTATCCTAGTGCTCCTCCTTTGAGACTATTTCTCTCTTTTCCTCTTTCTTTTCCCCTTCTCTAACTCTAGCGAGATCAGATCCTACCATCTCCACCTTCGATCATTTTTAGCCCTCTTATCCAACTCCGACGATATCCGATACCATCTTCTCCATCTTCGGTGACTCTTCGTCCACGACAAGGTTAGTGTTTTAATTTAAGGTTTGGGGTTAGGGTTAGGGTTAAGGTTAGGGATTAGGGTTCATAGAGGTTCAAGGACAAGGGAAGAGAAGTTCCACCTAGTTGTGATGGCCATTGAGGGGCGAGATGGCAAGGCTAGGCGTGCCGCAAGCTAGGCTACAATAGAACGTCCGTGGGGCACAATCAGGTGCGTGGTAGCGGAGCTATGTCTCATCCAGTGAAGGGGTAAATTAGTTGTTATCTGTGGTTACAAATTTGGCAGATTAAGGAAAATTTGGTGGTGGAAGTGGAGAGATTGTGGGTGAAGGAGAGGAACAAGAAGGATATTGGTCGTAGATCCCAATCTATTCCTTAAGAGTTTGCTATGGTTATCCATGGGGCAAAGAAGGAATACTTTCCCTTTAGTAGTCTATTCTTTCTCATTTTCTTTCTCTCTTTCTTTTTTCTTAGCTTCATTTGCTTTGTATTGTTGCTTTGTTTTTTAATAAAATTTCAGTAGGGGTGCTTTACCTCTCTTGTTTGCCTAAAAAAAATCTAATCTAAAGGACTAAATAGTGTTGAGAAATAATGAATGGCTTATGTGGTTTGTGACAATTTGACCTTGCTGAAATTTGACAAGCTCTAAATGGCTTATGTGAGTTGCTGACATTGTTTTGATTTGTTTTTCGGATATTTCTTCACCTTTTGCGAATTTTCTTTGTATGGAACACTTCTGCCAATACTGTGCTAGCTTTCTTGATTTTCTCTGATTTATTAAGAATTTATTGTCGTTTTTTTTCTAAATGTCGTAGTTATGATGTATCTCTTGGCATTCTCGATTTTACCATACATATGCATTTCCTCACTAATCGCTCCTACTGTTTGTCACTTGAACAGCAACCATCTTAAGGAAGTGCCGACAGACTACATGGACGCGGAGAGAGACATCAAGCCCTTCGTCTCCCCTATCGTGGCCACCACCATCCAGCGGAAGCTCCACGGCCCCAGCGCTTGTCAGCCAACGGCATTGCCACTGGAGTGCGGTGGCACTCGAGTGTTACCGCAAACTCAGCCTCAAGCGGCATGCGTCCTGAACCAGGCCGCTTCAGAGCTATCGGGTGGCGTCAGCGACCGGTCCATTAGCGCCGACGAGGCACTCGAGGGTACCTCGGCTCGTCGACCTTGCTCTGCACCACCACCACGGTTGAGTAGGAAGTTCTGGGGCGCCGGCGATTATGATGCAGCGAAGGGGAGGTCTGCGCCACAGCCTCCGAGTATGTCATAATGCTGAAGGTTTTCGTGTGAATTCTATTAATTCTTCGTAGCATACCTCTTACACTCGATGTTGATCACTGTGCTTCCTTGTAGGTCTTCAGAATCGTATGTGCGTCCACCCCGAATTTCTCCACTCCAACGCAACTTCACATAAATGGCCGTTCGGAGGTATGCTTTTGTGTGGTTTCAGACTTCTTTTTTAGACTACAGTCTTAGTTATTGTTGCATTGTGTCTTACATTCTTTGCCTTGTTACAGCTGTGGCAGAGTTGTTGGACAATGCGGTGGATGAGGTAATTAAACATAATTTTTGTTTTTTAAAACTTTAAACAGATTTATTGTTGAGCCATATTGATTATTCATAGGTAAACGTGTGACTGGATTTTTGTGTCAAACAGATAGAAACTGGTGGTGCTACAACAATATTGTTGGACAAAGTCATCGACAAACGACATGGATCACCAGCTTTACTAATTCAAGGTTGTGATTGTTATATTATAATTAATGTGATAGCATTATTTTAAATGATATTTGATTGGATTAATAAACCAAAATACAAACTTATAAACTTTACGGTTTTTTATGGAGTTTGTAGGAACTACAGAGTTTGCTCATGCTTGCACTATAATGAAGCTTACTTTAAAAAATTAGGCAAATATGGATACACGTATGAATTTAAAACTGACAGAGTGCATAATTTCCGGCTACCATACAGATGATGGTGGAGGCATGGATCCTGATTCTTTGAGGCGGTGCATGAGCTTTGGATTTTCAGAGAAACAATCAGGATCTTCGATTGGACAATGTATTGCCAACTTTTGTTTTATGATCTGCAAGTCATCCCCTGAAACCCATTGTCTAACATTTTGGCATTTATCACTTCGATTAGATGGAAATGGATTTAAGACTAGCACAATGCGGCTTGGAGCAGATGCTATTGTTTTCACTCGCTGCACTAAGAGCAGGTACCATAGAACCTCACTTAAATTTCTTTCCTTTTGTGAACCACTTTTTTTTGTCAATTGAAATAATGCCAAGTTATTACTTGTTTTCAGTGGGCCTACACAATCCATTGGTCTCCTCTCTTACACTTTCTTGGTGGAAACAGGACATACAGATGTTGTAATTCCTATGGTATGCTGTGCGATTTTTTTATTTGGTTGGCATTGGCACCACTTCCCTTGTTTCTGATGATACATTTTCTCTTCTTAGGTGGATTATAAATGCAATCTAATGAAAGGACAAACTCAACGATTGGAGCATCATGGTTCGGAGCAATTCTCCTCAAATTTGTCAGTGTTGTTGAAATGGTCCCCTTTTGCAACAGAAGAAGAGCTTATGCAGAATGTATGCTAAACCTGCCATCCGATTGAAGTCTAGAGATACAATGTTTTATTTACTCGAAGAAAACACTATAAAACTGACAAACTTAGACTTGAAGGTATAAGCTGGATAAATTGTTTTCCATATAAATACATGACAACTGTGTTTAAAAAACATTTAAATAAAATAGTAAAATTCAACAGATTGATGTAGCTACTACAACCTCATTTAGTATTTGTTAGTAATATATAGGTTATCTAAAATGCTAATGGTTGTTCCAATCTATGGTTGATGAACAGTTCTGTGACATTGGTCCACATGGCACCAAGATTATAGTGTTCAATCTATGGTCCAACGGTGATGATAATTTGGAGCTCGACTTTGACACGAATCCAGAGGTAACCGTCAAATATACCACTTCAATGATTTAACATAATTATTGTTTTTATTGTTAAAGTAACATCCTTAACTCTGATGATTGCATCTATTGGAATACTGTGGCCAACAATGTAAACCGATCTTATAAAATTTGCTGTATTTTGTTGATTGTTTTTCAATAAATAGGAATTTATTTTCTTGTAGTTGTTTATGTTGTATATTGTCGGAGTGAGTATCATAGTTCTTGTTGAATTTATTGGAATACTATTAGAATACAGATTTTTGGTGTTCCCTGCTGGGTTGCTCTTCATAGTTCTTGTTGTTTGTTTGTATTTCAGGATATTATGATAAGTGGAGCGCCAAATCCAGAAGAAATTAGTAACACTGTAAAAAGGGCTAATGAGAACCATTTGGCAAATCGACTACGCTATTCTCTTAGGGTGAGTATCATATAGTTTAACACTCCTGCACAATACCAGTGAGTTGGTTGCTGACATAGCATTCTGCAGGTCTATGCTTCTGTGTTGTATCTGCAGCTACCAGATTACTTTAGGATCATACTTCGAGGGCAAGAAGTTAAGCGTCGTCGCATTGCCGCTGACCTAATATATCCTGAATGCATCAGTTATAAACCCCAAAGTTGCGGAATAAAAGAGGTTTGCCTTGGTTTATCTTTTCTTAGCCTCACCACATGACTTGTTGGTTTACTCTTTATACTGTATGAATTAAGAGTTTCATACTCTTTTCGTGTTTCTAATTTTTGCATGCACTCTCTTTGGTTGACTCAGGCTGAGGTCCTTACAACTATTGGATTCTTAAAGGGTGCCCCAACTATTAGCGTGCACGGATTTAATATCTATCATAAAAATCGCCTTATTTTGGTGAGCTTCCTGACCCCTTGCATTGATTCACTTTGTTTAACGATGCATAAACATAGAAAATATGATTTACACGGTTATCTTTGTCTAAAATGTACTGCAGCCATTTCATAGAGTTTTGAGTACTGCGAGCAGCAAAGGTAGAAGCGTCTCTGGGGTATTGGAGGTAGACTTCATCAAGCCCACTCATGACAAACAGGACTTTGAGAAGTCACAGCTGTTTCAGAGGCTGATCAACCGCCTGAAGGAAATGACCAACGAGTACTGGTAAGTCCCAGGTTCTTGATACCTGTTCTTCCCAATTTCCCAAATCTATTAGCACCAATTCTTACTTCGCCTCAAATATCACCATGTAAATGTCTCGGTTCTTCCTCAGGGATCTCTACAGTGAGAAGATTGGATACGTGAAAATGCCACGCGTGAGTGCAGCTCCCACTCCTCCTCCTCCTCCTCCTCCTCCTCCAGTAATGCTGCCGATAGCAAATGGCGCCGCTGAACCATCAGAGAGGAGTGCACCTGCTCCTGCTCCGACGCAATGCTTGAGATCGCACGGCAACTACGTGAATGCAGTTCCAATCGCCTTTGCACCCCCTGGTTTCCACTCAGCACCTGTCAAAACAGAGGCTGTTGCACCTGGAGCGCCTATGGGCTACTCCCCGTCCTCCTCGCCAAACGTGCAGACCATGCAAGTCATCAACCAGACAAAATCGCCTTCCATGGCCCCTGGCACCGATTCGGTGGAGACAAGAAAAAGGAGGAACGACGATGCTACCATGACGGTCGCGCTTAAAAGGAAGGCTGTGGAGGATTTGGCTGGCAGCAGCTCCGCTACTGATCAGGTTAGTACAGACATCCACCTTGCTGTTCGTCCGTGCTAGTACCTTGTTGGTGCACGTACTTTATCGCCTTGATTCTTATGCAATCTGTATGTTGTATTGATTTCTCTGGACAAAACAGGTATCCCAATATATGGGAGAGCGAGAGCTGAAGGAATTTAAATTCATGAAGTTGGAGAACCGGATGCTCCGTGAAGAGTGAGCCTCACAATCTTGCTTTGGTGTCATCCTATATACTACTGGTTTTGGCAAAGCTTCTAAGTACTCGTGTTTTGTTTTGCATTTTTTCTCTCTGTATGTAGGTGCTCAGAATTTGAGATGGCAGAGAAGGAACTACGACTCAAGGTAAATTCCCTGCCCACCCTGTGCAGTCATGATGATCATTAGAGCACATAGTAAGAATGCATCTTCCCTCGACTGAGGAGTGTCTGACGAACCTGACCTCTTGTGCCGAACAGGAACAGAATCTACGGCTCGAGCTTGAGAAGGCGCAGGAGCAATTCAAGAGCCTGCTGAACGAATACGTTTCGTTGTCTGCTGTGCCGACACAGAAACGATAGGCATCGCTTCCGAAGTCACCGGCCGCGGCGTCTTGGTCGTGCACTCGTGCTAGCTCTTCACGACATTGTCGTGGCCATATTCAGCATCCAGAGAACCGAACGCTAGCATGGAAGCAGTGATTGATGCTCTTGGACGGCCGGCCGGTGTACACATAGCGCGAAAGGCGTGTGTACCAAGCTCTCAGAAACTCGGCTTTGGTTTCTTCTCCCGTGTCCAGAGTAACTAGATCCTGTACAGACTTGAGAAAAAAGAGGTCTCCTTTTCTGTGTGACAAAAAGTTCTAGTACATGGGAAATTGGGAAACTGAGATGTAAAATGGAAAAAATGTAGAGTGTTAGTTTTCTGTAGAGATTGGTTCCAGTGTAGCCCAGGAAGGCACGGCACGCTCGTGGTTCCTATTGCAGTTTCAGTCTTTCAGATTTCAGATACTTCGTGTCGAAGAAGTCACCCCCGGGCCGCGGTCTCTTCAAGCCGCAAAACTCCAGTCCACTTCTCACCGGGCCCACAATGCTAACGCATAGCGACGGAGCCACATGAGGCACGCCGACGCGATCTGTGGCTAGATCGCCGCTGCCTGCCTAGCCGCCCGCCGGCTGGCCGCACACACTCGACACGCGGTTCGCCACGGCCATTCCACGGCGGATCCCCACCAAACTTCTGCTGCGCGCAGCGCCGCAGCCCCCCCTTTCCTAGCCCCGATTCCACCGGCCGTTCCTTCCTCCTACTCCACCACCAGCCGCGGCACACCGGCGGACCCGCCCCTCGCGCTCGCGCGTGAACCTCCCGAACTCCGCCAAATTCCCCCAAACCCAGCCGGTCGGACTACCCCGCAAGTCCTCGCCAAATCGCCCCCAAATCAACCGGGCCGGCCGACACAAGCCGCGCAACCCGCGGCGATGGAGCTGGCGTCGACCGACCTCGCGGCGCTGGGCGCGGCGGAGCTGGTCCGCGTGTCGGCGTCGATCCCGCGCGCGGCTCCCCGCACCTTCGCGCTGCTCACCGCCTGCCTCGTCTTCCCGCTCTCCTTCGCCGTGCTCGCGCACTCCCTCTTCACCCACCCCATCCTGCGCCGCATCCAGGGCGCCACCCACAACGAGCTCGCGCAGTGGCTCAGGCTCTTCGCCTACCAGTTCCTCTACCTCATCGTCCTCTTCACCTTCTCCCTCCTCTCCACCGCCGCCGCCGTCTTCACCGTCGCCTCGCTCTACGCTGCCAAGCCCGCGTCCATCTCCTCCTCGCTCGCCGCGCTGCCCCCCATCCTGCCCCGCCTCCTCCGCACCTTCCTCTGGGTCTCCCTCCTCATGCTCGCCTACCACCTCGTCTTCGCGCTCACCGTCCTCCTGCTCATCGTCGTCTTCATCCCCAACGCGTCCGAGTCCGCGCCGCCCTCGCTCTCCTTCGTCCTCTTCCTCGTCGTCGTCGTCTTCGTCTTCCTCGGGATCCACGTCTACATCTCCGCGCTGTGGCACCTCGCCAGCGTCATCTCCGTGCTCGAGCCGCTCTGCGGGCTCGCCGCCATGGCCAAGAGCAAGCAGCTGCTCCAGGGCCGCACCGGCACCGCGGCCACGCTCGTCGTCTCCTACTTCGCGGTCTGCGGCGTCACCTCGTTGCTGTTCCGTGCCGCCGTCGTTAAGGGGCGCGCCGAGGAGGGGAGCTTCGGCCTGGCCTTGCCCGGGCGGCTGCTTGTCGGCGCCGTGCTGGTGTGCGTTCTTGTCTGTGTCAATCTGCTGGGACTGCTCGTGCAGAGCGTCTTCTACTACGCCTGCAAGGCCTTCCACAACCAGCAGATTGACCGGACTGCATTGTATGAGCACCTTGGAGGGTACCTTGGGGAGTACGTGCCACTCAAGAGCAATATCCAGATGGAGAACCTTTGAGATTGGAGCATAGGGCAAGGGTAAGCTATCATACTAGCAGTTTCCTGTGGATCTTTCTCAAAAGATGAGTGTGGTTTACAAGGAGCTATCTGGTCTTGTTGTTTCTAGTACCCTGTAGTAGTTTATAATCTATATAAGTGAAAATGCTCAGTATGGAACCAATCTATATGGAATGGAACAGAGATGCATGAACAAGGTTGCCTGTGCTCTTTTTTTTCCTTGCTTTCCTGTGAGTCATGCTATTGTTCGTGACTTTGATTCATGATTTAGAGATTGAGGGTTAACATGCACTGACGCACAACTGGTTTCCTCTCTGCTAATGTGAGACTGTGAGGCTGTTCACCTCGGATGGTGCTCTTGATTATGCTCTGTGGGATCTCCGTCCCTCCCGCGATCCATACCGTTTGGTAAAAAATTGCATTATAGATGCCCATTGTTACTCTAGACAATCTCTGTACATCAAGATCACGAGTTTCCCATTAGGCTTCCTATATATACCTCATGTGTTGGAATGTTTTGAAACATGCTTGCAGAATCCGTATTAGTTCATTCTATTGGGAAAAAGATTGTGCTATCGACTCTTAATCTGTATCTTAATATCTATGATCATCATGTACTGCTTGGACTTTTATGGAATGCCATCATCATTATTGAGAACTTGGCCACTAGTTGTTTATCCTTGAAAGAATTTAAGACGTGCTAGGTTGTGTCTGTTGATTGGCTTGGTTGAACTACAACATTCTGGTATAATGATCCTTTTTTGGGCAAAATTTACTCATCTGTGATTTCCATCCTTTCTGAATACTACAAATTTTGTTGGTAGGGTAGGGTGGGGCTTAGGGCCTTCGTGTCAGTGAAGTTACATCTTGAATGGTCTTGTAGTGCTAATGTTGCAAACCATACAGTCATATCACTGAGTACTATTTAGGAAATGGAGCTTAAAGTGAAAAGCACAAATCACTCTTTTTTTCTGAAGCCACATAAATGATGGCTGATGAATCAGTCATTCTAGTTGATACCCTACATGAAAGGGCTTCATGCTACCAGGATTACATGGTGCATAATTCCCTGAGTTGCTTGGGAATTGGGACGAAAATGTTTTCTTCTTGTTGCTGCAGCTGCTGCCCAACTGCCCCTTTCATTTGGACAAAGCCAATGCTACACCTCCTTATAGACTTTTCAGGTGATTGTACTTGGCACGTCTTGGACCATCTCCGGCAGCTCCCCTATACAATTCACTCAATAAGATGATAATGGAGATAACCTAGTACCGTTTTTTGAATTATTTGAAGATATATTTTTGCAGACTAACAATTACCTCCACGAATACGTGGTACCTAACCACAATTTATTTATTTTTTCTCTCTTTTTCTTCCCTTTTCTCTATCTGTAGCAGCAGTGAGGCATCTTCTTCCCTACCCCCACCGCACGGTCACCGCTAGGCACTCCCCGACTCCCACCGAGTCGGCCTCGTGCCCTGCTCCGATTCTGCCACCCTGGCCTTGGTCTCCAGCCGCATCGGACTATCCTGGTCTTGACCTCTGCCGCACCGGTCCCAGTCTCTAGCCTGATGCCGTCTGCGGTTGGATCCGTCTCCATCCTGACGCCATGGCCTCGTCCTACCTTCGACCTCATGACTTCAGCCTCACGAGCACATCCAACGTCATGGCCATGGCAAGTGTCGCCATCGTCTTCAGCATCGGAGCCGCCGCCACCTCAGGCTGGCCGCACGATCGTTGCTCCTCTTTCCCTCCACACAACAGCGTGGCGCGGGGCTGCACGGACTTGGCGCACATGCCTGTGGCGACTGCGATGCAGGCGAAGAGGGGCAAGAGGGAGAAAGGCGAGGAGAGTGATAGTCTACTAGGGGAGATGCAACTCCTCTATTTGTCAGGGGATGAGGGAGATCATCGCTGGAGCTAAGGAAAAGACTTATATCCTTCAACATAACAGTTTTATGAGAATGAAGAGTGGTGTCGGAGACCGTTGGAGATGCTCTTTACATTTTTTTTATCACTTCCATAGTGGGAACGTCGTGTATAGCTATTGTGCCTGCTTTTTGCCTCAATTTGCGTATGTTGTTCAACTTCTGATGAGACATTTGTTAATGCCAAGTTGGAATACATTGTGCTGTGTGACGTCGTATCCTTACTCGCTGATAAGTGATAGCTGGAAAGTGAAATGGTCATGTAGCCGACTAGCCGTCTTGCGTTTGCAGTTTCTTCTTGCAGTTGAACATCTGATGCAAAACGAGTGAGCTCCTTTTTTTTTCTGTGTATTCCTGTGTTGAACCTCGTGTTATCTACTTGTGCTTTCTGGTGTTTTGGTTCTTACTGTCTTCATGTTGATCATCCCTCGTCGCTGATAGCCCGATACTGACTGCCCCTGTGCTGGACTGGGACTGCTGGTCATGAGTTGTGCCTTCTGTGAGGCTTTGCCGTTGTGGTGTCTGTGAAGATCCAATTTTTCCCGTTCTATTGAGGATCTTTGTATGAATTGTTACGGAGCTGCGCTTGTGTTCTTTGGGATCTGTTTTCGCAAATTTTCGTACCGTGCTTTCCATGATTGAATATAATCAAGTCCTTATAGGAAAAAAAAAAACATAGTTAACAGCATAAAAGAGTGCATTTCTCATTTTTAAAAAATAAATAATTTCAAAATTAATCAAATCTATAAAAAACCCATACCAAATAAATAGCATTGGACTTATCGTAGAATATATTTTTACTGTAAACTTTTGAGACATAAATATTCCTATTATTTTGTAGGGACTCCTGTGCTTGCAGCATTGTTTTGAAGTCTAATTGTGATTTTATCCCTATTTTATTCAAAAACTCATATAAGTGTTTAGTAAATAAAATAATGGTTATGTTGATGAAGCCAACAAGAAGGGCACTAATTAGGCTTGTCGATTACTCGTATGAGCAAATCAACTAGGCTTGTCGATTACTTGAGAGTTGAGACAGGCTCCTAGGCAATTTTTTTTTCTTTCTTTGAATAGACAAATAATACAAAATTTAGTTTTCGGTTAGACTTTTTTGTTACTATTTATGTTGTAAGAAGTGATTTGATTCTTTCAGTGACAAGAGATGAAGCCAAATTATTTATTTTATCCAAAAAAGGATGGAGATGGTAGGTCCCGATAGAGACCGATTTATTTGCATCCCATTTTCTACACTCTTAAGCCCGGTTTATTTCTTTCACACCGAAACCTGGTTTAATTCGATCAACGGTAATTCGGGAAGCGGGCGTCCGTCCACCGGACGCTCCGTTGCTAGGCCGCGACGTGCGACTACAGCCCAACGATTGGCCCTGCAACCGTTCTAAAAAAACTCACCTCACCGCAACGCCACAATAGGGCTTCGCGACCGTGCTCTCCACCGTGCCTCCCTCTTCATCGCGCCTCCGCTCCGTCGGCCGGCATGTCCACCGCGCCCAAGCGCGGCGGCCGGTCTTACTCTGTCTCCACCGCGCCTCGCGCCCGCCGCGGCCTTCTCTATCAGACCTGCCGTGGCCTTCTCCACTGGAGCGGCGAGCTCTACACCGGTGAACTCCACGCGCCGACAAGCCTCCATTTGCAAGCAACATGGAGATGTTGCACTGAAAGAGCATGTTGCAAGCCTATATTTCAAGTGTTTCATATGAATGTTGTAAAAGTAGATCTGGATGTTGCGTATGTTTAAATAGTTGTGCATGTATGTTGCAAGATTCTGTTCCCAATGTTTTATTTGTTTTTTCAGACGTATGTTGCAAGTGTGTTTATTTGGATGTTGCATATATTTCACATATATGTTGCAAGTGTTTTATCTGGATGTTGTATAAGTTTTACAATGGTTTCAAGCGTTTTTTTCATGTGTTATTGCAAGTGTTTCAGATGCATGTTTCGAGTGTTTCTTTTATCTTCAAACGTATGTTTCAACTGTTGTATTTGGATGTTTCAAAAGTAGATTGTGTGTTGTATCTCCCTCCTCGCCTTCTGCTACCTCTCCTCGGTGTCTCCTCCCCCTCTCAATGCCGGTTGGGCATGCGAACCCGAGGCGCAGGCGGGCGCTGCCCCCTCCCCCTCTTCTCGATGCTGGTGATGTTCGGGGCGGCGTGGCCCCCACGTGAGGCACGCGAAATGGAGTGTAGGCGCGGCCGTTCGGACGCGGACGTCCATCTGGACATTCAAGCCCTAGCACTACCGTCCAATCAAATGAGTTCACCCAGTGACAATAACCCCTCATTCTCTGTCTGCTTGGAACAGAACGGTGAAGCCTAATTGTCATTTGTCACCCACCTGTCCACGTCCTGTAAAATACATGTGCCAACATATACAGCAATTCGAGAATTGTCAGAAATGTTGGTCTTTTTAAATACTCTGTAACCACGTCACACAAGTACACTCGAGCAATTCACAGAAACTCTGCAAAACATTCACTCTTTACATCCCAAGCCGTTGAGCATTCTAAAAAAATGAAATAAATTACAATATAGTCTCGAAGAAGATTCAACAGAATGGAGCTTAATGTGGCCGTGCAGACACTAAGCTTCGTCCAGTGCAGCTACTCCTGGGAGCTCCTTCCCTTCCAGCAACTCCAAACTTGCACCACCCCCAGTTGAAATGTGGCTCATAGAGTCGGCGACACCTGCCTTCTCAACAGCTGCAACGGTGTCTCCACCACCAATTATTGTACTGACGCCCTTGCCACTAAGCTCGGCTAACTTCTTTGCAATTGCCTAAAGAAGAGAATTCATGGTCAAGTTTCTTTATACAATTTCCTCAGAAGTGTCATAGCAGAAACGATGGCGTCACATAGCATTACCTTGGTTCCAACTGCAAACTTGTCAAATTCGAAAACTCCCATGGGTCCATTCCAAATGACTGTCTGAGTAGTTTCCAGGGCAGAACTGAATGCCGAAATTGAATCTGGACCTATGTCCAGACCCATCCATGCATCAGGAATTGCAGATGCAGGAACAACCTGAAGAGCAATCTCATGTTCAGACCATCACTGTGTGCTTACAATGATACAAGAGCAGCTGGTTTTTCCAAAGTTTCATGCATGCCTTGATAATACTACTAGAAATAAAAAATGTAACCAACCTGACTGCTAGCATCAGGAGCAAACTTATCAGCGATGACCA
Source organism: Miscanthus floridulus (assembly GCF_019320115.1). Classification (NCBI taxonomy): domain Eukaryota; kingdom Viridiplantae; phylum Streptophyta; class Magnoliopsida; order Poales; family Poaceae; genus Miscanthus; species Miscanthus floridulus. The sequence continues at coordinate 116,966,540 of NC_089585.1, read as the reverse complement.
CATCAATTGGCAACATAAGGGAGACACCCTTCTCCTTTGCTTTTTTAAGGAGAGAGGTCGCAAGCTCAAGCTTGTCATCTTCAACCAAGGAAGAACCTATTGAGTATCCTTGTGCCTTGTAAAACGTGAAGATCATACCACCACCCAAGAGAAGGATGTCACATTTCTCCAGTAGTGATTCAATAACTCCGATCTTAGATGACACTTTGGAGCCACCAATAATAGCAGCAAATGGTCGTTTAGGGTTTGAAACGGCTCCTACAAGGTAATCAAGCTCCTGCGATTTTATTTTGTGTATGTAGAAGATCAGGAAACTGAAGAGGTAGACCTGTTCATGGAAGAGAAATACAGGAAAAGAAAAAAAATAATGGCATTTGCTCTTAAACTTTCCTTGGTCAGGATTCATATATTGACATAAAAGACAAACCTTCTGCAAAAGGAACCCTGCCACAGAGGGCTTCAAGAACTTGGTAACTCCCTCAGTTGACGCATGTGCTCTGTGAGCGGTTCCAAAGGCATCGTTCACATAAATATCTGCTAAGGAGGCAACCTTCTTTGCAAACTCTGGGTCATTCTTTTCTTCCTCCTTGTAGAATCTAACATTTTCAAGGAGCACAACATTACCATTTGGCAGTGCAGACACCAATTTCTCAACTTCTGGTCCAACAACATCATCTGCCTTTTGCACCTATTGTGCATGTGCACACGATATACTCAACATAAATAAAGCAATAGATGAGCATTAATTTTGACATTGTATCATTGTGAAAGCAAAAGGTACCTGTATACCTAGAAGTTCAGACAACCTTGGTACAAGGGGAGCCAAGCTAAACTTGGTAGTAACACCCTTAGGGCGACCCTGCACATCCACAATGGGGAAAACAAAGAATGAGAAAATAAAATAAATGTCATTTAATAAAAGTTTAACCCTTAGGGAGACCCTGCATACCCGCTCCTCGTCAAACTTGCATTGTGATAACTGTTGTCTAGTAAAAGTTTCACCAGCAGCAAATACAAAGTGCAAATCATTCAGAACTTCTAGTTCCCCCGAAACAGAACTACTACCCCTACATAATCCACATTGAAATATTATGCCAGATCTGAGACATGTAAACTTGAACACTAGCTTCCCTGACGCTTTAACTACATCTCTTGGTAATTGGATTGTGCAGGTTCAATTATTTTAGAAGACAGAAAAACGAATTACACAAGAATGCTAAGGAATATGGCTAGTCTAAGTAAAAGTTTTCAAAAAAATTATGCCCGTGTTATCTTAAAACACCAAAGAAGATGTCACCCAGCATAACTTCAATAGCCACAACTCAAGCACCTACTCACACAGGTGCCAATGCGACTTTACTACGTCTGAATCCACAGCTAATATATGTGTCAGTCATTCAGTCTTATTACTACGTCTGAATCCACAGCTAATATATGTATCGGTCATTCAGACTTATGGATTTGATCAAAGGATCGAACCTATTTGAGTTTGATGTACACTCATATGGGACACATATGCGTGGATAACACCATAGTAATCGAGGCTCACCAGGTGACTGGCGAGGATGACCCTGGCGCCGTTGTTAATGAGGTACTTGATGGTTGGGATGGCGGCGCGGACGCGGGTATCGTCGGTGATGTTCTGGCTGTCGTCGAGGGGCACGTTGAGGTCGGCGCGCACGAGCACGCGTTTCCCCTCGAGGTCCGCCGCGGCGAGATCGCCGACGCTCTTCTTGGCCATCGTCGCCGCGGCGCGCGTCCCCCACCCGGCCGACGACGCAGAGCGGCAGCGCGAAGCAACGTGGATCGCCAGCCGCGGGTCGTCGCCAGCGCTAGCGCCCAGGGAATGGGAGCCCAGCGACCGCTCCGGCGGGCACGCGGCGGCGAGGCCCGTTCGGCGTAGCGTCGCGCCGGGGCCGGCCGAGGCCACGGCCCGGCGGACCGCCGGGCGAGCCAGGGAGAAAGAGGCCGGCGCTAACGCCGACGCCATTGACAAGGCCGTGGCAGGCGTGAAGCTGGAGGGAGGGTTTTGCGCAGGCAGGGAAATGCCGTGAATGAAGGGGAAGGGATCTCCGCTGATCGCTGCCGCCTGAATGTTTCGCTAACGGCGAAGGAGGCAGGCAGGCAGGCACACAGCACAGCCAAGGCCAAGCCCGGCCGAGGGGAAACTGGGAAAGTGGTGATTCAAAGTGGGTGACTGGTCTGGAAAGAAATTAGAATATTAGATACTCCTTGTGCTGTCATCACCGTTGGAACAAAGATAGACGGTCTTGGTTGAGTACCTAGGGCACCGACAAAAGTCGTCTATATAAAATAAAAGGGGGAAAAGTACTTTTCCTCAACGATAGTATGATTTTCTCCCACGTTTATAAAATCAGAATTTTAATCTCCTTAACTTTTAAAATATTTGATTTTTATTATCTTGGGTGGCTTTATCTAGCATGATGCAGTTGACGTGGCGCCACATCAACCGAACTACCCCCTCTGTCACAAAATACTTAATCTTATATCATTCAAATTTTGTTCCAAAATAGGGTATCTAAGATCCTAAAGCGTCTGTTGTTGAGAGACGAAAGAGGTATATAGGAGGATAAATTGAATTTCGTTGATGCTTTACAAGGGTATAAATCAAACTATAAATATTTTTTAAAAATATAAAAAATATTTCTTCTAAAATGGTTATGTAATTAAAAAATCTAAATCTAGTCTAATCTTAGAAAAATCATTGAGAAAATATTTTAGCTTATAAATTATGAAAACAAGTTTTAAATTTTTTTTCTAAAATCATGCTTTATCTTATGACATCTAGATTGAAATTATTTAAATATTTATAAACTTTTTTATGTTTATTTGCTAGCAAATGCTCTCGTTATCTATCGGTGTTGACCAATCAAATTATGTAGGAGGCTAAGTAACACGAACTACTCTCAGTAGTAGGTACGTACTATTGTTGTCTATTGTTTTCTTTTCTAAAATTTGTTTTTGTGTTGGTGATGTTTGTGGAGTACGTGATACCTATGAGTCATGTCATCCACATTTTGATGGCAACACTTCATCAGCTTGTTCGGTTGACTGGTTCATTTCGTTGCTGATTCGTGAAGAAATACTGCTGGCTGGTTTATATGAGAGAAAAATACGATCGTTTACGACAAGCCACAGCCAAACGAACAGGTTGCATGCTTTTCTACACTAATATGATGATAGATAGAATCTAAGTGACGCTAATATGATCAAGTGACACTTGTGTTCATATTAGAGACCTATTTAATATAGCTTATAGGTTGCTTATAGCCAAAACAAATTGAAACTAGATGCCAAACAACATGATTTTAGCTTTTTCTGGCCATGCATTTCCCCATAACCCCATTTGCACTAAAATGCAAAAAGTACTAACTTATTTTAACCGTACTTTTTCTCCATTTGTGCAGCTTCCCAAGGAAATGCTTCTCTCCATAGTTGTACCAAATAAGGTCTAAATAGGATAAAGTATAATGTAGTTACATGGCACTTATGTTGTCGTCAAATACACTTAAACTTTTACATAGTCCAAGTCATCGACCTATACCAAGATCCTGTTTGGATCCATTCGCTGCTAATAGTTAGCTGGCTTAGCTAACTATTAGCCAATATTAGCTAATTTGGCTCAACTAGTAAGATTATTATGTATTAGCTAACAATTAGCTAAACTATTAGCTAGATCCTATTTAAATTTACAGAAGCTAACTATTAGCTGCTTGACCCAAACAAGACCTAATTATAATAGTAATAGATACAAGCAAAATTGTTTTGCGAATTATGATCAAGTGACACTCGTGTTCATATTAGAGACCTGTTTAATATAGCTTATAGGTTGCTTATAGCCAAAACAAATTGAAACTAGATGCCAAACAACATGATTTTAGCTTTTTTCTGGCCATGCTTTTCCCCATGACCCCATTTGCACTAAAATGCAAAAATACTAACTTATTTTAACCGTACTTTTTCTCCATTTGTGCAGCTTCCCAAGGAAGTGCTTCTCTCCATAGTTATACCAAATAAGGTCTAAATAGGATAAAGTATAATGTAGTTACATGGCACTTATGTTGTCGTCAAATACGCTTAAACTTTTACATAGTCCAAGTCATCGACCTATACCAAGATCCTGTTTGGATCCATTCGCTCCTAATAGTTAGCTGGCTTAGCTAACTATTAGCCAGTGTTATCCTAAACGCTAAACGGTAAACAGTCGGTCACCTACCGTTTAGCCCATTATTCGGACAAAACGGGTGTTTAAACGGAAAAAACGGCCGTTTAAACGGTCAAAACAACCGATTAAACGGAAACAGTGTACCATTGTATAGCGTTTAAATGGTTTGTAAACGGGCTAAACGGCCGTTTAGGCGAACAGTGCTATTAGCCAATATTATCTAATTTGGCTCAACTAGTAAGATTATTATGTATTAGCTAACAATTAGCTAAACTATTAGCTGGATCCTATTTAAATTTACAGAAGCTAACTATTAGCTGCTTGACCCAAACAAGACCTAATTATAATAGTAATAGATACAAGCAAAATTGTTTTGCGAATTTCCTAGTCTGGTGTGTGTTGTAGAAGGAGATACAGGGCCCCACATTGATCTTAGGAGCCTATCTGCTAACCTGAATATATAAATATATAAATGATGACGAGATGTGTATCTATTGAATGTGTAAATTATATTAGTTTTCTTTGTGTGATAATAAAAGGAAGCCATGTGCAGTGCACGTTGGTTCCACAATTGTTACACAAGCAGCACGTTCGCGAGTGTTAGCCCTCGATAGTATGGTTCAGTCACGGTCAGATTAACTGATGTCAAAACGAGAAATCTAACGGGAACGTAGGAGTTTCACGGGAATTATATAAGATTTTCACATGATTCAGTTTATTTTTCACATGAAAAATATGGGAACCGAAAAAAAAGTCCCACATTCCAAAGGGGCCTAAATGTTATCAACAGACCATGTACACCAGTACACCACCAATATATCAGTCAGCCCACGGGCTGACGGGCCCCTGCTTCTCCTTCAGTCCGAACACGCGCACCAGCCGAGCTTACGCTGGTGTTTAGCCACAGTCGATGCACAAAATCTTGGCCCTCATTGGTGCATCAATGCTACCAAATGCACCAGCTGTTTCTCAAAACACACACACACACAAATGCACCAGCTCATTTTCCATCCGTCTTTCGTCACAACAATAAACCCAGCTTCACAAGGGCGTCTCATTCTTGTTATATATAGCCTAGAGGGTTGGCACATCGGCGGCGCTCCCTGGAGACCGATCGAGGACAGCCATGGCGAACGACAGCCTCCGAGCATTCCTGGTCCTCCTCGTCGCGAAGGTCTGCCTCCTCGTGGCGATGGCGGCGTCGGCGGTGCAGGGCAGGCCTGGGCCTGGGCCCACGGCGCTGGGGTCGGTTCCCGCGTGCTGCTTCTCCCACCCCGAGTGCTGCTACGACCTTGCCAGCCCTCCGGGTGATCTAGCGTGATCAGGGTGACGGTGATTGTTGTTTCGATGCCCGTAATGAGCTAATTCTGTTTCTAGCTCCGTCATTGTACTGATCGCTTGCGTAATAAAATGGGAGTTATTTTTTTTATCTTAATAAAATGGGAGTTATGAGTATGGACTGTATGGTTTCAGGTCAGGTTATGTGTCTATGTTCAATTCTTTCAGCAGATCATTTTGCCGAGGGAGATATAACATTGTGGTTCAGTTATTCTGAAGATTTTGTTGCTCGTTTTGCCGAGGGAGATACAACTGTGGTTCAGTAGCTTTCTTCAGGAGCTTCAGGCGACTCTTCTGTTTCCTCTTTTTTAGTTCTCTGTTTTGCCTGTACAAAACCTTCTCTCTTTAAATTAATGTATTAAGTAGGGGGCCAAAACCCCTCCTGTTCGTTCAAAAAAAACTGTGGTTCAGTTACTCTGAAGATGTTGTTGTTCGTTTTGCCGAGGGAGATACAACAATGTGGTTTAGTTATTCTGAAGATTTTGTTTAGATAGAGAAGTTCACATGCAGTGGAATCCATATTTGCATATTGCAAAGTACTAGTCTTTTCGGTTGCTGCTGGTAGTTTTTATTGGTTTTTCTTTTCTTTCCTTCTTTGGCTATCTTTTTGTATTATTTTTCTGCCATGTTAATAAATGTGTACTTGTGCAGTTGTGCGATTCGTTTCAGCAAAAAAAAAAGTCAGGACTTCCACAATAATTTGCAATCTGTGATTTGAAATGTAATATAGAAAAAAGAGTAAATTTTAGGGCCTATTTAGAGCGTGAGAAAAAAAATCTCTTTGCCTACATTTTTCCTATGAAATTGAACTGCTATGAAATTCCTGCACGATTCTATGAAATTATTGTGTTTCAAACCGGCCCTTACAATAGAACTACAAGTCTATATAACCAAGATCCACATTGTATGGTCTCCAATTTTGCAGATCTGCTGCCAATGAACTCCCCTGTGCCTTTCATCTCTGTGTACATGGTCATAGATAGAATCAAGTGACGCTAATATGATCAAGTGACACTTGTGTTCATACTAAGGACCTATTTGATATAGCTTATAAGTTGCTTATGGCCACAACAAATTGAAACTAGAAGCCAAACAACACGTTTTTAGCTTTTTTGGCCGTGCTTTTCCCCATAGCCCCATTTGTACTAAAACACACAAAAAAAAACTAGCTTATTTTAGCCACACTTGTTCTCCATTTGTGCAGCTTCATAAGGAAGCGCTTCTCTCCATAGTTGTACCAAATAAGGTCTAAATAGGATAAATTATAATGTAGTTGCATGACACTTGTGTTGTCATCAAAGACACCTAAACTTTTACATAGTAAGTCATCAACATAGACTTAAGTCCATGTTTGGATCCATTAGCTGCTACTAGTTAGCTAGCTAACTATTAGCTAGTTTAGCTCAACTAGTAAGATAGTTGTTAGTTAGGTATGTATTAGCTAACAATTAGCTATACTACTAGTTAGACCCGATTTAGATCAAAAGAAGCTAATTATTATCAGCTATGTATTAGTTGCTTGATCCAAACAGAGCCTAATTATAGTAGTGAAGCTAAGACCCTATTTGAATCCATTAGCTGCTAATAGTTAGCTAGCTCATAGCACATAGCTAATATTAGCTAGCTAACTATTAGCTGCTATTACCTAGTTTGGCTCTACAAGTAAGCCAGTTGTTAGTTAGGTATCAGCTAACAATTAGCTAAATTATTAGTTGGACCCTATTTAGATCCAAATGAGTTAGTTATTATCAGCCAACTATTAGCTGCTTGTCCAAACAGAACCTAATTATAATAGTATTAGATATAAGAGCATCTACTAGCAAATAAAAGGCAAAATGGTTTTGCGAATTTCCCAGTCGAATCTAAAGGCAAAATGGTTTTGCGAATTTCCCAGTCGAATCAGGTGCGCGCTGGAGGAGATGCAGGGCTCCTCATTGATCTTAGGAGCATCTCTGCTAATCTGAATATATAAATGGCGAGATGTTATTTATTGAAGTATATTTTACTCAAAAGTTTTTGCCAAATGTGTATATCATATTTGTTTTTCTGTGTGATAATAAAAGGAAGCCATGTGCAGTGCACGTTGGATTCAACAGTTGTTAGACTTGCAGCACGTTCGCGAGTGTTAGCTACCCCTCGATAATATGGTTCAGTCACGGTCAGATTTACTGATGAGGAAACGAGAAATCTAAATGTCATAAACATACCATGTACACCACCGATATATCGGCCCACGGGCTGAGATTTTTTTTTAATTTTAATACTTTTTGAAACTAATCTTAAATCTAACATGGTCGAGGTTTTTTAAACTAACACTTTTGGCCGCGCCTATTGCCCTGGTGCGGCCAAATGCCTGTGCCGTGCCATGTAAGGTGGCGCGGCAGAGGGCTGACGTGGCGACGACCGGAATCGCTGACCGCTGACGGGGCAGGGCCTGCCGCGCCACCGATCTTGGCGCGGCATTGCCGCGCCCTGATCCGTGGCGCGGCAGAGCCGAATAAAACCGACCGCCGCGGCCTACGTCCGCCAGTGGCCGAGCAGCCGCCGTTGCCCGAGCAGCGCAGCAAGGCCGCCTGGCCGCCGCGGCCGCGTCCGCCCGCGCCAGCCCGCCGCCGAGCACATCGGCCGCCCACGCCAGCCAGCCCGCCGCCGAGCACGGCACGGCCGCCCGATGCGGTCGTCGAGCCCGCACGGCGGCTTCCCGCCGAGGACTGCGCCCGCGCCTCCCTGTCCGATCTAGCGCACTGCAGTGAGGTACTCCCCTAATAAAGTTAGTAAAATTATTAAAGTATAATTAGTAGAGTTAGTAAAGTTATTTATTTTAGTTAGTATAGGTAATATAATAAGTTAGTATAGGTAGCAAAGTTAGGTAGTTTAGTTAGTACAGTTATTGAGTCTAGTTATACATTGGATTTAGTCTAATTAGTTGTTGTAGTTAGCCTTGTATAAATGTTAATATTAGATTAGTTAGTATAGTTATAGTTAGAATATGTATTAATATTACTATGGACATTACGTACGACGGGGTTTTCAAGAGGCGTTTGAGGGATCCTTACATTCCTGGGACTTAGTTCATTATATCGAACTTATGTCGAACGAATATTGTCGTCGAAAACTTGCAGACTCATAAACCAATGAAAATGTTATGTGGCAACTTGTCGTCCATTTATTTGCTTCATATTCGTTTCAACTTGCGCACGGTCGTGGCACCACTTGTAGTTTTGTAGAGCACCGACAACAACTCAATTGAAGCTGGATGTTGTTTGTCCGCGTCACTGCCGCGCCATCGTCTATGGCGCGGCACTGACGCGCCGTGGACTCTGGCGTGGTAGAACCTGGGCTACGGCGCAGTCGAACCAGTGGGCTATGGCGCTGTATTCGAGATAATTTCACCCGATTACGTTCATTTTAGAAATTTTGAACGCACGATACAAATAGATGTGATCACTCAAGATCGATCATGGGTAATCCGAGTACATGACACATGGGTACGATACATCAGTAGTTCAAATGGAATATAAGACAACACAATGAAATTTCTACTACATAGCTACATTGATCATTAATAAAGCATAGAACTAACAGACGACGCAATAAAAACCCTCAGTCAAAAACATACTGAGTAAGCAACTCGTCGTCCGAGTACCAATCCTCAACCACAACCCTGTTGCTGTGGCTAGGCTCACCTGCATTGCCCTGATATGCCTTTCGCCTGTAGTAAGCGGCCTCCGCTTCATCTGCGGCCTCTGTGGCCTGAGTGAAGAACGCGTCGTCATCCTGCTCCGCCTGCAAGCCCGCCTCTGCTAGAGCAATGAGCTCGCTCAGTCTGTTAGTGTCGTCCTCAGCCTCCTCTGCGTGCAAGCCCGCCTCTGCTAGAGCGATGAGCTCGCTCAGTCTGTCAGTGTCGTCCTCAGCCTCCTCCGTCTGCGAGCCCGCCTCTGCTAGAGCGATGAGCTCGCTGAGTCTGGCAGTGTCGTCCTCATCCTCGTCTCCTCATCAGACAACACAATCGGTGATTCAACGGTGCGACCAGCTCGCTTTCTATGCTCATCTAACTTCTTTTCCTCGTATCTTGCACGAGCCACCTCTGCAATATGGTCCTCGCTGCATCCAATCCCTTCATTTATAAAATACAATCAGTTAGCAACACGACTATATTACATTTAAAATCAGGCAACGAAAAAAAGGCTTCAAAGTACTCACTAGCACATAATGAAACAACATGCTCGTTCAAGACCCGCATCTATACTCTTGTCTCTAATGTCATCCGTCCTTGCCTCCTTCCTTGCCCTCTTCTCCTCTAATGTCATCCGTCTTTCTAATCCCCATTTGATAAGCCCAACGTCGATCGGGTTACAAATACCGCGCTGTTTAGCAAACTCATGCATCTTGTCTTTGTGATGTTTAACGAAAAGGTTGACGTAGTCAGGTCCATATCCCCTCTTTCGTGCAATTACTTGCTTCCCCTTCAGTTCATCCAAGAACTTAGCTTGACCATTATAATATTCCCACCTATATTTCCTAGTACTCTGTTCAAACGATAAATTATATCATATATGTCTTAGCAAAAGAAACAAAATACGATTTCATGGTTATCACAAAAATAACCAACCTCATCATAGTCAATCATATGGCCGCAATAATGGCCTATTCGAAGCTTCGAAGGGACTAGACCGTAGTTGGATTTAACACCACATTCGCACTTGACTGGCGGTGCTTTGTAAATTAACATTTCTTTCTTATTTTGCTTTGCTTTTGGAGGTTCTTCGGTCCATTTGTTCTTAGGATCATACAACCATTCCTTGAAACGACACTTCGCCATTGAATACACCTAAATAATGTGACATTAGTACATGACACATATAGCTCAATATTTCAACACATACACTTTACACTTACTTCATGCTTGTTTGGACACACAAACTCCAACGTATTGTCAGGGTTTATCACAGCTCGGTCTCCGCAATGGCACAGATAAGGTTTCTTGAGTCGTCTAATTGCGGCTAAGTGCTTCTCCTTAGCCGTCATTGGAGGGGGATTAGGGGGAGGTGGGACCCATCGCTCGAAGTGCTCTTATGGATGTCGTCCTCTCCACCAATCGTTGAAAAGGAGATACCTAGGGTCAAACTTATCTACACAGTCGATCCACTGAAAGAAAAAAACACCTCTCATGGTCCTACACAACAAAAATTCAACAAAATATTAGTAATCTAGTAATACAAATGAAGAAGAAAATATACGGAAATAATTACTTACATTAAAACAACTGCACGTGTAGAAGCAACGAGCCGTTGTGTCCGGATGTCTCGATTGAAATACGTTGGCCGGACGACCACAGTCACAGTTAGGGACAGAGAGTTCAAGAGGGACGGGGGCATCTTTGCTAGACTCGTCGAGGTACAATTCTCTAGGACGACCCCGTTTTCGCCATAACTGCTCCCAAAATATGTCTTCTATCTAATAAAACGGTTAAAATTAAACATCAATTAAAACAACGCAAATTAATGTAAAATATAATCATTTACAATGCAACTAAAATAATATAATCAACAATTATAGCAACAAAAATATACATGGTAAACATACTTCTAACTAAATAATTAACCTTAACATTGAAAAAATCAAACTAATATCTTCCTTTAAACCATAGATCATAGTTCCCAAACACAATTTTTCTCCTAAACTTAGTTCCCATTCATAATATACTATCTACCATTCAAACGAAAATAAAATGTGCGTCATTACCTTACACGAGGACGAGGAGGGAGGGAGGCGGTCGGGGAATGGAAGGGAAGAGAGGAAGGCGGCAATGGAGGGCCGGGTGGGGGCCGGGTTGCCGGCGTTCATGGCGTGGCGGGCGGCGTGCTCGGCGGTGGGCTGGCGTGGGCGGACGCGGGCGCGGCGGCCAGGCGGCCTTGCTGCTCGGGCAGCGGAACTAGCGGTGTCGGTTTTATTCGGCTCTGCCGCGCCACAGATAGGGCGCGGCAGTGTTGCGCTAAGATCGGTGGCGCGATAGGCCCTGCCCCGTCAGCGGTCAGCGATTCCGATCGCCGCCACGCCAGCCCTCTGCCGCGCCACCATGCATGGTGCGGCACAAGCATTTGGCCGCGCCAGGGCAATAGTCGCGGCCAAAAGTGTTAGTTTTTTTTAAAAAAACCCGACCGTGTTAGATTTAAAATTAGTTTGCAAAAAAGTGTTAAAATTAAAAAAAAAATCAGGCTGACAGGCCCCTCCTCCTTCAGCCCGAACACGGACCAACCGAGCTGACGCAGGCGCTTAGCCACAGTCGATGCGCAATATCCCTCATCGCATTTGTGTGCTTCAATGCTAGCAAATGACTTGTCAAAAAAAATGCTAGCAAATGCACCAGCTCATTTGCCATCTGTGATCTGTCGTTCGTCACAGAAATAAACCCAGCTTCACAAAGGGCGGCTCATTCTTATTATATTGGGTTGGCACATCGGCGGTGTTCCCTGGAGACTGGAGACCGATCCATCGAGGACAGCCATGGCGAACAACAGCCTCCGAGCGTTCCTGGTTCTCGTCGTCGCGAAGGTCTGCCTCCTCGTGGCGATGGTGGCGTCGGCGGTGAAGAGCAGGCCTGGGCCCACGGCCCGGGATACAATTGCCGCTTGCTGCTTGTACCACCTCGAGTGCTGCCCGTAATGATCTAATTCTGTTTCTGGCTCCGTCTCCGGGTGATCTGGCATGATCAGGGTGACGGTGATCGTTGTTTCGATACCCGTAATAATGAGTTTTCTGTTTCTGGCTCCGTCATTGCACTGATCGCTTGCATAATAAAATGGGAGTTATGAGTATGGTTTCTGGTCAGTTTATGTGCCTATGTTCAGATTCTTTCAGCAGCTCATTTTGACGAGGGAGATACAACATTGTAGTTCAGTTAGGGGCTGTTTGGAAGCCTGGTTTTGGAGCAAAAAACCAGTGTAAAATACAAGCCCAATAATTTTCCAAGCCTTGTTGGAAAAGTCTGCTGGGATGCGTTGTAAAACTAATCGGTTTACGCCTGTATCGAGGTATTACACCCGGAAAAATAAAATCGCCTCCGCAGCCCACACAAAAAATACGGCGGAAGTCGGGTGGTCTCCGTTGTCGTCGTCCTCTCGACGCCCATCAGCATCATGCGACTCTTTCAGCTGCCGATGGCGTGCTCCCTTCTCTCTCTCTCTCCATGATTCCCTCCTCGGCTCCCCCCTTCTACTTCTCCATTGATCTCTCTTTTCCAGTTCAATCCGCAGCACCAACAATGTTACGGCTCTGATCTGCTCTGGCAGCCTCGATCCTGACTCTTGCAAACCTGGATCTGGGATCTGCATCGAGCTCATGCAAGGGAGACGACGCAGTCGCTGCAAGTCCTTGTCGGAGCTTATAATCCTCGTTGCAAGCAGTGCGCCATTGCCGCCACAGCCTGCAGGGCGACGATGAGGACCTTGAGAAGTTTGATTCAGCATCGCTGGCGGCGAACCAACATGGCCAAGCATGAGTACCACTATTCTAGTAATGGAGGGGGCGCCGCGCAATGGGTAACCGTGTTAGTCGCTGAATTCTTACTCTTGGTAGCAGAATTTTTACTCTCATCGAGAGAGGATGACACTAGGAGTTGAAATAATTTTCTGGTTTATTTCTCACACAAATATCATGCCAACCTAAGAGGTTGGGGATACGTATTTATAGGCTGCTAGCCAGTCAAGCATATGTCAAGATGCTAGTCTAAGATGCTGTCCTAGATGCTGTCCTAGATGCTGTCCTAGATGCTAAGATGCTGTCCTCCAGTCAAGGATGCTGTCTTTGATGGGCAGCAAGACCACCATGCTGCTGCTGCCCCACAAAAGACCTACACAGAGACTTATCCATCATTCTCTCCCTAAGTCTTGTGTGTCGTCTTGTGGGAAAGTTGAATCATCCCGATCCTAGAGCAGAGCTCAAGGAACTTGATCCTCCCAAGAGGCTTAGTAAGCAGGTCCGCAAGCTGGTCCTTGGTGTTGATGTAGCTTGCCTTGATGCTCCCTTCCTCCAAATAGACTTGGATGAAGTGGTACCTCACCCAAATGTGCTTACTCCGTTCATAAAAAACGGGGTTCTTTGCAAGGGCCAGAGCGGACTTGCTGTCTATCCTGAGCTCCACCGCTCTATTATCTCTGCCGAGGAGATCACCAAGCAGTCGAGCGAACCAGAGCGTCCGAGTCGAAGCGGTGGAGGCCGCTATGTACTCGGCCTCGTAGCTAGATAGGGCCACCATCTGCTGTTTGACCGACTGCTAGCTAACGAGGCACTTGCCGAGGAGGAAGAAGATCCCGCTCGTGCTCTTGCTAGTGTCGATGTCGTTGTACCCAACAAAGTGTGCAACCCCAGAGCACCTAGGGTAGTAGAGACCGTGGTCGAGAGTCCCCGCAACGTAGCGGATGATCCTCTTTACAGCCTGCTGGTGCTCCGTTGTCGGTCATTGCATGAACCGACTAACGTAGCCGACGGAGAATGCCAAGTTCGGCTGTGTGTGAGCGAGGTAGCGAAGGCTCCCCACAAGACGCCGGTACTGCGTAGTGTCCACCTCCTCCGTCGTGCTGTTATGGCTCAGCTTCAGCCTCTCCTCCATCGGAGCGAGAGCTGGGTTGCAGTCGGTGAGCCCAGCTAGCTAAATGACGCGCTTGGCGTAGGTGGTCTGTCGAAGCGTGATCCCGGAGTCATCCTGGTGCACCTCGATTTCCAGGTAGAAGGAGAGAGGCCCTAGGTCACTCATCTAGAAGGTGGCCTTCATCTCTTCCTTGAATGCCGCCACCTCCGCATCTTTGGTGCCGGTGATCACCAAGTCGTCGATGTAGACACCCACCAGTAGAGCATTTCCTCCACTGCCCCGTCGGTAGATGGCCGCCTCGTGCGGGCTTTGCTCGAAGCCCATCCCCTTTTGCGTGGAATCCAACTTGGCATTCCACGCCCTCGGTGCCTGCCGCAAGCCATAGAGGGCCTTGCGCAGACAGAGCACCTTGCCCTCCTTGCAGGGGATCGCAAATCTCGACGACTGGTGCACGTAGACCTCCTCCTTCAAGTCGTCGTTAAGGAACGCTGACTTGACATCCATGTGATGAACATGCCAGCCCTCCTGGACAGCTAGCGCAAGGAGGAGTCGCACGGACTCCATCCGTGCCACGGGAGCAAAGGCGTTGTCAAAGTCGACCCCATCCTGCTGCATGAAACCTCGTGCCACCAAGCGAGCCTTGTGCTTGATGATGGCGCCGGCTTTATCTCTCTTCAGCTTGTACACCCACTTAAGGGTGATCGCGCGGTGACCACAAGGAAGGTCAGCAAGCTCCCAGATGCGGTTCTTCTCAACCACATCCATCTCCAATTGCATCGCGGCGCGCCATGCCACGTGTCTCTCGGCCTCTGCAAACGACCGAGGCTCGCCGTCGTCACACGTAAGGTGCAACTGCGCCTCTAGGTCGTGAGGCACCAGTCCTGGCACCGGCTGGTCGCCGAAAAGATTCTCCATTGTACGGTACCGCAATGGCTCACCGTCGTGGTACGCGTCAATGCGCTCCTCGTCATGAGAGAGCGGAGTAGCGAGCTCAACTAGGCTGTGCTCGACACGAGCTGGTGTTGGAGTAGACGTGCCTGGAGAGGTGCCTGTCTGTGCTAGAGTGCGTGGCGGTGCCGGCTGTGGTGGAGCCGGTGAAGAACTCATCGCAACTGAGGTTCTAGCTGGAGAGCATGGTGCCGTCGAAGTAGTAGGCGCCGGGGTCGGCGGAGGCTCAGGGACTGGGGTAGACGTGCTCACCGAAGAAGAGCTGCCTACTCCCCTAGCTCCATCGAAATGGACGTACTCGACAGTGAAGTCGTCGTACGCCGAAGCCAAGCCGTCGTCCACCGCCTTGTCCCACGCCCATCCTCACCCTTCGTCGAACACAACGTCGCGCGTCGTGCGCACACGCTGTGTCTTCGGGTCGATGAGGCAGTAGGCCTTCGAGCCCTACGTGTAGCCGATGAACACTCCCGGAGTGCTCCTATCATCGAGCTTGCTGATGTGGCCAAGCTCCTTGGCGAACACGAGGCAGCCGAAGACCTGCAAGTGGGAGATCGCTGACTTGCACCCATGCCAAGTCTCGTACAGCGTCCTACCATCGAGCGCCTTGGTAGGCGAGCGGTTGAGGATGTAGACGGCCGACACCACCGCCTCTCCCTTGCGCGGCTTGCCACGCTTGCGACTGCCAGTCATGGAAGAAGGCTCCCCCTTCTTCCGGTCACCTTGGCAAGCATCCCACTGCTCCCGAGTGAGAAGGAGCTTCCCGCCAGTGGTGATGGGCCCCGAGAGAGACTGTGGCTCATCGTTGTCGACGACCTTGAGACGACCTATCGTGGAGAGATCTAGCAAGGACTCGATCGAGCGAGCCATCTGCTTGTACTTCTCGGGGACGCAGCGGAAGAGCTTTTCGACAGCTCTCTCCTCGCCGTAGGTGTCATCATCAAACTGCACCATGTTCTGCAATAGAGTGTTGAGACGGAGAGCAAAGTCATCAACGTCCTCACCTGGCTTGAAGGCTAGGTTCTCCCACTCCTTACGAAGTGCCTGCAGTGTGGACTTGCGGGCGCGGTCGCTGTCGATGCGTGCCGCAACGATGGCGTCCCAAGCCTCCTTGGCAGTCCGCTTGTTGGTGAGCGAGAACTGCATCTCGAGCGGGACTACAGCGATGAGGGCATCCGGCGCCTATCGATTTAGGTCGTAGTCGATGTCGTCGTACCGACTGTCTCCCACATGTGATGCACCTAGAGCTTTACCCTCATCACCGTAGCCCACTCGACGTAGTTGGTCTTAGTGAGGGTAGGCCATCCACCGTCGGGGCCGACGTCCCTGATGACAGCCTGGAGCCTATGGTAACCACGGTACCGATCCAGGGAGAGAGAGCCACGCTGTCTGTGAAGGCCGCGCTCTCCATCAGTCCATCCGCCACCGTTGCCATGCACGCCTCCTCCAGGAGCGCCACCACTGTGCGCGCCTCCTCCAGGAGCATCGCCGCTGTGCGCGCCTCCTCCAGGAGCGCCGTCGCCGTACGCGCCTCCTCCAGGAGCGCCACCGGCGCGTCCATGCCTGTTTGGGCTACCGCCGCGCTCGTGGGCGTGCGCGGCTGCCCACTGCGCCGCCCGCGCTCGTCCTGCCTCCCTCCCCAGCAGCTCGAGGTCCGCGTCGACGCTGTCGTTAGCAGAAACAGAGCTGCTGATGCTGCCACGCAGAGCCTCGACCTCTGCTGCCGCCGCACGCGCTGCATCCGTCGCCGTCGCTGCTTTCGCCTCCGCTATGGCTGTTGCCAGCTCCGCCGCTGCCAGCCTCGACGCCCTTGCCACCGTCGCAGCGGTCTCTGCCGCCGCTCGCTCGCGTTCCTCTACCGCGGCAAGTTTGGCCTCCTGCCGACGCCGCGTGCTCGAGGCGATCGAGCGCTGAGACTGCCCTGCGGACATGACGCGCTACCGGGGGGGGGGGGGGGCTGCTGCGTGGGGAGAGGGCTTAGGCGTCGATTTCGCTGAGGTGGACGCAGCTGGACGGAAAAGCACGCGGGAAAAAAGCAGCTGCGCGCCTACACCTCCCGCCAACCCAATCCCCATCGCGTCAGTTGAGAGAGGGAGAGGGAAAGGAAGGAGAGAGGAAGAGAGAGGAGGGCGGCGACGCACCTGGAATCCGGCGTCGGCGCGGCGCAGGCGACTGTCCCCGCGTGAGTCCGGCCCATCCGCGACTCCAGCCCTATCTGCGACCGACTCCCACTCCGTCCGCCGTGACCCGCGAGCAGCCCCGCGACTGACTCCGGCCCCGTCCCCAACCACGACTTTGCTCTGCGACCGCGCGAGTGGCAGTTACGTCCTCCCCCCTCTTTCCTCTTCTGCTCGCCCTTCTTCCTCTACTCTTCCTCCCCCTTCTTCCTCTGCTCTTCCCCCGCCTCGTTCCCATGCTCTGCTCCTTCCTGTGCTCTACTTTGCTTTCTCTGCTCTGCTCGTTTCTCCTATTTATGTGTTACAGTTTGATAGTTGGAATGGATAGCTCACAGGTGTGCTCTTCTGATGTGGTTGCCTAATTGTTGTGAATAATTAATATATGCTTGACTGTTTGTCTCTCTGACGTCTGAACTTTGCTGCATAAGAGAGGTTAATTTATTGATCTGTGTCATTGTTATATGTGCCTCTGAGGCTTAAATTGTGAACAACAGTATGTGTATGGCGTCGCCTCGCCGCACGCCTAATTCGCCTAGGCATCTGGAAGAGGGTGGAGCGCCGCACCTCGCCTTACCGCCTTAAAAACTATGCACAAGATTAACAATTTCAACTGTAAAAGTTTACTAAGTTGCCAAACAGGCCCTTATTCTTAAGATTTTGTTGCTCGTTTTGCCAAGAGAGATACAACTACGTGGTTCGGTTACTCTGGAGGTTTTTTTTGCTCGTTTTGTCGAGGGAGATACAACGATGTGGTTCAGTTATTCTGAAGATTTTGTTTACATAGAGAAGTTCACATGCAGTGGAATCCATATATTTGCAGATTGCAAAGTACTAGTCTTTTCGGTTGCTGCTGGTAGTTTGTATTTGTTTTTCTTTTCTTTCTTGGTTTGGCTATTTTTTGTATTAATTTTTTTGCCATATTTATGTGTACTTGTGCAGTTGTTTGATTCGTTTGAGAAAAAAAAGGATTTCCACAAGAATTTGGAACCTGTGATTTGGAGTAAAAATGTAATATAGAACAAGAGTAAATTTTACAATAGAACTACAAGTCTATATAACCACGATCCACATTGGATGGTCTCCAATTTTGCAGATCTGTTGCCAATGAACTCCTTTGCCTTTGATCTCTGCATCCAGGGTTTGCTAGATGTACGGGAGAAGACTAAATCACAGGAAATACCGAAATAGGGACGATTAATGGTTTTACAGGCAAAAGTAGAAACATAATCGAAGTTAGGAAGCAAACAAGAATCAGCCTCAGGCATATGCAGTCTTATATTAACTTAGCATGACAAAAAAAAACATAGGACATGAGAAATAGTAATCGTAATGGCCTCCACAACCAAAAGCTGCAACACAACTGAAAATGAGAAATTGTAATCGTAATGGCCTCCATAAACAAAGCTCCACACAACTGAAAGTAGACAAGCAGACTAGAACCATCATAAGAATTGATATAAACTAAGTTTACTGGGATGACGGAATGTAGGAAAACTGATATATTTAGTGCAGCTTACAGGTTGGTATAGCTCATGATACAAGTGTGTATATTGTTCATATATAGAAACATTTCTCAAAGTCATTTCAATATTGACATAGTCCATTGAAGCATATCCTCAAGCAACACTGATACAATATAACTGTAACATACAAGGGGAGAAAAACTTCAACCTCTGGTGCACCGATCAACACAAAAGCAGGGAGGAAAGTAATATAGCTGTAACAATCCAAGTTTTAGCATATGAAAGCAACATGAACATGTTCATCGCTGCAGTATAACCCAGGCTGTTGAGTGTACCCTTGCTTGGACAGCAGCTCACGTGCTTTCATCACGAGATCCTTATTTGTCACCTTCCCGTGCTTGCCTTCAAGAATGGTCTGGATAGCATTGCTCAGAGCACCAAATGAGACACCCTGCGGTGTGGTTGCATCCGCTGATGTTTGGTTAGTCTGGCACCCACTGATCAGAATGCCATTGTTTGGTGCCCAGGCCTTGGTCCCGGCATACACCTCATCAACACTGTGAACCTCTTGCTCTAATGCTGGCTTGAAAGCCTCTTCCTCATTCCCTTCGAGCTTAGCCTTCAAGAACTCCTGAGCGAGGGCACCAACCATGCCCAGGACACCACCACCACTGCCATGCTCACCTGACTCGTCCTGGTGGAACTTTCCGAGCATGACCTTCATGAACTTCTTGATCTTTGGGCTGGCATCATCGCCAAAGATGTTGAACAGCGTCATCCGGATTGAACCCACATCAATGTCATCCTTCCCAGTTTGTTCCTTGAGCATCTCTATCAGAGTCGAGAGTGGTAGGGAGCGGTTTTTGGTGCGGCCATCTCCAGTTGGCTGTGCGTAAGCGTCGTCCTGGTTATCACCCCCATGGTGGCTATGAGGGATGTGAATCCCCTCAGACTCTAACAAATCACGGGCAGTCTCTTTGAGAAATGACCGGAAGCCGCTGCCAGAACCAGAATGCGGACGCTCATCAGGTTCACGGGACTGGGTCTTATTCTGCCTGGTGCTATTACCTATCTGCTCCTTAGCACTGTCCAGCAGGCCACCACTATGGCAAGAGTCAGAGACGATGGTGAATAGGCAGCCCTCAGGGACCTTCTGCACGAGTTCCCGGAAATCCTGATCTGCAGATTGAAACAAGTTAGAACTTTGATGCTGAACTTTGTCCATGAAAAATGACAGCATGAGCTGAACTTCAATTTCATAATCCTTCTGTAAAGACATTTGATCTTTGCAATCAAGAAATGTTCAGTTATACATTATACTTGGATGGAACTAAATGATTCACTAGACTAAAAACCCTTCATTGCTAATTAAGTTATCTGAGTAACCTATGTAACTGATTCGTTGCCATTTGCATACTAAAAATTGTGCTAGCTTTTTTTTTACTAGTTATTAGTGATCCATGTAATCTAACTCTAAGATATAACCCCTCCACACATTGTAACGTACTCTATGAAATTGCTATACACGATTATAGCATCATAACAAAAGCAGTCGTATCTGAAATTCAATCAGATAGTATAACCACTAAAGATATTATCAGATCAGACTTATACAAAGTTCCCGCAGTGCAAAACTAGCAAATGGGGAAGCCTAATCATCAATCTTAATCATGAATCTTAAGCACGTGCTTCCAGATCACAGGATAACAAAACTACAGAAGTGCTGTCAACTATTTGGATTGGAGAAAATCCGCGAACAGATCCACATCAGGTAGGTGTTGACCAATTGCTTCCAGGCTTAGATTCACATCTCAAGGCAACAGACTAAACGCTGATCACATCATTTTACCATTTCCAGAGTAGTACGGCAATAAACAAAAAGAGGAAAAATGAAGCACCGAGGAGAAGAAGATCAATGGATCCCCCGATCGCACCTGTGATGAGGTTCATGTCGCAGGGCACGATGCACTCATCGTACCCGGTGTCGTCGTGCTGCCCCGTCTCGGCGGGGAGCCGCGTGCCGTGCCCGCTGTAGTGGAAGAAGAGGAAGTCCCCGGGGCGGGCATCCCCGACGAGGCGGGCGAGGGCGCGGCGGATGTTGGCCCCCGTGGGCTGCGGAGCGGAGCGGTCGGCGTCGGTGAGGACCCGGATGTCGGCCTCGTCGAAGCCGAAGCGGTCGACGAGGCAGCGGCGCATGCGGTCGACGTCGTTGTAGCAGCCCTTGAGCTCGGCCTTGGTGCCTGGGTAGTTGATGCCCACCAGCAGCGCGAGCTTGCGGCCGCCCATCGTGTGCCGCGCCTGCGTGGATCGCGCTACCCTGGTGGCGGTGGGTCGTCGCCGGCGGGGGTGGCCGGAGTTGTAGTAGTGGACGCTGATTCGTCGGGCGCTGGTCGGGGAAACGGCCCGGCCTTTTTTAGGTGGTGCGTCCTGCGTCGCGTCCCGTTCGCTTCGACATTTAAGCCGTACTTTTTTTTACGGTATTTTCTCTCGCAACTAACAGCCGAACATAGCAACGTGTCGATTGGCCTTTTGCGTTTCTGACCTGAATCGTAGGGATTCGGGATTGGTGCGGGTGTGCCGGGTGGCAATATTTCGCCGCGTCCATTGGATTGTCATCGTCGGTCACTTGGCTCCCGTCAGCGCGTCGATGACTCGATGCAGATTTTTACCTGCCTCTCAGATGGTGTAGCTCAAAACACGCTCGCATTTTTGTGTCGGCAGCAGGTTTGGTACACGACTTGTAGCATGGTCGTAGTACTACCACATCCAATGGCCCAATCTCATCCATTTTTATCCAAAGAACCTGTACTTTATTATCAAGGCCGCGTTTAGTTGGGCCACCGAATCGGCGCCACCGGATTCGGGTTGGCACTGTAGCTACTGTAGCGTTTTGTTTTTATTTGGTAATAATTGTAATCGTTGACTAATTAGGCTCAAAACGTTCGTCTCGTAAAGTACAACCAAACTGTGCAATTAGTTTTTGATTTCGTCAACATATAGTACTCCATGCATGTACCGCAACTTTGATGTGACGGAGAATCTTCTTTTTGTATAGTGCCAAATTCTGAAATTTGGGGCAACTAAACATGGCCCAATATAAACGATGACTGAATTGTGTAGTTTGTGAGATGGGAACGCCGTAGATTGATGGTTATGCTGAAGTTTAGAGATCAGCGGGTGATTGACGGTGAAGTTCTGAAGGGTCGTTAGACTTGCTGCAGAAAGTTGATGTAGATGGCTAATGTCTGAACTGAAGCGCCGGCTTGATCCTCAGTGAATACCTTATCCTGACAGATTGCCCATGCTTGGTAGTGTACTTGCCAGATGCGATGGCGTGTGCAGTTATCTAATGAAATTCACAACTGAAGCACGGAGACCATGGACACTTGTATCGCCAAGGCATATTCAAGTATCGACTCTCGCTCCTGAATGCATCTGGGGACTACTCATTCAACTTTGACTTGATCTCGTAATTTTTTCATGACACTTGCCTTCGATTTTTGTAATGATCTAACGGATTAGATTGAAGCAAAAAGGTTCATGCCTAATAAAAAATGATAATTAAAGGTAAGTGTAAATTAAAAAAATAGCAATTTGGTTTCCATGCAAGTTGGAAAGAAAATACCTAACTAAACAGTCTCTACAAAATATAATTAAAGGTAAGTGTAAATTAAAACTACAAAAAGTTAATAGTTTAATATCCAAAATAAATTGGGATGAATAAAATATATAAATAAATAGTCCATGTATATTATAGTAAATAGCTGAATTAAATTACCAAACAAAATTGTAGTTTGATTTCCATATGTGGGAATAAGCACCTAAACAAAAAAGTTATTGTATTACTAAAGTAAAGTTTTAAAATACACCTCTCTCTTTCACTCATAAGGGCTAAGTCACATTGGTCGTATAATTCTATATTGTAATAGGTTAAACCTATCAAAAGATAATAATAAAAAAATCAAGAATCCAATACCTATGTCTTGGCACGTCCATAGAATAATAGTGTAGATTCAACCAATGTCCCAACAGGATTTGCAATGATAATAAAAACAACAAAATGCAAAGAATGTATATGAGAGAAATTATACTCATGCACGCGCGAGCTATACGATCGGACACAAATGATTTGACAGACCCATGAAGATAACCCAAGAACCTCTTTTCGGTTTTTCCTTCGGTGGCTCTTTCTCTACCGTGCTCTGCACTGAACTAGACGACCAGAGGAGGATGAATATGAGCCGATTCCAAGTTTCTTCCCAATTCGGCCTATGTCCAAAATCCGACCCCAAAACTCCAAAACTGCAAGAGGTGCTCACACAAGTCGATCGATGACTAGATGAACCCTAGGCAATAGCACGAACCCAACGGAGAAGGAGCGAAAGCAAAACGAACAAGAACTAGAGAAAAACCTGAACACATAGTTCACACCGGACCAGTTTGGTGTGCATGAGCCTGACAGCACGCGTTCCTTTGGGACAAAAAGCGAAAACCCTTTCAAACAGTGTCCAACAATTAGGAAATTTTAGACACAAGCTCAAAACACCTTAGGGAAGGTCTCCACCAAAACTGAGCTCAAAACACAAGGTCGAAAATAACAGACCAAGTCAGTGCATACCGGACATCAAACTGGACCTGTCCAGTATGAATCAGCCTGCAGGAATTTTCTTCAAAAATTCATAACTGATTCAAATCAACTCCGATTGAGCTCAAACTTTGCAGGGGTTCCAGAGGGTGTTGAGAGGATATCCTAAAAGCATCAACACCCAGAACTCACCCAAACTCCCACGATCTCAAAATCCATCAAAGAGGTTGGGGTTTTCTCAATTTTCCTCAAATAGGTGGATTTTTGTGCTCGAGTTGAATCTGCCCAAACCACTTAGTGGGAATGATTCTTAGATGTTCTTGCACGTTTTGATCCAACCCAAAAGACCCCAAGAGCTTAGATTCAAAGAAACCACCAAAACAAGAGAAGGGGGATACCAGGAGAGGAAGAACACAAAAACGAAATCAAAACGAAATTGACTTAGATCTTAAAGCCACAAGGACGGGAGGAGGTAAGGGCCTTCATTCCCACAAATTTGAGTCTTACAAGATTTGGTGACATAGATTGCAGTGCTAGTTCATGTGTGGACCTTTACGGTAGACTAAGGGGAGGGGAAACCTAACAAAAATGAAAAATGGCTAAAGAGGTGAGGTTGATTGGGGCAACCCTCCTCTTATTATCGAGGCTATTACACATTTCCAATATACTCCTAGGTAATTAGAGCGAACCACCTAATTCGAAGAGTATTATGGTCCAACTAGAAATCTGTTGATCCGATGGCCACTGAAGGGACCGTGACGCCTAAGAGGGGGGGGTGAATTAGACAACTTAAAATTCTAACTCTAAACTATGGCCTCTTTTGCTAACCCTAGCAAAACCTTATGCAATAGATAAACTATCTAGATGTGCAACTATGGTTTTGCTAGTGTGATGCTATCTCTACCGCAAACGTAGTAAGGTAATCAATATAAATGCAGAAGCTAAAGAGCAAGGTAGAGATATGCAAACTCCCGTCGACGACTCCGGTATTTTTACCGAGGTATCGAGAAGCGCGCAAGCTTTCCCCTAGTCCTCGTTGGAGCCCCTCGCAAAGAATCCCTCGCAAGGGCTAAGCTCCCGGTCGGGTAACTCCGTGGATAGCCTCGGGCCTTCCCCACGCGCAAGTGGGTCTCCGATGTGCCTCTCGGCAAGCCTCTCCTAGATGCTCCCCGCTATCTTCACTATCAAGCTTCCAGCCGAAACACCGCGAGCCTTGTTCCCTCTGGTACACGGTGGCAGCCACACCACAAACGCGATTGGTGTGATCTCGTAAGACTTCAAGCCCCTCCGATGTACAACACTTGTGCTCGCAAGCATGGGGTGGCAAGAGGTATGCAAACCTCACTAAACACTAGGCAAACACCTAGAGCAAGCGCATAAGCGGTGGTCTAATCAACCTAAGCACTTCGCAAAGCACTTATACTAATCACCTAATAAAACACTAAGCACTATGCATGTGGAGATCACTAAAATGGTGTATCAACACTCTTGGTATGTTTCCTCAGCTCCACACTTCTCAAATGGCCGGTTGGGGGTTGTATTTATAAGCCCCACTGAGAAAGTAGCCGTTGGGGTCGAATTCCCGTAAAACTGCTACTGACCGGACGCTGAATCGTCCTGACCGGACGCGTCCGGTCGTCCCGACTATTGAGCCGGCAGTTTACTGATCGGACGCTGGCCAGCGTCCGGTCGCCTACCACCGGACGCGTCCGGTCGTAGATTTGCCGCTCTGGAACCTCTCTGTACTTGATCGGACGCTGCTGTCCTACGTCCGATCGGTTGCCGCCAGCGTCCGGTCGAGCGTCCAGTCACCTGTCTGCCGAGCCACTTGCCCAGCGTCCGGTCGCAGTGTCCGGTTGCTTATCCAGCGTCCGGTCCTGCATTCGGTCACCATAGTGAGCTCATTTCTTCGCGATCTTGCATACGGCTTGGTTCCAATCTTCATGCTTGGACTTTGCTTGATCTTTTGGGTCTTCTCTTGTGCTTCTAAGGTCTTTCTCAAGGTGTTGATCATCGGATCATCGCTTCACCTTCGTCCAAGTCATGTCTTGCACCCTATTGAACTATAAAATAAATACTTGTAAATTCATTAGTCCAATTTAGTTGTGTTGGTCATCAAACACCAAAATCCAAAGTAAATGGGCCAAGGGTCCATTTTCCTTACAGCCACGTATCCATCATGACTTAGCTTCGCCTCAACGCAAGCTTCGCGATGACGCTATGTGCTGCCCCGATTCCAGCCGTAACCGCACCCGGGTTTTGAGGCCCAAACCCGAAAATCGTCCACCGATGGTTTTGAGGCCCAAACCACCAAACCACCCGGAGAAGCATATCCGCGGAGACGAGATGAACCTTCTGGTGGTGGTGGTTTTCGCCGGAGGCGCCTGATGCGGGTGGAAAAAGCTCGCCAGTTAGTTCACCAGAAACATAGCTTTTCCAAACATCGACTTTAGATCTGGGAGGCTATGAGTGACCGCTGCAAAAAATGGATTGTACTTTTGCAACGTGTGGGTCGAGTAGATCGCCGACATATAAATATTGGTAGAGTTTACTTTTGGTGGGAAAATGAGATATTTTAATATTTTCAAAATTAATTAATTTCATGAATAAAATAATTCCAGAAAAGTCCAGTATTGATATTTAGGCCGCGAAAAATGTTCCAAAAGCATAAAAAATTCAGGAAAAAATTGTAGAGACATTTTAGAACATGAGGAACCAAAATAAAGTATTTGGAGCTCATGATATGATATTTTGGGGCATCTAAAAATTAGATTGTGCTCCTAGAAAAGTGACAAAGAATTTCAGAAAAACCAGAATAATTCTCGAAAAGTTTGTAGAGATAGGTTGATGAATGATATACTCGAATGAGTGATTTGGAAAACAAGCAAAAGATTTTGGGAAGCTCCAAACGAAGGCTTAAACTAGGAAACATGGAATTTGATTATAGAAAAGATGGAGATAGGCCAGAGAAAGATAAAGACTTACTAAACGTGTTTTTGAAAACTTTACTCACTCATAACACAAAGTCATGCAACGAGGAAACATAACACCAAGCAAAATCCCATCATATTAGTTTGGAAAAGTTTGAAATTCATATTTTCTATAACTAAATTTGTGCTACATTAGACTAATCTTCAAAAGTTTTATGCAAATATTAAAACCAATTATTTAATTTAATGTTTTCTATTCACAACCCAAAAATTTCAATTTTGGGGTGTGACACAAGTACAATATTTGAATATTGTCATATAATAGTAGACCATCTCATTTCTACTGAGAGAACATTACATAATACAAAAAAGAACATCACATAATACAAAACAGAACATTCATTTATATACAAACACAACATCACATAATGGGTACAGGTGGTAATATCTTCTTCAAATTTGATATTGCTTCATTTGCTTTGTCTTTCAGTTTTCCTTCCTATATCTAAACACTTTGCTGTAACTGCTCCATATTATCCATTCGATCTTGGTTGCTTGTTTCGACATCCTTGCAAGATTCATTCACTGCGTTCAATTTCTCCTGCTCATTCTAAACAAGAGAATCAATTCCATCAAACATCTCATGAAATAACAAAGGATATTAACCCAATACTGTTTATAATTAGTTTACCTTTCTCTCTAAAGATCTAATAATTTTGATTGGTTGTCAAAGTTTCTGATGTGAAGCCATAGATGAATCCATACTCTGTTCCATGCAAATAAATTCAACATGAGATACTAAACTACAAAGCTTTGACACATTCTGAATAATTCATAGGCGATTCTATCAGGATATATGCAAGATTGAAGAACATCAGATAATGTGTACAAATGATTATACCTTCTTCAAATTTGACATTGCTTCATTTGCTTTATCTTTCAGTTTTGCTTCCTATCGTGGGTTAGTTGCTGCGGCAAGCATTGTTGTTTGTCCGGTGTCACTGAGTGTGGGTCTCCGGTGGCTCAGGTGGACTCAAGAACACAAGAGTAGATGACACATCAATGTATCCTAGTTCAGGCTATCGGAGCCCTACGTCCAGTAGTGGTTGTTCTTTGTATTCGAGAGCACCCAAATTGAGGGGTTACAATGAAAGAGAAAGGGATTTGGAAGGGGATCGATCTATGCTATTCTAGGCTTGTTAGCAGTGAGGTTAGTTCCTCGATGAGGGAGAAGAACGCTCCTCTATCTCACAAGATTGCCATGGGGAGGAACGCTTGGTTGTTTCTCTCTGCTTGCTCTGCCTCTGGGGCAAGCTCAGAGTGTTGTGGTCCATTCAAAGTGTTCAACCTCTCCAGTCTGATCTCATCCTCCCCTCTCTATATGATCCGACCTCCCTCTTATAAACCGAGGAAGGTTGGTACACGGTGGTTTGGGGGTTTGAGTCTATGGTCTATGTGCGCCGGAGTCTAGGAGGGCGCTGCTGCGGCATGGATGGACTCTGGCGTTATCATCAAGTTGGGGGAGCTTTGGGCACCGTCTGGCTCTTCTAGCTCTGACGCTTTAACTATCAGGGGCTATCCGCTTAGACCGACCACCATAGGGTGAGTGTGGTAGAACCGCCTAATATAATACCTCCCAGGAGTACTTGTTTTCCATTAAACACTAAGTACTCAAGAGAGGATACTAAACTATGCAGTTCCATCGAGCATACCCCAAGGGAGAACTCGAAAATCCACATTTATCCATTAGGATCATAAATGAGAGAATACAGCTTACAACATTCTTAAGTCATTTCTTATATCACTTTATTATAGTAACAGAATACTACCTCAATTGATTATAACAGCGGAATATAACAATGTTATCAGAGTTACAGAGGAAGCAAAGATTAATTTAATGACATGGTGGAGCAGTAACATAGTGGACATTTTTATATAAGAGATGCTAGCAGATTTTATATCTTTTCTTATAAAAACCTTTAGTGAGGGTTATAAATAAACACTACAGTCATAGTAGGAAAGGAATCCTCTCTGAGCCCACCTGGAGGTTTTCACTCACAAAAGTCAGCTCTATGTATCCTCCGGTCACCTACAATAGGAGAGAATAAAACCCTGAGTTCTCGATTGTACTCAACAAGACTTACCCGACAGAAGGAAAATAAAAGACTCCAAGGATATGCAAGGATTATTTGGCTTGTGGGTTATTGCATCTACGGAAGCATTACTAAACATGCGTCCTTATGTTAAATTTTATTAGCAGTCATTATTAGTTCATTAACTATCCATTTTATTTAAGCTCCTATGCTACTTTTAAGCAGGTGGTGAGCTATTGGATCACTGGTACGCCTAAAGGGGGGTGAATAGGCCTATAAAAATTTAACTCAAACCGAAGTCAAATTCACCCACGGCACTGTCGCTTTGTGAGCGCGACACTGCCGCACCTGCAGGAGAGATTAGTTCACAGTTCAAAATCTACCCAACGAAATTTAGATAGGGTAAATTTCTTAGCTTCCTACAGGATAGTAGATCACATATCGACATTTGAAAGTGGTGGGAACACCACACACAAGTATATCAGTCTCAAACTCTAGAAATCACCTCAACAATAATATATCATGCAAGTAATGTAAATCAAGCACACGTGACACAATGATTTATCTCGAGGTTCGACTCGCCACAAAATCTTGCCTACCTCCACGTTGTTGAGGTTAGCCACTAAGGCTTAGAGCTTTCCAGCCCTTCCTACATCCATGCTCCTGTGGGGTGTTGCATACTATGTCAGGTATGTAAAGCATGATGCAAATGATAGTTTATACACAACATGGTTTGCTATTACAGCTGGGTGCGGCACTGCCGCACTTGCTATAACAGCACAAATTAGAACAGACACCACACAGCATGTGATACATATAAAGATATACATTCTAGCACAATTGTATCACAAGCGACAGCATACATTAATATATGTCCATATCCCACACAAAAAGTCAAATAGTAGCATTATTTCACAATTTAGAGTTTTGAGCGACTCTCAAACTTTCCACCTAGCGAAGACTAACACTCATTGAATAGGACATGAAGCGCAGCTACTGACCATGGCGTCGAAAAGTTGTTGTTGACCCCTCTAATTTTCTCCCCCTTTGGCATAAAGCACCAAAAAGAGAAGAAAAGAAGAAAGATCAACACCTACTTGCCATCTCCCTGGATGTCCGTCCAATCAATATCATCACCTCCTGTAGCAGTCCTGGCACCACCATCACCATCATCGTCGTCGGAGTCAATACATGTATGGCCCTGATGGTGAATAGTGGCAGTGTATCGAGTGGAACTAGTGGAATGCCTCGGCTCCTATCTCTGATGGCATCCCTTTAGGGTTTCATCCCAATCTGCTGCTCGTCCCTACTACTCCTCATCATCATCATCATCATCCTCATCATCTCAATCTATGTCGAAGAAACTCAAAAGGTCATACTGCGGAGGAGGTGGAATAGAAGGAAGTGGTGGAAGATCCTTTCCACACTGCTGACGCTACTCAAGCTGTGTCTCATACGCTCTGTCAGCTGTATAGGTGCACTTGCTGAAGATTGCCTTCAACCACTTGCCAAACTTCTTCATCTTGCCTCCTCTACAAGACTTAGAGCGGGAAGACTCAGAGATATCTAAATGAGCATGAGAGCTCCCCGCTCCCTGAGTAGCTGCAGCTGGCTGGGTTTTCTCAATTTTGTAGACGGTGTGCATCCCATCCTTCGGAAAATAAAATCCAGTGACCCTCTCAATCATGAACATGAGGTAAGGGGCATAGGGCAGCCCCTCCTCCCATCCTCCACTACAAATCTCAACTTAGTCCACATGAATCTAGGGACATTGAACCTATTCTCACCTGGAGAAAATCTAGCCAACACATTTCTCACTTAGCCATTAATATCTAAGGTGCTCCATCCTTTGGGTTGATGGTGTTCCTTAGGAGGTTGTTGAGGATGTAATAGAAGTTGTGTAGACCACTCCTCTTGCCATCTATAATCCCTCTATCTCTCTACATGTAACTGATGTCATAGATCTCAGCTCGAGGCTCATCATGAATGTAAGTGTAACCTCTGTACTCCTCCCCAAAGCCAAGAATCTAGCTGAAAGTGACAAAGTCGACTTGGTAGTGTTGACCATCAGTCATCCAGTGAATCTCATCAGAGGTCTGGTCATAGAAGTATGTGGCATAAAACTATGCAAGGACCTCCTCATTCCAGTTATACTGAAAACCCATGATGTCTGAAAGTTAGAACCTATCACAAATTTTGATTACCTTGTCAAACTCAGGCTCCTCCTTGTCCTGCATCTCATCCCAATCCATATACTATATCTTGATGATCTTGGTTTTCTTGGATGCAAGAATAGCAGTGGCATAAAAGTTGGAATGAAACTCATTCCAGAATATGTAATCAATGCCCAAATTCTTGTGCACTACATAGTGATTGATCCCCCTTACCTCTTCCACCAGCTTCCAACTCTTGGAATAGTTGACAACTGCATGCTGGTGGGAGTCATCTAGAGGTCTCATGATGATCTCACCCTCAAAATCTCTCATGTATCTGTCATCAAACTCAGAGAGATGCTGTGGGGTGTCAAGAATGACATCAGTGGTATGACATGTCATCTCCAGCCTCTCCTCATCTTCAATGTATTGCTTGTGCCTCCCCCTATCACCAAGTCCCCTTGGAGCTGCACTATAGCCTGCTGCTGTTGACCTCCCTCGACCACGGCGAGGTGGATCCTTGTCTCATTGCTCATTCATCTTCCTTTCCCCTTCCGATCATTAACTCCGTGCTCCATCTTCTCAAACGAGGAATGGAGAGGAGAGGAAAGAAACTGCTTAGGCCAGGGGCAGTAGCAGCCATCAGTGACGTTGAGGGAGGGCTATTAGCTATCATGACACTACCAGAGATTGGCAACGCGTGGCCAAGCGACGACGATGGCATGGGAGCGAGAGGAGAGAGAGGCGCGGGTGTTGGCATCGGGGGGAAGAGAGAGGGGGAAAAGTTACTGTAGACCTGAGGATAAGGTGAAGAATAAATGGGTCCCATAGTAAAACCAATTGGGCCAAATCTCAATTGAGATTCAAAGTGCGGCACTGCCGTATGCCGGCATAGCCGCATAGCAGACGCGGCACTACCGCACTCTCTAAAATAGTGGGAGTTAGCTATAATCTATATGACTCTCTCTGTATAAGATATGGACACATATCACCTATATACCATGATAAGAAACAAATAATCAATACAGACCATGATCATGATACATAAGTTGCCTTTTATAAATCATTTTCATACACAATATGAAAATTTTCAACTCTTTTGCCTAGATACTAGTTTATCAAATAGAGGCATGCTAAAATTCAAACCACGTTATGAGAATCAAGTATATTTAGCTCACTACACAAAGCACAAAACCTTGACTCATCGAGGGGCTTTGTAAAGATATCGTGTAGTTGCTTTTTGGTGCTCACATGGTGAATTTTGGTATCTCCTTTGGTTTCATGGTCTCTCAAGAAATGATGTCGGATGTCTATGTGCTTGGTTCTAGAGTGACTTATGGGATTATTTGCAAGCTTAATGGCACTCTCATTGTCACATAATAATGGGATTTTGGTGAAATGACATCCGAAATCATGAAGAGTTTGCCTCATCCAAAGTAGTTGGCCATAACATGCACCGACCGCAACGTACTCGGCCTCAGCAGTGGAAAGGGCTACACAATTTTTCTTTTTAAAACTCCAAGACACTAGGGATCATCCAAGGAATTGACATGTCCCCGAAGTGCTTTTTTGATCTACTTTGCAACCGGCATAATCGGAATCCGAATACCCAAGTAGATCAAACTTAGAGCCCTTAGGATACCACAAACTAAGGTTAGAAGTGTGTACTAAATATTTTAAGATTCTCTTAATGTCCACTGAGTGACACTCTTTCGGGTTAGCTTGAAATCTAGCACACATGCACACACTAAGCATAATATCAGGCCTAGATGCGCACAAATAAAGTAGAGAGCCAATCATGGAACGATATACCTTGGTATCCATGGCTTTTTCTTCAATGTTGAGATCAAGATGTCCATTGGTTGGCATGGGAGTTTTGATAGGCTTGGCATTCACCATGTCAAACTTCTTGAGCATATGATGGGTGTACTTCGTTTGACTAATAAAAGTTCCATCCTTCACTTGCTTAATTTGAAATCCAAGGAAGAACTTCAACTCACCCATCACGGACATCTCAAATCTCTTCGTCATGATCCTACTAAATTCCTCACAAAAAGTATGATTAGTATTACCAAATATTATGTCATCGACATATATTTGGCACACAAATATATCTTTACCAACTTTGTGAGTGAAAATGGTAGGGTCAGCTTTGCCTATTTCAAAGCCTTGTTTAAGCAAGAATTTCTTAAGGCATTCATACCATGCTCTTGGTGCTTACTTAAGCTCATATAACGTCTTTTGGAGTTTGTAGACGTGGTTGGGGAACTTGGGATCTTCAAAACTCAGTGGTTGCTCAACATAGACAAGTTCTTGAATGGGACCGTTGAGGAATGCACTCTTCACATTCATTTGATATAGCTTGAAATTGTGATGAGTGGCATAGGCTAGAAGCATTTGGATTGTTTCAAGGCTTGCCACCGGTGCATATGTTTCCTCAAAGTCCAAGCCCTCTACTTGAGTGAAACCTTGAGCAACCAATCTTGCCTTGTTTCTTGTCACCACATCTCATCTTGCTTATTGTGGAAGACCCACTTTGTGCCAATGATATTGGTGTTGGGTCTCTCCACCAAAGTCCACACTTGGTTTCTTTCGAAGTTATTGAGCTCTTCTTGCATGGCCATCACCCAATCTGGGTCTCTAAGTGCTTGTTCTACCTTAAAAGGCTCTAAAGAGAAAACAAATGAGTAATATTGACAAAAGTTTACTAAATGTGAATGAGTTGTTACCCCCTTTCGAAGACTCCCAAGGATATTGTCAATGGGATGATCCCATTGTATAGTTTACCTTAGCCTTGGATGATCAATGGCCTCCTGTCCATCTTCTAGATCTTCATTATCTTCTTGCTCGAATATGGGTTTTAGGTTCTGTCCTTAAAAGCTCTAGTTTGGTTTTGGTGAATTGATGAAACCCTAAGTGATAACCTAGTTTATCAAGTGATCATGAGATAGGTAGCACACTTCAAGTGGAGAAGCTAATGAAGATCATAACATGACAATGGTGATGGCATGGCAATGATCAATGGCTTAAACTTGAAATGAAGAAAGAGAAAAACAAAAAGCTCAAGGCAAAGGTATTATTTGTAGGAGCTATTTTATTTTGGTGATCAAGACACTTAGAGAGTGTGATCACATTTAGGTTTGATAGCCGTACTATTAAGAGGAGTGAAACTCGTATCGAAATGCGGTTATCAAAGTGCCACTAGATGCTCTAACTCTTTGCATATGCATTTAGGATCTAGTGGAGTGCTAACACCCTTAAAAATATTTATGAAAATATGCTAACACATGTGCACAAGGTGATACACTTGGTGGTTGGCACATTTGAGCAAGGGTGAAGAGAACGGAGGAGATGCCAGCGTCGGTCAAGTGACCGGATGCTGGATCTGAATGCACCGGACGCTGACTGCCTGCGTTCGGTCGCGCTGACCTGGCGGTACAATGGCTAGGGTTCTCCACCAGACGCTGGGCTGTGTCCGGTCAAGGTGGACCAGACACGTCCAATCGAAGAAATACGCCTCGAGGAGCTTACTGTACTCGACCGGACGCTGGGGCTTCAGCGTTCGGTTAGTTTTGCCGGAGCGTCCGGTCAGCTTCGTAGCTGTTGAAATATGACGAACAACGTTTGAAGCTAGTGACACATGGCGTCCATTAGTGGACCGGACGCTGTGTCCAGGGTCCGGTCAGTATGACCAAAGCGTCCGGTCAGTGCGCAGTGTGCCCAGTGAAGGGGTACAACGGCTCTATTCTGTGGGGGCTTCTATTTAAGCCCCATGGCCGGCTGTGGCTCATATCTTTGGCCATTTTCATTGACACAGCAACCTTGTGAGCTAAGCCAAAGCCCTCCCACTCATCTCCATCATTGATTCATCATCATAGTGAGATTGGGAGTGATCCAAGTGCATTGCTTGAGTGATTGCATCTAGAGGCACTTGGTGTTCGTGTTTCGCTGTAGATTTCGCTTGTTACTCTTGGTGGTTGCCGCCACCTAGATGGCTTGGAACAGCAAGGATCGTTGAGCGGAGGGTGGTGACTATCTCCGGCTCCGATCGTGGTGATTGTGAGGGGTTCTTGACCTTTCCTCGACGGAGAGCCAAAAGGTACTCTAGTAGATTGCTCGTGGCTTGTGTGATCCTCATCTTGTGTTGGTTGTGCGGCACCCTATTGAGGGTTTGGCATGTGAAGCTAATTAGTGCGTGAACCTCCAAGTAAGTGAATCGCCACAACAAGGACTAGCTTGCTGGTAAGCAAGTGAACCTCGGTAAAAATCATTATGTTCATCATTGATTCCGAGGTGATTGGTCTTCATTGTTATTCATCCACGTGATTGATTGGATCATTCATCTACACGGCGGTATAACCATCTTGATCACTCTCTTTACTTTACCGCAAACTAGTTGACAAGCTCTTTAGTGTAGCTAGTTGTGAGAGCTTACTTGCTTGGTTGGTGTGGCTCTTTAGTTAGCCTTTGAGAGCACACTAACATAGGGTAGTGTCATAGCTCTTGTGTGAATTGACACTATCTAAACTAGAATTGTGGTAAGTGGCTTGCATTTTAAGTAGGCTAGCGCAACACTTGCTTCGCCTCATAATTGTCTAACTATTTTGTTAAGTGTTGTTGTAGAAATTTTATTAGGCTATTCACCCCCCCCCCCCTCTAGCCATTAGGACCTTTCAGTCCTTGAATCCAAGTTGGACTTATTGCTGCTGTCAGAGAGAGTGTGACACTACCACTCTTATGTGTGGCACTGCCACTCTGCTAGTTTGTAGCAGGGGTCAGCTTCCCCTTAGCATCAGGTACATTAGCGGAACTTTGTTCATCAGCAGTTTGAGGAACCTCTACTTTAGTGACTTCGTCTTCTTGTGGTCTTATATCACCAATAGTCAATTGCTTGATTGCTTCACATGGTGGATCCTCCTTTCCTACAACATTTGAATCAACTTGCTCCACTTGAGAGCCATTAGATTCATCAAATGTCACGTCTACCGCTATTTCAACTCTCCTAGAGGTTTTGTTGAAAACACGATATGCATGCTCATTTGATCCATAACCAAGAAGAAAACCTTCATCGACTTTAGGTGCAAACTTAGAGGTTTTGGGTTTCTTATTAAGTATGAAGCACTTACACCCAAACACTTTAAAGTAGGACACCTTTGGTTTGTTACCGGTTAGAGGCTCATATGAAGTTTTCTTCAACTTCTTGTGTAGGTAGAGGCGGTTGATGGCATGGCAAGCGGTGTTGATGGCTTCGCACCAAAAGAGGTCCGACATCTTGTACTCATCTAGCATTGTCCTTGCCATGTCAATTAGTGTATGATTCTTCCTCTCTACTACACCATTTTGTTAAGGGGTGTATGGAGTTGAGAACTCATGCTTGATGCATTCTTCATCAAGAAACTCCTCAACTTGGGTGTTCTTGAATTCGGTCCCATTGTTGCTTCTCATTTTCTTGATGGGGAGACCGAACTCCTTTTGGGCTCTTCTAACAAAAGTCTTCACTTTGTCTCTAACTTGACACTTATCAAACAAGAAAAATACCCAAATGAAATGGGAATAATCATCAACAATAACAAGACCATATTTGTTACCCCCGATACTTAGGTAGGCGACTGGTCCAAAGAGATCCATGTATATGAGCTCCAATGGTTGTGTCATGGTCATGATGCTCTTAGTGGGTGAGGTACGCCAACTTGCTTTCTGGCTTGACAAGCGCTACATATCCTATCTTTCTTAAAGTGAACATTTGTTAGCCCAAGGATGTGTTCGTCCTTTTAAAGTTTGGCCAAGTTCCTCATCCCAACATGGGCTAGTCGGTGATGCCAAAGCCACCCATGCTAGATTTTGCCACTAAACAAGTCTCAAGATTAGCTTTACTTTTGTTGAAATCAACTAGGTAAAGCTTGTTCTTTAAATGACCCATAAAGACAATAGAGGAATCCTCCCTTCTAAATACTTATTGTAGCCCATATCGCATAATTGAGAGACAGACAACAAATTGTAACCTAACAAATCAACATATAAAACATTTGTAATTGAATGCTCAAGGGTTATAGCAACTTTACTGAGACCAATCACATCCCCCTTAGAGTTGTCTCCAAAGAGAATATTTTCATTTGAGTCCATCTTTGAGGTATATGATGAGAACATACTCCTTTCTCCAGTCATATGATTTGTAAATCCACTATCAAGCACCAACTTGACCCACCGAAGGAGTATGCCCACAAAACAGATTTAGTTGCTTGATTTAGATCCCCAATTTGACTTGGGGCCTTGCATGTTAGTCACAAGAAATTTAGGAACCCAAATAGAAGTATTCCTATATGTGTTGGCTTCCTTTGCAACATATTTGGTAACCACTTTTCCACTGCTGTTGTTCCTTAAAACAAACACGAAGTCAAGCTTTGTCGAGGTGGTTGAAACTTTGGTTGGTATGCATATTTGTTCATAGTGCCTCACACTGATTCCTTTGGCTTCTGCAGAACCTGTTTCTGCTTGGACACCTTCTTCTTGGGCTTAGTTTGATCAGGAGTAGAATTGGTAGCCTTCCTATTTTTGTGGGGAGTGGCACAATCGGTCTTCACTGCGGCACTGCCGCTCTGGACTATAGCACTGCCGCTGTCTATGTAGGCTGATCTATACCAACTCTTTCCTTCCTCTCAAACTTGACACACTCATAGCCATGTATGATCTTTCTTCCATTTGTCTTGGCTCCTGCATTGTGCCCAAGCCCATGCTTGATTGAGGGGTGTCTCCCATGCTTAAATTGAGTCACTTTTGAATCATTTGCCTTCTTGTCACTTACTTGAGCCTTACCACTCAAGCAACCCTTGCTAATGATCTCATTGAGTCTAGCAATTTCTTTTCTCATTGCCTCCATGTTAGCAAGGTTAGTGGAATAAGCATTCAAATCAATATTATAATATTTTCCACAACCTTGACTAGTGGAGGTAGTAGAGGCATCCTTTGCCCTAGAGGGATGTGAGTTGCTATCCCAAAGAATATTATATTGTAGCTCAAGCTCTTTGTGCTATTCATCTAAGTCACAATACTTTTTCTTGAGAGCGATATTTTATTTCTTTGTGATAGCATGGTCCCCTTATTCTTTGGCCAAGGCCTTGCGCAAGGATTCCACCTCACTTCTCTCTAATGCAAGAGCTTCCTTGCTTTTAATGTAGAGATCCTCTTGTTGGATAAGAGTTTCCTCTCTAGATTCTAGCTCAGCTTGGATACTCTCTAAGTCCTTCATTAGTTTAGTGATGAATAGTTTGGTCTTTCCATCTAAGTTCTTAGTTAATTTATCAATCTCTTCATCACTAGATTCATCTTCACTAGAGCTATCACTAATATCACTACTAGAGATATCACTAGGAGGTGGAGGTGGAGGAGCTTTGGCCTTGGATTTATATTTTATCTTCTCACCCTTTGCCACAAGACAAATATGAGGGAAGTAGTAGTCATCATCAGACATGTTAGTGAAGAGCCTTGGTGAAGAAGATGGCTCAGGGATAGCAATGGTTGCAACTTTCTCATCTTCTTCACTTGAGCTTACAATAGATGAATCACATTCATGCCCAATGTGAGCTTCTCCTCTGTTTTTCTTGCTCTTTCTCTGGTCGACCTTGTCCACCTTCTTCTCTTTCTTATACTTGTTCTCCTTGATCTCATGTGGGCACTTGGTAATAAAATGGTCGGTGCTTCCACAATTGTACCATGTCCTCTTCTTCTTGTTTGGAAACTTCCTCTTTACTACCTTGTACCCTTGCTTCTTCAACTCTTTGTGAAACATCCTCATAAAGAGAGCAACATCATCCACTTTCTCATAATGGTCATCATCATGTTCACGCTCACTAGAGGATGAGATGGTCTCTACTCTTTCTTGAACTTGCTTGATTACATTGGGCTTGCTAATTGAAGCTTGCTTGTTGGTCTTGGACTTGCTAGTAGAGCCTTGCTTGCTTGATTTGTTGTCCTTGAGAGCTACATCCTTGTTGATCTTGATGCCTTCTAGATTTGCTTGCAATTCTCCAAGCTTCTTCCACTCATTTGCTTCTTCTCTTTGCATGTCAAAGGTCAAGATCCTCTCAAGTACATCATTTGGTGTGAAGTACTCAAACTTGTTCTTATCTCTAATTAGAGTTGCTATGGTCTCATTTCTTGGTGAATAAGCTTCCAACATAATTTTAACAACTTTATGATTATCTAGATCATCACAACCATAGGCTCTAATCTTGCCCACCATGGTCATCAACCCATCAAATATCTCTTGTGGCCCTTCTCCATCCAAGATAACAAATCGATTGAGTTTGGACATCAACAAATCAATTCTTACCTTTCTCACTTTGTCAACTCCTTCATGTGCAAGATGCAAAGTATCCCAAATTTGCTTGGCAACATCCACACCAATCACTCTATTGTATTCATCACCATCCAAGGCACTAAGTAGCACACTAGTAGCTTGGCTGTTGAGGTGGATGATTCTCATTTCTTTCATGGTTGGATTCTTGGGATCAACTAGTGGCTCAAATCCATTGTAAACAACCTCCCAAATGCCAGGATGAAGACCTATAAGATAGGCTCTCATCAAGTGCTTTCACTTGGCAAAGTTAGTCCCATCGAAATGAGGTAACTTGCCCGCGGGTACATTGATGAAGGACTTGCAATCATGGTTAGTCATAGACATAGAAGAATAGTTAAAGGATACGGTGGCATATTTATTGTCGTCATTCTTCTTGCCCTTTCTTTTCTTGTCCTTGCTATGCACTTGATAGGACTCATCATCATCACCATCTTCAAAGCTGCTAGATAGCTCACTTGAAGATGCATTTGAGGCTTTTGCTTCTTGTTCCTTCTTCTTTCTTGCTTCTCTTCTTTTTCTTCTAGCTTCTCTCTTGAGTCTTCTTTCTTCTTTTCTTGCTTCCTTCTCTTCTAACTAATGTTGCTCCTTCCTCTTCTCTCTTGCTTCTCTTTTATCTTTTCTAGCTGCCCTTCTTCTTCTTCTTTCTTCTTCATTTTGAGCTTTTTCGGCATCGGTCGCCTCTAGCTGCGGGAACATGGAGTTGCTTGTTGTAGAGGCACTAAGCTCACTGCTGTTGGTGTCATGTAGCCCAACTTCCTTTAGATCGACGTTGATGGGCTTCACAACACTGGATCCTCCCCTAGGTTCCATACCTCATGCAGTGAAGTGCACACGAGGTAACCTTGCTTTGATACCACTTGTAGGATCACAGGTACGCCTAGAGGGGGGTGAATAGGCCTGTAAAAATTCAACTCAAACCAAAGTCAAATTCACTCGTGGCACTGCCACTCTGTGAGCGTGGCACTACCGCACCTGTAGGAGAGATTTATTCACAGTTCAAAATCTACCCAATGAAATTTAGATAGGGTAAATTTCTTAGCTTCCTATAGGGCAGTAGATCACAGATTGACATCTGAAAGTGGTGGGAACACCACACATAAGTAGATCAGCCTCAAACTCTAGAAATAATCTCAACAACAATATGTCACGCAAGTTATGTAAATCAAGCATACGTGACACAATGATTTATCCCGTGATTCGGCTCACCATAAAGGCTTACCTACCTCCACGTTGTTGAGGTTAGCCACTAAGGCTTAGAGCTTTCCAGCCCTTCCTCGTTCTCAAGTCAAGAGACTTAACTCTTGATATAAGGGGTGAGTTTACTAGCTTCAAGAGATGGTTACAAACCTCCTAGGGCTACCACACAAGTTGGCAAGCTCCATGGGCGACGCTCTAGCCAACTAGGAGCCAAGCTCCAAGAGTAACAAACACAACCGCCGGCTAAAACATCAACCAAGTGCTCTTTAGAGTTTGGGAATCAATGGAGTTGCTCTCTCATCAAGTTGGACCCTTTTCCCTCAAGGATTGATGGAGAAATCAATAGATTTGCTTGGGGGCTTTAGGTCAATAATGGAGTGAGAGAGAGAGAGCTCCTGCTCTGTTTTTGAACTTGCTAAACTAAGGAAGAAGAGGTAGATGTCCATTGGAGAGGAAGGGGAAAGGTATATATACCCCTAGTCCCCAACAGTCACTTAAATCACAGATAGCCATTGGGAAGGAAAGAGAAAGGTATATATACCCTAGCCCTCAACAGACACCGCACCCAAGGTCGGGCGAGAGGAAGCCCACGGCCTTGAGGTCGGGTGAGACGGAGCCCATGACCTCAGGGTCAAACGAGCCAGATCCTATGACCTTGGGGTTGGGCGAGGCAGATCCCGCGACCAAGGGGTCGGGCGAGGCGGATCCCGCGACCCTAGGGTCGAGCGAGGTGGATCCCGCGACCAAGGTGTCGGGCAAGGCGGATCCCACACCAAGGGGTCAGGCGAGATGGAGCTCGCACCATGCAAGACAGCAAGGGTCCCGACGATCCTTGCTGCTCCAAGCCGTCTAGGTGGCGGCAACCACCAAGAGTAACAAACGAATCCCGTAGCAAAACACGAACACCAAGTGCCTCTAGATGCAATCACTCATAATGCACTTGGATTCTCTCCCAATCTCACAAAGATGATGAATCAATAATGAAGATGAGTGGAAGGGCTTTGGCTAAGCTCATAAGGTTGCTATGTCAATGCAAATGGCCAAGAGGATGAGTTTGAGCCAGCC
This sequence comes from Miscanthus floridulus, assembly GCF_019320115.1. Taxonomy (NCBI): domain Eukaryota; kingdom Viridiplantae; phylum Streptophyta; class Magnoliopsida; order Poales; family Poaceae; genus Miscanthus; species Miscanthus floridulus. The sequence continues at coordinate 116,925,462 of NC_089585.1, read as the reverse complement.
ATGGGGCTTAAATAGAGCCCCCCTCGAAATAGAGCCATTGGCTCTCTGCCCTCAGCTTTCACGGGGTGATCGGACATAGGCCCCCAACGTTCGGTCGTAGATCTTCGTCCACGTGTCCCTCGGATTCAACATCAGCCACCTGATCCCAACGGTCGATTCTCAGTGCCCTCGCGGTTAAGTGATGACCGAACGCGCCCAACACGGGATCGGACGCGCTGGTGCCAGCCTTGCCCGCGCGTGGCAACACACGACCAGACGCGCCGATCAACCATAGTGCCCGTGCGTTAGGTCATTTCCAGAGAGCTCCCCGAGTGCCTAAACGCCAACCTGACACGTCCGATCGTGCATGACCGGACACACGACCGAGTCCAGTCCTCACTGCCTCAGCTGTCAGCCTTACGTCAGTGTACATCATCTGTGACCGGATGCAGGCCCTGCACGTTCGGTCACATTCACTATGCAGAGTCCTGTCGGAGTCCAAACATCCCCAAACATGCCTCCTTCGTTTACAATTGACCGAACGCTGGAACCCTGAGTCCGGTCACTTCGAACTCAGCGTCCGATCACTGTTTGATAGTGAAAAACACCTCCTTTACTTCACCAACTTCTCCACCCTTGCTCAAATGTGCCAACCACCAAGTGTATCACCTTGTGCACGTGTGTTAACATGTTTTCACAAACATTTTCAAGGGTATTAGCTCTCCACTAGATCCAAAATGCATATGCAATGAGTTAGAGCATCTAGTGGCACTTTGATAACCGCATTTCGATACGAGTTTCACCTCTCTTAATAGTACGACTATGAATCCTAAATGTGATCACACTCGTTATGTGTCTCGATCACCAAACCAAAAAGCTCCTATGGAAATTCACCTTTGCCTTGAGCTTTTTGTTTTTCTCTTTCTTCTTTTTCAAGTCCAAGCACTTGATCATTATGGCCACCACACCATCATCATGATCTTCACCATTGCTTCACCACTTGGAATGTGCTACCTATCTTATTGATCACTTAGATAAACTAGGTTAGCACATAGGGTTTCATCAGTTCACCAAAACCAAGCTAGAGCTTTCACACTTTCACCATTTCTATGCCCAAATACAAGATCGGTTTGCAGTTGTTGTTACTATCCTGCCCTTATGAATGTGAAGATTTCCTAAATTGAATTGGTGCTCTTTTGCACTTCAAATGTTTCTTTCTTATCTTTCAAAGTAAAAGAAGACAAATCTAAAAAAGTCTAGAACTTTATATGGTGAATGCTCTCATCTGTTAGTGGTAAACTTCAAAATTTGAACATATATACAATTGCAATAAACTTCAAAAGTTGGGGGTTTCTCATTTTTCCTCAAATAGGTGGATTTTCGTGCTCGAGTTGAATTTGCCCAAACCACTTGGTGGGAATGATTCTCAGATGTTCTTGCACACTTTGATCCAACCCAAAAGACCCCAAGAGATCAGATTCAAGGAAACCACCAAAAACAAGAGAAGGGGAATACCGGGAGAGGAAGAACATCAAAACGAAATCAAAACAAAATTAACTCAGATCTTGAAGACACGAGGACAAAAGGAGGTAAGGGCCTCCATTCCCACGAATTTGAGAGTCTTACAAGATCTGGTTACACAGACGGCAATGCTAGTTCATGTGTGGACCTTTACAGTAGACTAAGGGGAGGGGAAACCTAACAAAGATGAAAAATGAAATGCTGGAGAGGTGAGGCTGATTGAGGCATCCCTCCTCTTATTTATAGAGGCTATTACACATTCCAATATACCTCTAGGTAATTAGAGCGAACCATCTAACCCAAAGGGTATTATGGTCCAACTTAAAATCTGCTGATCCGACGGTCACGCGTCCTTTTCCTTCAAAAAAATGGTCACGTGTCCTTCGTGACTTAAGTTTGCCTTGATGCAAGCTTCATGATGACGCCATGTGTCGCCCCCGATTCCCACCGAAACCGCACTCGGGTTTTGAGGCCCAAACCCAAAAACCGTCCACCGATGATTTTGAGGCCCAAACCGCCCAGACAAGCGTATCCGCTATGCCTCCTCTGCTCTCCGACACCTGTCACCGTCATCCTCGACCGCCCGGCCGCCAAGCCTTGAAAGGCTCCGCTTGACTTGCTCGACCGCTGTCTTGACTTGGTCAACACAGTCACGCCCGTGTACTCTTGTACTTGTTGATGACCCTAGGTGTCAGACACCCACGGTCGGTCACCCAGCTTCTCCGGTCCCTCAGTCCATGCCCCGACATCTGTTTTTCACCGCTCCCGGTCCATCGGCATGGATCCGCTTGACCTTCGCCTTCGTCGTCGACCACCGTCTCTGAGCTCCACACCTGCGCACCACAAGCCAAGAGGCATGTTGCATACCCCAACTCACACCTTGGTAGTTCAGGAACTCAACTCAAAGCGCTACTCGTTGACAATCATTCATCACACATCGAACCACATAGGTACATATCGACGTGTGTTCGCAGTTTTGGTTGTTGTGGTGAGCTCATTAGATCGTCCCATGCTGGTTGCTTAGGCCAACCAGTCAGAGTCGTTGATAGCGAGGTTAATAATATTTTTACTTCTATTTAATATAATCAACAGCTATTCTGGCTGATTTCATTAAAAAAAAGAGATGCGGGAACTGCTTATAAGGCCTCTCCGGTAGTATATCAACGGGTGATTGATAGTGAGGTCTGGAACAATTATGACCGATGACTTGTTACTTGCTGCACAAACTATTTGTCTTTGTTGATGGCTAATTGCCCTACTTGCCACATGTCAATTTAATGAAATTCACATCTGAGATACGGAAACCGTGGGCACTAGGAAAGACAAACTGAAGGCTCGACTCTGATTTTTGAATGCAGCCAGGGACGATTGATTCAACTTTGCCTTTCTTTTTGGAATCTACTCTACCCAATTGGCTCTCGTCTTCCCTGAATACGGATCAGCTTCTTTTTGTTTCTTCTATTGAGGAGTATAAATCGCCAGGACGAGAGGGAGACTGTAGGTGGATTGCAGTAGTAGGAACAAGAGTGTCCTAATTTCAGATTCCTCGCAGTGTTCATTTGAATTTGCACACAAGATCCTGAAAATGCCAAAGACGGTAATTGGGCACGGGCAGACTTGTCAAAGAAGAAATTCCCAGGTAGACAGACGGATGAGCGTATCCACTACCCATCACCCTCGTAGTCGTATGATCTGATACCCAAAATACACAGCAAGACGACGTCAACTCCAGTGGCTACATCCAAGTATGGGCCAAAAAAGTCGCCACACACTGAACAAGAAAAGAATCAAGCACGCACGCCACAGCGGCATCATAACAGCACATTCCAATCCAAGTAAAAGAATGAAAACCAAACAACTCGGTGGTCCTTGCTCTCTTCCTATAGTGAGATCATAATCCTTGGAATGGAAGAAGAAAAAGAATGGCATTCTCGCCAGATCAACCATGGAGTTTTTTTTTTTTTTTTTTGAATGGAGATCAATCATGGAGTTGTAGCTTGAGATGGATCGACCAGTCACATGAAACCGGAGGTTATCGTTGCCGTCATAAACCATGCAAATTAAAGCAGCAACCAAATATATATAACCAGACACCAAACTGCAGGGCAGCATTGACGCGCACAAACAAAGCCGCGCGCCCGAGCACATGCAGAGATTCTCAGCTCGCGGGCGGAGGGGGAGATGTGGGCTGCGCATGCAACGCACGGAACCAAACGACTCGAAAGATTGCTCAGCCTGACAGCCTCTGCCTCATCCACTCCACGAAGGAAAGATTGTTCATCGACCGACAAATAAAGGGGCGCTGGAAGATGAGATTGTATAGTTGAGATTGCAACCAGACTAACTCACTTGCTCATCGACTCCACGAAAAGAAGATGAGATTGTATTGTTCATCGACCGACAAAGGGGCACTCACTGGTGCAGGAGACATCTCGCATCCCTCAGACCCTCACCAGACGAACAAGTACACGGTACACCTTTGTCTGTAGGCCTGTAGAGCGGGTACAGCATTTCTGTTTGTTTCTCGCTGCCTGCCTGCCAATACCGTAGAGTAGCGCGCACGAAGTCGTCACAAGCATAACGCCACGACACGAGCACGAGCACCATTTCCGCCTGCTAGTGCTAGCGGCCGGTCATGATGCATGGAAGAGGGCGGACGGGACGACTCATCGCAGCTGGCCGGCCGGGGAGGTGGCTGGCACGGGCATGGGTCCGGTCCGTCCTCCCGTTTTGCTCGCAGCACAGCGCGAGGATTGAAGAAAGGTGCGCGAGGTGCGGCCTGTGCAGGGTCACATGCGCCGGCAAAGCGGGCTGGCGCGGGCCTCTCCTTTCCCTTCCCGTCTCTCTCTTGCACATGCGTCTGCCTGCAACACCACATGGCCTGCCGTGCGTGAGAGTGCTGTTATTATCGCACTTTAATCAGGGCCAGCCACATGCAGGTAGCCCACACGCCCGGGCTTCTCCCCCTAATCGTCATCACCCTTCTCCTCTCCTCATCCATCGCTGTCTGCGCAGGCTAGCTTGTTGAGAGGAGGGCACACAGCAGGCCAAAGGCGTGCAGCTGCAAAGCAAGCTAGCACGCCACGTGCACACACCTACTGCGCTGCATATATTCAAGGTGCTGTAGTGGTGGGACTCACGTCACGTGGTACTTAAGGCAATGGGGGCAGGCAAATCACAGCAAGCAAGCTCATTAATTGGCTAATTAGGGAGTGCCGTAATTAATCTACACAAGCACACACTCGATCATCACACACACTTGCAAACCAGCACTCCGTTTTGTATACTACTACCGCTACTACTAGAGGCTATCTCTCTTTTCTCGTCTTTGTCCTCGTCAGACAATATAAAGTTTCTTCATCCTTGTGCTTCGCTCGGTGGTCAGTTCGAATCAGTTAACGCGTGCGGCGGCGGAGCAGACGCGGTGGCGCGGGCACGAGACGAGGTGGTCATTGGTGAGCCCGACCGCCTGCATAAAGGAGTGGATGACAGTGGGGCCGACGAAGCGGAAGCCGCGCCGGACCATGTCCTTGCTGATGGACTCCGACTTGGACGTCTTCACCGGGATCTTCCGGCTGTACTTGTAGCTCGGCGACAGCGGCTTGTTGTTCACGAACGCCCACACGTACTTGTCCAGTGAGCCAAAGTCCCTCCGCACCTGCAATGCAACGGATCGAACAACACCGTCAGATTAATTAGATATTCTTCAGCATATATACGCCTTCAGTTGCTAACTGGTTTCATTTCAGAATTCATATATACGCCTCCATTCATTGACCGCCTCGCTTTAATCTTTCGGTTGCGAGATGGTACTAGAACTACAACTACTATCTCAACAGATGAGGACCAACCGATGGAAAACAACTACCAACTTGTACCGAAAACAGCAGTGGCTTCTGATAGTGTTATTAAAGGCTCATTTTCAGAGCATTCTAAAACTTTTCCGTCCGCAGTTAGCTACGATTATATATACGCAGCAAAAGAGCTACTCCTTTTCCTTTCCAATTGAAGTGAAAACATGTCTAGTGACAGTCTCGCTCGATTGAGGTCAAGCTCAGGGTACCTCGAGAATCCGGCAGGCGTTGTTGACGGTTCCTCTGACGGTGCCCAAATCCAGGCCGTAGTCGGCGCTCAGCGACGCCATCTGCTTCTCGGTGTACTTGGAGACCGCGTCCACGTTGAAGCCGGAGAATGCCTCCCTGTTTGTGACCAGACATTCAGGCAAATACAGACCGAAATCAGCACAAATTTAGCGGCAGCGCAGTAACAAAAGCTAATCAGCTACTAAGACGACAGTAGGGGGCTTGCTCTGTTCCCCACCTGTAGACGTGTCTTTTCTTGAGGATGGAAGTCCAGTCGGCCCCGACTTGCACGCCAGACAGTGTGAGCATCTCGAATAGCAACCTGTCATTTCAGCGCCACCAGATACATGTGAGGACAACTGTTGCCGTGAGCTAGCATCAGCAGCTTGTGCGTTTGCAAGGATCAGGGAATGAATGGCGGCTTGCTTACTCGTCGTCGTGCACGGGCACTCCCCACTCCTCGTCGTGGTACGCGACATACAGAGGGTCTGCACGCCGCAAAAACACAGCAGAATAGTAGCTCACGTTAGCGCTCAGCACAATGGTGTCAAGCGGCAAGTAGCATACGGCTCTGTGTCCTGTGCTTTGCGTACCTGAGTAGGACGTGATGAAGCTGCAGCGCTTCTCGTCGTGGACGGTGGGTGAGGCGGGGACGGCCGGCTCGGCAGCGGCCGCGGCCGTGGCGGTGGCGGTGGCGCCGACTCGGCCCTCCACCCGGGAGAAGGACGCGGTGCGGCCGTAGTGCGCGATCCGCAGCTTGCGCTGCGCCTGCGCCTGCGCGGCGTGCTCCCGCTGCGCCGCGGCGATGCTCCCGGCTGCGGCTGGCTCGAACGCCTCCAGCGCCGCGAACGTCACCACCGGCAGCACGGCGCCGGGCTTCCTGCTGGCCTTGGTGGACCTGCTGGTCTTCTCCGCGGCCACGGCGGCGCCTGCCGCCCTCGCCGCCGCCCTCGTGGTGGCCGAGGCCGGCGTCGCAGGAGGCAGCAGAGAAGCCGCCGCCGCACGGGTGTTCTCGGGCGGCGCCGCGGGGCGGGCGGCCGCGGTGGCATTGTTGTTGTTGTCGTAGGAAGCCGGCATGGAGAGCGACTTCTGCAGGGACTTCTTGAGCGGGCGGGCGGCGTCCGCCGGCGCCGCCACGCGGTTGCCCGCCGGCTGCAGCACCGGGCGGCCGTCGATCTGGGCCACGCCCGCGGACTTGACGTTGGAGTTGCACATACTGCCTGGACGCGGATGGGCAAGTTGTCTTCCTTCCTTCTTCTTGGTCGGCTCCGGCGGTTGGTTGGTTGGCTCTTGGCTGGCTGGTTCTCAAGTGGTTCTGCTGCAGGTGCTGCGAGTTGTGAGTCCGTCTGATGAAACGAGGTGGGAGGCGAGGCGGTTATATAGCCGAGGCGATGGCGCGAGCGCGCGCGAGGAGGCCGGTAGGTAGGGACAGGTGGCGTCACAACTCACAGGTGAGGAGGCCGCGTATGCGTGCACTCGTGACTCGCCATTGGAGGGAGGTTCCGACTTGGGAGCCGAGCTCAGCTCCTGCAGCTCCTGTACCTTTCCCGTTGGATCGAACGGGCGAGGGTCGCTGGTTGGTCGGTAGGGAGAGACGCTCGGCTGGGCTGTCAATCAAAGCCATGGCCTGGCCGGGAACGTCAATGGGGCAGTAGGAAACGCAGCGCACGTACCAATGGACAGACAGCGAGTGCCGCCGAGTGAAACGCTGCTGGTCCTGGTCCCTTCAAAGTGGGCAACACGAGAAAAAAAAGGCCCATTCGTGAACAGTCCAAGCCCATGGACAGCGACTTTGCTGGTGGTAAAGAGACTTATCGCGAGGAACAGTGAGTGATACGTAGTAGAACTTTCAATACCTCCTATCGTCCGTGCGTTCTGTTCTGTCAGTCGAAAATTGAGGTAACGGGACGGGACAAAGTCGTGCGCGATATGATAGAAGGTGCTTTTCGGTGGTTAGTGTGCTTGCTCACACTCATAATTCTAGCTTTGCCTCAGAATGTGGATGTACATGTGCCATACTCTAAAGAAACAGCGAAGAGAGAACTGGTCACATTCCAACTTATTTCAGCTTATTCTCTCTCACAGAGCACTATTGAATCATCCGAAATCCAGCCGAACAGCCCCTGATTCCTGACCGACCAAATAAAACAGATGCAAGTTCGCTCAACCTCAGATTGCCGACCATTCCAAGAGATACCTTAACTGCCCCCTTTTTTTAAAAAAAATAAAGGTATTGCTCAACTGCTTAACGTACGGTGTGGTGTGGAGAACCAACTCGAATGAATGGAAGCCAACATATATATATAGTAGAAAAAATAGTAATCTCGACTGCTAGCTAATCGAGTCCAAACCACTCCAACTTGTTGGTTGAGCCTACCGTACATGGGCACGGCATGCATTTGATTTGATTTTTGACTGCACTCTGACAACGGACGCCCTCGACCGGATCGAGTAGTCGTACCTGGCTCACATGTCACATGGCCAAGCGCGTACGCGTACGGTGTACCCCGCCGTGACATGACAATAAGAGATGTCCTTCCTGTAGCAGTATTCACGAGCGGGATCGAGGTCGGGGTCGGGGTCGCGGTCGCGGTTGGATCCAGGAAGCATCCGTATCCTACTGGGAATGGCTCGTGCATGCTATACGTATGATTGCGGCGGTGGTCGGCCTGCGGCAGGTCCGACAAGGCAGCCATAGCCGTGGCACGCGCCTGGCTGTGTAGAGTGGGGGAGAAGAAAGGGATGGCGGCCGGCGGCCGGCGAGGCAGGACAGGCCCGCCGGCCCCTGCCCACCACGTTCTCCCCGCCCCGCCGCCCCCTCTTTCGAGCTGGCAAGGAATCTTGTGCTCATTCCCTCCGCCCCGCCCCTGCGCTCCCGTGCTCTTTCCAGTCCGTTTCCGTCAAGCTACTCGATCATCATCGCGCGTTAATGCACGGTTCCCGTCGCATAATGGAAAGCAGTGTCCTGTATTAATGGACTACTCGCCGTTGCGTTGCTTGCAACTCGTCTAAAATCTAGTCTCCCGTGCTGTTGTCGTTGCAACTGGTCTCAATCACAGCAGTTATGATGGGGACAAATCATTGAGCGCCGTGGCGAGGCGCGCGAGCTGAGGGGGCGAGGGGCATTACGCGCTGCTCTGGGTGGGAGTGGACACGGCACGGCTAGGCAGGCAACCGACGCATCGGCCCGGAATCCGCTTTGCACTAGTTTACTTCCGCGCGTGTAGTGTAGGGTGGCCAGCGATTCATCGCGGGGGATCGCCGTGCTTGTCATGATACGACGCGCACATGCGTGGGTTCCGCCGGGTAAAAGCCCGTGTCGCCGTCGTCGGCTACCGCATCCATCGCTCGTGTTCGTGTCGCGGGGATATCGTACGGGCTGTGTATTATTAATTGCGGTGGTTTTGGGCTTGGCCGCGGGGTGAACTGGAGCGATGCGCCAAATCTTGTTCTTCGTGCTGTCCGATCTCCGGTTGCTGCGGATACGTTGTTGAGTTCTCGGTTCTGCCATGCCTGCCAATAGGATATGTTGTTACTGTGGCAGCGCGACTCGGTTCTCTGAATTGGCACCTCCAACAGCAACCGGATAAACAAGGCCATGTTCTCGGCAGTCAGGTGCTGTCACTGTTAGGGAAAAAAAAGCAGGAAACGTTAATGCGCGATGTGTGTGATCTGCAGAGGCACCGCACCGTTGATGGATCGATCGATCTCGGGTATCGGAGAGGTGCCCAGATGGAGATGGAGGGGTTCCAAATCCAATGGAACAGGGGGTGCATGCAATGCATGGACTGATGGACATGAACCTTATGGGACGACAGGGTCGCCATGCGCTGCTTTGCCCTACCACAGTAAGGGCAGGTATCTGATGGAATGGAAGCTGCTGTGTATGTGTACCGTCTATAATATCCATATCCATGAATCCATCGCTGCGATGGGCGGCCGGCCCTAGCTCCCCCGTGTCTGCTCATGGGTTGCATGAACCTGATCCGACCTGAATGCAGGTGCCATCGCCCCCGATGGCGAGGTTCGGACCGCCGACGAGTCCCTACAGATTAAGCTATGATGAGAAATCCATTCATGCTGCTTGTATGATTTATTTAAACTTTGAAGCCCACCCAGTGGCTCCTTGGCCACTTGCCAGGAATATGGAGAGGATCATGCATGCATACATGAACATGACTGCCCCGGGGGCGCGGGGAACAGTGCAAGCGGCCATGTACCACCAGGCTAGCAGAAGCATACCGATATCGTCAGTGCACCGGTCGGTTTCAGAGGCACTGTTCCATGCCCTCTTTCGATGGGGTTCGATCTGGACTGACAGATGATGAAACTTGGGAGTTGGAAGCCTGTTAAAGTCAAACTGCTGCTTCGTTCTGTGCAGTGGAACGGATCTCCAGCACACGACTTTGGTCATGAAGTATTGTCAGAGTTACCAGGCATGCATGCATGAGCACTTCCATACTGTATGTGACATGTAAACACAGCATGGGCAAGCGCAATCACACGGCACTTGGCAATGGCAAATGTCTAGTACTACACTACAGTCGTACACGAGCTTTGCAACCACCCAATCGCACGGGTCCACGAGCGCAGGGAACACAGGCACACGAGGGACCGATTGGCCTTTACCAATCATTTCGTCAGTAGTCGGTACCACACACACAAGGCTTTGTATTGGATGCACAATTGCACAAAGCGGCAACAATCATGCATGGCCGGGGGCTGGCCGCACTGCAACGAGCCAACAGCAGCGGCTATGAACAAGAGCTTTGCATTGGCGTCGCTACTCCTCCGTGTCCGTGCACGGCTGGGCCTGGGGCTCGCCGCATGCATCGGAATCGGATAGGAGTAACATCCATCCATGCCTATGCATCTCTACTGGACCATCGTTCGCCCTGCGCTGCACTAAAAACCGCCGGTTGCACCCCGTCAGCAGATCCAGAAGAAACACCGGCACGATCGTTTTCTTTCGGGGGCGGGTATCCGGGTACAGGCACGAGGAGGGGTGGCGCGCGCTGCGCGCATAAATCTCCGCAACCAACTGGATTCGGCCGAGCCGGGGCGGGGCGACGGAGGTGACCGCACCCGCAACGCACCGGTGGGGTGGGAGACATGGCATGTGCAGCCGCCCCGGCACGTCCATTATTTGGATGCCAATCTCGCAGGAAAGGGAGGAAAGCGCTGGGAGCCCACGGGGCTCGGGGGCAGGGGCGGGGACGCGCCCACTGCCGATGGAGCTAGCTGCCGCGTGAAAGAGCCGTGGGGGCCGGGCGGGCGGTCGCGGTCGCGGCCAGGCACATGACATGAGGCGTCCCGCCGGCCCGGGCTGGGGTTGGGCGTGTGCGCCGGCCGGTCGATCGCTTGCGCTGCTGGCTGGATGTTGGGTTGGAGAGGGTGATGCGGCGTCATTTTGGGCAGAGGTTGGGACGGATGGGCCGTCCGGCCGGCGTGCCACGCGGGGGGGATGGACCGATGGGTGCCAGGTTGGTGGATCGCACAGCCCCTTGAATAGCGGCGGCTAGTGCAGGGAGCTGGGGCGACGGCGAGGCAGCAGCGTACTGTACCTAGCCTGGTCCATGTCTGGAGCTTCATATGGTAGATGAAATGATTCGGTTTTGCACTTTGGATTCACCGCAATACTATGTCACTGCGAAGATTGGACAGGCTGAGCATGCAACCGTTGTGTTTGGTTGTTTTATTTCATCAGAGCCTACCTTACTGCAGTAGTCCGTATTTGTTTGGATGCATGAGCTATATGAGTCAGAGGTTAAAAGCAATAGACGAGCGTCCATTTTTTATTTAACTGGTGCATGGTGCAACAGAGAAGCCATATAAGTAGGTGAAATATTCAGATAATCAGATCTCAAGTAAGTTCCAGTGAGGAGCAAATGAACAAGACAACCTGGAATGTACGTTTGAACCTGTCTGTCCTGATCAATCCGTCCAGGTGAACAAAGTGCAGTAGAAATTGCAATATCCGCAAAAGCAGTTTGCACCGTGAATCTAGGACATCGTGTTCAGTGTGGAACAAACATATGGCAGAATAAATGAATAATTGCTAAACCTTGTTCAATTATTAGCATGCTGGGCCAAACTCAATTTGCTTCGTGTTGTTACAGGCTTCAGGTACAACCACATAGCAGACTTCCCACTTCCCTACAAGATCAATTCAGAAAATTGTACTAGCCGTGTCTCAACCACGAGTTCACGACATATAGGAAGGTCAAACCAAAAAAATAAGTTGGTGACAAATGCTGCAGAAACACATGAAGACTTCTTCAGTTCATCCTTCAGTTGCAATATGAGGTAGCAACGGCCCCCAGTTTCTGAACAGCAACCAACGCTTAATGGTTTCGTCATCCCATATTAAACTGTCCCACCATAGCTGTTCTCCGATAGTAGTTAGAAATGGGCTGTTTTCATTCACGCCAACTGGGATTTTCCGCAGTTTTGCACAGCCTCTCACCTTGAGGTTCTTCAGAGATGGCAAGACTCCACTACAGACAGAGGTTAGCTCAGGAAGCTCCCACAGCTGCAGCGACTGCAACCTAGGGAGAGTGTCCTCTCCCAAGGCCGAGCTGTCAAACGCCCTCTCCAAAATGTCACAAAACCTTATATTCAATGTTTCAAGGTTTGGAAAGTGTAGTACCGAAGGAAGGAGGCATATGAGATTTGGACAGCAGTCGAAGAGCAAGTGCTTCAGACAACTGAAACTGGTCACATCTTCCACTCCTTTGCAGAAGGATGACAATTTTTCCATTTTGGAGATCCATAAACTGTGCAAGTTGCCCACCTCAGACAATGCCTGGACTACCTCTGCTGTCAGAAAACTCTCTAGGTGTTCACAATTTTCCACCCAGAGTTCTCTTACTGCTTCCATACTACTAATATTCAGATCAGAAAGTTGGGTGGCCATTGCTAATCTCTGTAATGATATCAGCTCAGCATGACCGATAATACCATCAAGATCAGATGGAACACCAATAGTACCATTTATTTCCAGGTATCTAATGGGCTCGATGGAATGTGCAAAGCGCTTTGTCCTAAAGTATGAATTCTGAATGATGGAATCTGTCTTCTTTGCTTCAACATCAGTGTCCATGGTTTGGTTATCCATCGAACGGGAGATGACAATCTGAAACTTCTGGAAACAGTTAAACCACAGCGGAGAGTCTTTTTTCAAGCAATTAAAGAAATAGGCATCACTGGCATAAACATATGTATTAGCACCCATGTTAGCATCAAATGATACTTCTGAGCCATGCCGATCAGACAGATTAAAAGTCAGCCCACATGGTAACCACCGCATGCTCATCCAATCTGCTATATTTTCAACATCGCCAAGCGGCAGATTCCGTACAGCACCACTTTTTGACACACCATAAGGTAGCTCAGACCCCAGAAATGGGCACCCCTGGAGATTTAGGTGGCGAAGCTCCATAGCTGCTGGAATTGAGGTCAAGAAAGTGATGGAAGTTGCAGAAAGGTCAAGGACCTTGAGCAAAACCATATGGTCAAATGACCCAGAGCCTACACTCTTCAGGGAACCACAACCTGAAGCATTCAGTACCTCCAGCCGCGCCAATGGATTTATGTGTTGAATTTCCTTTAAATAATCACACCCAATCAGCAATAACATTCTTAGTCTAGTCAAACAAGAGATGGAACGCGGCAGCACTTGGATTAGTGTAAATGACAGGTCTAGTATCCCTAGTTGTCCCATGTGGCAAAAGAATTCTTCCGACATAGCTTTCAAAAGATAGTTTCCTCTTAAAAGTAATGATGAAATAAATGAGCAACGCGGGTTTCCATCAAGGCATTCCATTTCAGTATCCATTAACGAAACTCTTCTGCTATACTTGGCAAGATGCTCTAATCTGATAATAGGATTGCTAACATGCCAGTCACGCTGATCTTTGTAACCATTATCATTTCCATATCTTGACATGGTCTCCCTGATCACATCATGCATGCGTACATGACCATTATCGTCCAAATATACCATGCCATGCTTTATGAGGACATCAAGAATTTCTTTGCCAATGTGGATAGCCTCATCAAAACCAGTAGTTTCCTGGAGTAGACCATCCATTTTCCAGTACCAGAATAACTCTTTGACTGAAATTCCTCGATCCTCCGGGAAGAGTAGGCAGTACAGCAAGCAGTGTCGCACATTATCGCTAGGAAGCTGACAGTATCCGAATTTCACCATGCGCTCCATGGTGTTGAATACTGATATATGGGCTCCTAGGGCGACATGTGCTTTTGCTACCAACTCACTAAATGCCTCTTGTGTAGGTGCATCACACAGAACCCCAGCCAATAGGACGATTGTGAGTGGGATGCCAAAACAGTAGTTGATTAAGTCGTGTGCAAAACTGATAGCTTTTCCAATCTTCTCACGCAGCAGGTCGTATGTCTCTTCATAAGTGAGAGGTTGTGGCACTATAAACGATATCTGGTTCCATGATTACCTCTCCCCTTCACAGTTCTTGTAGTCACAATGATTTTTGAGCCAAGACTTTGCTGTCGAGGACGAGGAACTCCCAGGCACTCTAAGATACTTTCTTCCGTGAAATAAGAATTATCAAGAACAAGAAGGAATTTCCGTTTTGTGAGATATTCCTTGATTATGGCCTTAGTTCTTTCTATGGACAAGTTATATCCTTTGTTGCATGGAAGAGACGCTGCAATCTTATTGATACACTGCCTCATGCTACAATTCATTGACAATGGAACCCAGACATACTCTTGAAAGAGATTCGAAGTCCTTGCTGCCCGGTATGCAGCATTTGCAGCCCATGTTTTTCCGGAGCCACCAATACCTTGGATGACAATTACTCCAACATCTGGACGAACAAGCAGCCCGAGCATATCTTGGAATGAAATTGACTGACCAGGATTTATAATTCTTGGAAATCGGATTGTCCGCCTTCGCCTCCAAAAGCAACAATAGGACGCCATTATGCTGCTTATCCTGTTTTTTTCAGCTGTGAGTGTTTCCTGAGTTAGTCTGGTCATGCCGCCAAGTGCCAATTCGTGCACTTGCATGGAGGACAAATACAAGTATAATAGAATCACACACACCCTCCTGATATTTGTTACAGAAACTTGTTGGCATGGGCGTATGGTATTTTTTCCATTTAGATAAGTATCTTTTTTTTCAGGAAAAGATAAGTATCTTTTGTTGGATTGATCTCCCACGCCATTAGGCCCAACGGCCTTTGGGCCTTGTTCTCGCGCCCTGATCGGGGGCGCCCAACCCTACATGATTGGTGGGCCCCCGTCGCACAGCGCTATAAAGGAAAGGTGGGGGCCGGGGCTCGCAGTATGAGGTTCACCGCGCCGCCAGTCACCCCACCGACATCCTAACCCTAACCCGATCTTGAGAAGGGGCGCTGCCAACGACGGGAAGCACCACCGATGCCGGCAACGCCACCCCGACGCATACGCCGCCGCCAAGGACGTCACTGCACTGACTCCTCTCTCCAACGAACATCGCTGCCGGTGCGCAGATGGCATCAGCGAACGAGATCCCGACCGGCGCTTCCACCACTCCGACTGCTTCGACCACTACGGCCTTCGATGGTCTGCAACCTCTCACTCCCCTTCTCTGACATGACATCTTTTGCATGATGCATGTCTAATTTTAGGGGATAAAAGTAATGTGGTAAATTCCTATAGAGAGCACAGTATATTAACACGGCACAATTCAGAAACCAAAGTTCAGAAAAAGAGAAAGCACTCACCAGCTGTCCCGTGCGGCCCAAAGATGTTGGAGATGAGCACTCGCAGGTCGCAGCGAGGCCGGCTTCAGCGATTTCAGTGGCCCTGTGCCCTAGGCTATGCCGGCAGGCAGCAGCCGTGGAATGGGAGAGATGCAGGAATTGACGAAGGCGAGCAACGAGCAATGTCCACGTCGAACCCGCCAAAATCTGATGAGGCGTGGGAGCTCGCCTGTCGCCTGGAGAAACGCGGACGCGGTTTGTGAAGGACACTGAAGGGGAGACCTTGACTTAGTAGGAGTAAGGGTAGACGAGACGGTCGTATCGACAATTCGAGACCCTGCCACTGACACGCGGGTGCTAACACCCTGCTTGTGAATTGTGATGAGGTATAGACAGTTGGGTAGAAAATCTGGTGGCTGGTGCAGAGATGCCCGCCTCGCCATCCGTCAAACACCTTGCCCGCACGGCCGCACCGGCGAGTTGCCCCTCGGACTCAAGAGTCTTCGGCAATGGAGGAGCCACTCTGTCCTCCTTCGACTACTCCAGCAAAGCCTCGTTTAGATTGGGGTTAGGAATCAGTATTTGATATAGTAGCATTTTCGTTTGTATTTGATAATTATTGTCCAATCATGACCTAGACTCAAAAGATTCGTCTCGTAATTTACAATCAAACGGTGTAATTAGTTATTTTTTTATCTACATTTAATACTCCATATATGTATCAAAGATTTGATGTGATAAAAAGAGAGTGGAAAAACTTACCATCTAAACGAGGCCCAGGACCAGTGGGACCACTGGCACGCGGGATTCCCGGTGTTCGTTCAGACTTCAGAGAGAGATGCCCGCCGAGTCAACCAGTCAAATTCTCTAGTCGTCGAGGGCTCGAGGCGAGGCGTCGTCTAGCAGTGGTAGTCCTGGCAGTACCGCGGTTGTCTAGCAGTGGTAGTCATTCGATTAGACGCGTTGTCTAGGCACACCCTGGTAGTAGTTGTAGCCAAGCGGCTCCACTTCTCGCTATGTCACCCTCCACTCGTGACTCGTGAGGGTCACTGCATCAGTCAGTTGTGCGCCGTGTCTCTTCAACTGCTCCGGCGGCTTTGTCGCCGGACCGATCTTGGTTCATGGCTGTGATTTTTCATCAATGAGGTCAAGGTCAATAGGTAGAGTAGGAATTCTTTGTGGGCCATGGTAGCCTATTCCGGCCCAACCCAAGTGGAAAATCTCTTTTCTTTCCCCTTCTGCTCTGTGTGCCGAGTCGGAGCTGCGCTTCTGCTCACAGCGGAGAAAGTCCGGGGTCCGAGAGGGCTCACGCAGTCACGCATGTCGTCGCCATGCTAGAGCGTGCGCCCGTGGGCTGCTATCGCCGTCGGCAAAGCAGATCAATCGTGTCGGCCATTCAGCACCGGCGTCCCCTACGGCCGTACCACCACCACAGCAACCGCTCCAACCTCAACTACCCCGGGCGCACCGAGCCTTACTGAGCCCGTCTCGTATAGTCGTATCTCCAATCTCCATCACCAACTAGCTGTCGAAGAGCGCCTTCAGGGGGCCTTGGTGTTGCGGGTGCGAGGCCCAGCGCGAAGAAGGGCCGCTCCGCGCCTGTGATGCTCATGCTCGGTCCTGGAGGCTGGCGAAGAGGACTAGATAGAGGAGGTTGAAGCCTGTAAACCGCTGTCTGCGGCAAACCAGTCCTGTGGAGTCCTTTGGTGAGTTCGGTCTTTCCTGCTCTCTCTGCCTCTGTGGGGTCGTTCCGGAGTTCTTTTCCTTATCCGAAGAGACGAGAGAAATTCCCGTTTCATGATAGTGAGCAGGAGCGTCATATTTTCGTGCAGAAAAACAAGGATTACTGTAGTATATAGCCCCAGACACTCTTCAAGTAATCCAATCTAGTCTCAAATAGTGCAATAGTTTACAATCACCACTGACTCTTCCACATCAATTTTGCAGTTTACAGAGATATATTGTTAGGCGTATGTATTGTATTGGTATCATGAGTTTTGTATATTTATATCGTGGTACTTTGATCGACTTGCTGATGTGAATTTTGCCTCGACAGATTGGCCAATTTGCAAATTAAACTGTGAATAAATATTTTATTGTGCTGAAATTTTGGGAAAACTAGTGGAATTGCCTTCACAATTGTGTGGCTAGGTCCAACTGTAATATGCACGATTAATTTGAAATATAGCTATATCTGTTATGCAATACATTTCTGATACAGTTTCTAAATCTAGTTACCGAAATAAGCATTCTAGGATGACACGTAGTTTGATGATTGATGTTGTCTAGAATTCTAAATCCGAATTTGTACTGAATGATTGAACTACATTGTTCAATTTAGATCCACAACTAGAACTACACATGTATTCTTTTCAGTAATCATCGTAGTAATTTCTAGCCCCACTGCGGTGAACTTACACTTTCTCAAAACCTGAGACGAAATTTTGCTAAATTTGCATTCCATTTTAATAGAGTTCACAACACTGGCCCCTGTGCAAAAACACCAGGGCTTCTGCTTCGTGTCTTTGTGGGAAAAACCCAGGCTGTGCTGTTTTTGTGCATGACAGATCACTTTCTCATGGGTACACAAACTAACAGTAATCAAGATAAACTCGTTTGTAAGAACAACGTATTCATAAAACGACCCAACCTCTACTCTGATTTTTAACAGTCACATTCTCTTAACTGTGACAACTGCCTGCTCTGCAGTTGGCTTGCTCTTGCAACACCTTGTGCTCAAATTTGGCATGTTTGTGTACATGGGTAGACAACTGCTGAATTTGCATGTTTGTATGCTCCCTGAGACTTTGGTTGCCTCATTAATAGTTGGATGGCATAATGCAAATAATCTAGTATTTGCTTTACAGCTGCCAATATGCGAAGCTTCCAATTGGTGCTTAGCCAGGGCTAATGAACTCTCTGTCTTAGTCGGCACTACAAGGAGTAATCAGTTACTTCTCCACCCGGCCATGCGGGCTGCATTTTTTTTATTTTTTATTTATTTTTGAGGGAGTGGTCTGCCTGCTTGGGCTTATGCGGTACAGCTCGCACATGTAACCTCGATCTCCTTAATATATGCCGGTCAGAATCCAGATATTTCAAAAAAAAAAAAAAAAACAGCTGCCAATAAATTATTTTGATCTAGTGCGACTCCTTCAAGTGATAATAGAATTGGTGCACAATGGATCACTGCTAAGTTAATGTCTCTACTCTGGTCTATAAACTCCCTCTGTAAGTAACTAGGCCCATTGGATTTAATAAACACCGCCATCTCTTATATTATTTGCTAAAATAACACAATAATACACCACGGAAGTTTGATTCAAGTGTATACGATAACAAGGTTGCAGAAAAAAAGGATGCAGCTATATTCAGAACATGCATTGAAAAAGAGAATTTTCTACATATATGTTGAAGCCAACACATCAGTCTTTCATTTTCAGTGTCTTCCTTGCAGGTGATTGCTAAAACCACCATGTCGCAGGAGCGGACATTGGATGAAGTCGTTTCTCCATTTCTAATGCAATTGGAAAGGGCAAGAGTTGTTCCTTTGGGTCCAGATGAGGATAGTTCACATTCAGATATTGTACTTCTTTTTGAAAATATCAAGAAAGAAGCCTGTGAAGTCAAGGATATACTCCTGAGAGTGTCTAAATGGGAAAATGAGATAATAAATGATTTTGGAGGAATAGCTCGACATTTGGATGAAATCATAGAAGAAGGCAACCAGCTCAATTCAATACGTTCCACACTTCAAATTGTAAACACTGAGATGTCCAAGTTAAAAGATCGTATGCAACTTCCTCTCCATGTTCCCATGATTAAGCCAATAGCTCCCACAACCTTGCCATCATCTGTACCATCCAAATGGGTTCGTGCAAAAGTTTCGGAGCAGTGGAAAAGACTAGAGATTGAGAGGAAAATCCTTGAGAGCTCAACCATGTCTAACTTGCAGGTTAGCTATGATAATCTTGATCTGCAGCTGAAGTTGTGCTTGTTATGCTTCTCTGTCTTCCCAGAAAATTCCATCATCAGCAAGAGGGCCATGATTCATTGGTGGATTGGTGAGGGGTTAGTAGCAGCCACAAGAAGTCAAACAGCCGAAGATGTTGGAAATGCATGCTTTGAGAAGCTGATTGCTCTAGAAATGATTGAACCGGTGTATCAGAAATGCAGGTATCGGGTCAACCAATGCAAGTTACACCCTTGGATTCGGCGTATGTTGATTAAAGTTGCGAAGCAAGCACGGTTTTTTGAATTCGATTCAGATGGCAATGCAACATGGGACTGTTCAGCTACACACCGTGCCTGTCTAGTTGAAGAGCACCAACAGGAAATTGATGCGGCATCACTCAGAAACCTTCTAACAATATTTAATGTGAATGAGCAATACCTACAATTTGATAAGTGTTGGTTCTTGGATTTGAGGAAGATTGCAGTTCTCCAACTAGGAAGGTGGCACAACTTACGTCGACACCATATTGAGGTTGACAGTACTGATTTTTTGGAAGGACTGCAGTTATCCAATCAATTGAAATATCTTTGTCTGAGGGGCATCTCTAGAATCATTGAACTTCCTGCTTCCATTGGTGGACTCTCAAATCTCAGGATCTTGGACCTTCATGCCTGTCATAACCTTGAGAGACTGAGTGCTAGCATCACGTCTCTTCAAATGCTCACCCACCTTGATGTGTCAGAATGTTACTTGCTGGAAGGCATGCCAAGGGGTATTGGCTTGCTTACTGAACTCCATGTGCTGAAAGGGTTTGTCATTGGTGGTTCAACTGGCAATTACAATTGTCGGGTAGCAGAGTTGGCTAGGCTGGACAAATTGAAGAAGCTGACCATATATATTGGAAGCAAAGTTACAGTGACAGAAGATGAACTCAATGAACTTGAGAACATCAAAGGCCTTTGCGTGCTGAAAATTACATGGGCTGTATCACTTTCAAAGAAAGAACGAGTCCATCAAACTTCTGATTCTACACCATTGCTAACTTCACTCTCCCTACCTCTAAATCTCGAAAAGCTAGACCTGCGCTGCTTCCCTGGAGAAAAGATACCAGAATGGTTAAGTCCGAGTAAGCTGTTGAGACTGAAGAGGCTCTACTTCACTGGAGGAATGCTAAGAACTTTTGGCAACAAAAACATGTCAGAGGTGTGGAACATTGAGGTTTTGCGCCTGAAATTCTTGAATGATTTATCAGTACAATGGACCCAGGTGCATGACATATTTCCAAAACTGACCTTTCTAGAGGTCTTCAGATGTAGGAAGCTAGAATCCTTCCCTTGCGATAAGGATGGGGTGTGGATGAACCATGATATGAAGGATATCAGAAAGTAGAAGGCAGGAATGAATCAATTGAGCTTTCATTATTACTTTTGCTGTGTCACTAGCTTTGTCTCATCGTTAGCAACAACACGTGGACGACAACTGGATCCTGGATGTGCACCATAGATGATGTACATCATGACTGTCATTTGTCGACCTTGACTCCATGCCTCACAGTCATATCGAAATTGGAGTTATTTTGAGAGCTGCCACTTGGTGGTGCAATGTTCGGCGATTAACGACATGTTTTCATCATGGGAGTTTATGCTAAAGCCTGTGTTTTGCTATTCCACGTCATGTATCTTGTTTGTGGTTGTTTTTCCTCATGTTGTGTTGCTTTGTTGGTGTTTCTGTCTCGCCCCTGCTATGTACCTCTGGGGCTTGCTCCGATAATGTAACATTCCATTCCTAGCTTGCTGGTATGTGTGGAAATAGATTCAGGTGGTTCTCCCGTTTTGACTCGTCAAAAGAATCCATTAAAAAGAATGCAGCCCAAGCAATAATCAGGGCAATATTACAGAACTGAGAAATTTGAAGCGAGTCTTAGAGCCTGTTTGGTACAGCTCAACTTCACTGGCGAATCGGCTTTCGTTGGCTTTGGTTTCAAAAACAGCTTTATCGTTAGAGTTGAATCTATTTTCATAAACGTATAGGTAAAACTTCTTAGGGAGAGATAGCAGAGAGAAAAGCTAGAAGAAGATAGTATTTTCAGCTTCACCTAGAGAATCGTGCATGTGAGAGGAGCTAAAAAACAACTTCTAGAGAAGTTGTTGCATCCAGACCCGTTTGGTAGGAGAAGTTGAAAACAGCTTTGTGAAGTTGAGGTAGAAGCTTTACCAAACACACCATAAGAATCAGTTCAATTTCACATTAAAAACGTAGGAACAGATAATTTTTCCCGCAATCCAAACATGCGAGGATTCTTGAAGTCACTATTCACTATTACCCGATAAGCTACAAATGGATGTACCACACACTGACACATACGTGTTGCCTATTTCAGACTTCCGCTGTTACCTAGCAATGACCAGTGATAATATGGTCACTCTTGCCGAGTTCCTGGCTAGTAGATGTCGATGCAGGTGGCGAAACGCTGCTGGTTGCGAAGATGTCTCCCATTGTCTTGGCTGCCGATGGAAGCCCGCCACAGGTCTCAAGGATCTCCTGCTTAAAATTGTTAACAGTGGCAAGATCGAGCGTCATTTTCTCCTGGGACTGGGAAAGAGCATCCGTGAAAATTGCCCAGCAGCTCTCGCTGTCGGCCAATGGCCGCACACGGGACAAGCAGCTCTTCCCCACCATCGCCTCTGCCGCCTGCTCCAGCCGGCTGGTGACGACCACCAGGCCACCTCTCTCTTTGGGCAGTGCGAACGCGAGGCGTTCCGACCAGTCGTCGGTTCTCCCCGGGGCGTTCTGGCGGCCAACGACGTCAGCGTACCAGCTGTCGATGTGCCACACGTCGTCGAACACTACGAGGAACCTCATCCCCTTGAGCTGTTCGTGGACGGCGATCACCAGCTCTGCCAGGCTATCGCTGCCATCTATGGACAGGATGGCATCCTCCTCGTGTCCAAGCGCCATGAGCATGCCCTGCAAAACCTCCTTGCGCCTGTCTGCTCCTGCAGAGGCGGTGCGCGACATGCAGATCCATATCCTGGGGAAGAAGCGGCCTTTAGCGCGCGGGCTGCTGAACAGGAGCTGCGCGAGCGCGGTCTTCCCGATGCCGCCCATGCCGACGATGCCAACGCCGTTAAGCCTCCCCGCGCCGCAGTCCCTGAACGCCATGGACTCCAGCTCCGCGAGCTGCTGGTCGAACCCGTGGATCCTGCTCCGTTCGAGCCAAGACGTCGTCCAGCGGTCCAACCCCGCGGCTGGCGGCGGCGGAGTCCTCCTGCGACGCCGCAGCCGTTGCCACCGGAGTCGTTCTCGACGCACTGGAGGACCCTGCGCCTGACCGCGGTCACCCTCTTCTTGGTCTTGGGGAAGCGCCAAGCGTCGGACTGGGCAAAGCACCACCGCTGATGGTTAGGTCGGTTGGCGAGCCTGCGGCACTCGGCGAGCAAGTCGTTGAGTTCGTAGAGGCACTCCCGGAGCTCATCGGCGTTGGAGGGAGAAACGGCCGCCTTCTCCAGCTCGGCCCTCATGTCGTGGAATTGGGCTCTGAAAGGGAGCTCCGCCTGTCCGTCCGCTGCCTCCTCGGTGAAGCTATCCACGAACTTCTTCACAAGAAACTGGACGACTTCCACGGCCATCGATGACGTCGGCCTTTCTCTTCAGCTTCAGGAGTGTGGCTTGTAGAGAGCCTAGAGAGGACAGAGGAGACGATTATTCAGCCATTTCTTCGGACAAGCGCCGAGAATAGCGACTTGGCGTAGCAGCTCAAAACGCGTAGCCAGTAAAACGGAGACTGACTCAGGACAAGCCATGGCCACATCGGCGGTCGCCCGGTGGTCACCACTCACTAGTGTTGACCCCAGAGACGACTTGATTTCTTTGGACAGTTAGGCAAAGGACGGACCTCGATATACTGATCTTGGGATGGGAATAAAATCTTCCTTTTCCCCCCAAAAAAGGCAAAGGACGGAGGCAGGACAGCAATTAAGAATCAACAATGGATGCGAACTGGACATACAGCTTGCTGGCAACATGGAACGAGTGGGAGATCCGCGTGCTTGTGCTCACCAGCCTCGCCCTCCAGGTGTTCCTCCTCTTCTCCGCCGGCATCCGCAAGCGTAACGTCTCCGCCGTGCTGAGCCTGCTTCTATGGCTGGCCTACCTGCTCGCGGACTCCATCGCCATCTACGCGCTCGGGTACCTCTCCCAGATGCGCGTGCCCAAGGGCGTCGACGTCGACCCACAGTCCTTCGAGCGCACCCACCGCATCCAGGCCTTCTGGGCTCCGTTCCTCCTCCTCCACCTCGGCGGCCAGGACACCATCACCGCCTTCTCCACCGAAGACAACGAGCTCTGGAAGCGCCACCTGCTCAGCCTCCTCACCCAGGTACGACATACGCGACGGGCCATGCCACATGCGTGCTTCCAAAAATTTTTCTGCCCTGCGCCCGGTCGGCAGACTCAAGCTAAAGAGGCTTCCGTCTCTTGGCACGTACGCCTAACAGGTTGCCCTCGCCGTGTATGTCTTCACCAAGTCGCACCCTGGCACCAACGTCCTAGTCCCCGCCGTATTCATGTTCTTGAGTGGTATCGTCAAGTACGCCGAGAGGACATGGGCGCTCAAGTGCGCGAGCATGGACAATCTGCGGAGCAGCATGGTCACGACGCCGGATCCGGGCCCCAACTACGCCAAGTTCATGGAGGAGTACCGGTTCACGCGTGAGGCGGGGCTCGACGCGGAGATCGTCATCGAGCAGGAGCGGCGCGCGGAGGCTGCCGCTGCCGTGACCGTGGCCGTCGCAGAGGAGAGCGTGCCCTACACGACGGTCATCACCGAAGCGAGCCACTTCTTTGTCATCTTCAAGCGACTCTTCGTCAACCTCATCCTCAGCTTCCAGGAGCGCACACGGAGCCAGGCCACGTTCCTGCGGCTCACGCCAGAGCAGGCGTACAAGATCATCGAGATCGAGCTGTCGCTCATGTACGACACCCTTCACTCCAAGGCGGCAGTGATACACACCTGGTACGGCCGCCTGTTCCGGTGGCTGACGCTCCTCTCGACGTCTACGGCCTGCATCCTCTTCAACGTGCTTGACAAGGGTAAACACAAATCATACAACCGCATCGATGTCTGCATCACTAACTATTTTGTTTGGAGGAGCGCTTTGCCTGGAGGTGTATGCCATTGGGATGATGCTTATATCCTACTGGACATATGCCGCTCTGCAAGACTGCAACTGCCGGTCACTGGGCAGCCTGGTGTTCCGGAGCATTCAGTATTTCCGGCCGGAAAGCCGGGCGAAGTGGTCCAATTTGATGGCCCAGCACAATCTCATCAGCTTCTGCCTCCTGGACAAACCAACCATGCTCACCAAGGTCTTGAGCGTCCTCGGTCTCAAAGTACACTGGGACAGCTGGCTGCACATCCGGCACATCGACGTGTCACCGGAGCTCAAGGTCTTGGTCTTCAGGGAGCTCAAGGATAAGACGGTGAGCATCGTGGACGCCGAGAGTTACCGCAAGTTCAGCAACCACAGGGGCCAGTGGGCTCTGCAGTGCAAGGGCTATTACAAGGAGCTCGGCTGGAGCGTGGAGGTGGAGTTCGACGAGAGCATCCTCCTCTGGCATATAGCCACAGACCTCTGCTTCCACTCAGAGGATGGCGACGGCGACAACGCCGCCAAGATCTCTCATTACGTTGATATCAGCCGGGCGATATCGAACTACATGCTTTTCCTGCTCGTCGCGCGCCCCTTCATGCTGACCGCGGGCATCGGGCAGATCCGGTTCGGCGACACCTGCGCGGAGGCCAAGAACTTCTTCGCGCGGGCAGAGATGGCGCACCCAGACGCGAGGGCCGCGGCGAGGATGGTGCTCGACGTGAACGCCGAGATCGCGCCGAGGGACGTGAAGGGCGACCGAAGCAAGTCCGTGCTGTTCGACGCGTGCCGGCTAGCCAAGTCGCTGCTGGAGCTGCAGCCGCACAAGCGGTGGCGCGTCATCCGCGTGGTGTGGGTGGAGATGCTCTGCTACGCCGCGAACAAGTGCCGGAGCAACTTCCACGCCAAGCAGCTGAGCGCCGGTGGCGAGCTGCTCACGGTCGTTTGGTTCTTGATGGCGCACTTTGGGGTAGGCGAGCAGTATAGGATTGAGGCGGGGCATGCGAGAGCTAAACTAATTGTAGAGAAGAACTGAGATTACCAAATCTGGGAAAAAGTCTTGCAATTTGTAAAAGTGGTTTTTTTGCAACGCACAAATGCACAATAGTTTCACTGGACCAGAAATGGTAGTACTAGTTCAGATTTCAGAAGCGGTATGACTGATGAAATCTGCAAGTTGCCGAAAGCAGCATGTACACCCAAATCGAGCCAACGATCCAAATCCAGGCTAAATGCAATGCACCGCGCTCGTCCTCCTCGACTGAGTACTGGTATCCGTAGACTGGGACGAGTTGTTCCCCAGTTCGCACCTGCGCGGCCTCGGCTCCGATGCCTCGGACCACTGTCCGCTCCTGCTGCACACCTGCCTGGGAGCTATGTCAAAGGCACGTTTCCACTTCGAAATCTTCTTGCCAAAATTCCATGACTACCTGGACACGGTATCCGCAGCATGGACGCGGTCGGCACATCGTTGCCCCATTACGCGGCTCGACATTATGTTACGCACGTTGGTGCGCGAGTTGCAAAGATGGTCAGCCACCAAGATCGGAGGGATCAGGGAGCAGCTGCTCATGGCTAGAGAGCCTGTACTCCAGCTAGACAGAGCACAAGAAACTAGACAGCTGCCTGAGCACGTGGGCGAACTACGCAAGAGAATAAGGCCATGTTTGCTTCTCTTAATCCGTACTTTTTAACTTGTTTTTTTTTTCAATCGAAACAATATTTTTCTCTCACAACAAATCAGCCGAAACAGTATTTCGGTTTTTTTCAGCGAAGCGAACGAGGCCTTAAAAATGCGATGCCTCGGCCTTTCCTCATTGGAACGGACCATGGCAAGGCAAAGGTCCCGTGTCAGGCAGCTAAGCGAGGGGGATGCCAACACAGCCTACTTCCACCTGATTGCAAGGGTCAGGAAGCGGAGAAATTACATTCCAGCGCTCACGATCGACGGTCATGTCGTCACTGAGCATGAAGGCATGGAGAGCACCCTGCACACACACTTCTCCACAGTCTTCGGGACGGCACCAGGAAAGACTATCTCCAATGATAACATCTAAAATACAAGATTCATTTAATGTTTGGGTAGCGTTACAGTTAAAGGGTTTAATACCCATTCGACATCCTCTCCAATAACAGGACCTAAAAGAGAATACTTATATTTGGGTTGTGCCTCTCAGACAACCTAAAATAGACCTCCCGTATAGGTACTCTGTTGAAAGCTGAATTTTAGGTCTCCTGCTATCCATTTTGGGTTTAGATGTCCATATGAATCATTTATTGGAGACAGGTCTTGCTCTAAATCTTCAGGCTCTTGGGATCCAACAACTTGACCTCGCCGAGCAAGATGCGTGGAATTTTTGCATTTTGGTCCCTTTTTAAAACATTTTTTTACAAAAAGATCACTGCCAAAACTTTTGCTACAAATAGACCATTTTTAAGCGTCTTAGGAAATCACGCCGAGGTACGAAGGTCGACGTCGACTGACACGACGTCAAGTCCTTGCCACGTCACCGACGACTCCGGGGCTGGCGCATGGGGCCCAGTACGTCGGCGTCGTGTCAGCCAACGTCACAGGCCTAACTTCGGCGCGGTGGGGAGTCACGCCGAGCTCTTGGCACCATCCGGCGCGCGGCCCAGGCGGCCCAACAACGCTTCGTGGGTCAAGAGGTCGGCGTGCGATCAGCTGACGCCGAGACGCTAACCTCGGCGCGGCCCAACTCAATGCCGAGGTTCGGTCAGTTGAGGCCACGCCGCGGCCCCCTTCTTCCTCCTTCCTCCATTCAGAACCAACAGGTGGCCATTTCCCACTCCCTCTCTCTTCCCACGAACCCTAAATCCTAAATCCAGCTCTTGGGAGGCCAGATCGAGGGTTTTGACGTTTTGCCAAGGTACTCCTCTTTCCCCTCTTTCATTTCATCCATTTAGATTCGGTTGTTTGTGTTTTTTTTAACTTGGCATTATAGGTTTGGTTCATGTTCATGTCATTCGTGCAATGTATGGTGGTTCAAATGATTGAATGACCCTAAATGTATGGTTGTTGTTGCTGTTGTTGTATATGTTCTAGGTTTATAATCATTGAGTTAAATTTTGTATTTGTTGGGATTCAAATTTACTTAGGGTTTGTAATGAAAAACTTATTTGGGAGGTATGGTGATTTAGTGTTAGTAGCTTTACATTCGTTGCAAGGTACTTTGGATTGATTTTTTTCTATAGTAATGTTAGGATGCCAAGGCGTGGTAAAGCTCGTATTCCAAGGTAATCCCAATGTTTATTCATTATTTGTGCAACAAATAGAAAACCTTATGTTTAGGTTTGATTCTCCGTTAATATGACTAAATTCTTTCAATTGTAACTATGGTCGCCAGAGGGCAAATCCCTACGACCTAAAGCCTCTCCCTGAAGGTGTTCCTCGACCCATGTGCTTTTGTGGTGATCCTTGCAAGGTAGACATCTCTGAAGATGAGGAAACATATAGACAGAGGTACTGGATGTGTCCCAATTATGCATGGGAACCTACAAAGCAACAGCGCTGTGCATCGATTGTGAGGAATTTTTATTGTGTTAATTAATTTTCTTGTGATATTAAGTATTGCTTATTTATTTATTTTGTAACAATTTGTTTTTCTTGCAGACCGTTCCACCACTGTGTGACTTTGAGTAGTGGATTGACACTGAGATCAAAGAGTCAGGACAAGCAGCATCTAGAAGGCCTGAAGGAGTGGGATGCGGAGGTTAAGGAGAGGTTTGAGCAGAGACGCAGACAGGAGGCTATAGAAAAGGAGCATAAGGAAGAGGAGAAAAGGAGGCGTGTTGCTGCGTACAGGAGCGGAGAGGGAGAAGATGCTTGAGCGTATGCGCCGAGCGAAGGCAGCGATGGAGGAGAATCCCGATGCCTAGAGGAAGGGAAAGTGGCCTTGTTGCACTCAGTAGGTATTTGGTTTATTCATGAGCGATGTCGTGTAGCCCTGAACTTTTTTTACTATGTTGTAATGCACTCTGCTTTTATTTTAGATGAACTTATTCCCTGGACTTTTTTTATTATATTGTAATGCACTATGCTTTTATTTCAGATGGTCTTATGCCCTGTACTTCGTTAACTATCCTAGGACTATAGTGCTACTGTTTGTATCACTGAAAAGGCTACTTGTGCTATTGCAGTCACTGAAAGGGCTACAAGTACTGTTGCAGTCAATGAAAAGTCTATTTGAACAACTCACTGAAAAGCCTAGATTCGTTTACTGTTGTATCCGTATACGCAATGAATTAATATCAGAGTGATGTACTGCATTTAGATGAAGTGACAAAACATAGGTGTAGCCTTTTCAGATGAAATGACCAGTCATGGTTGTTAGGCTTTTCAGATGAAGCATCTAGCCTTTGCAGATTCAATAAATGAGTACGCACACAAGTTTTTTGTCAAGTAGCATTCATGGTGAACCTGCCTTCATCTCTATATATAGTGCTCCATGTCTTGCTCCACATCCACACAACTTGTTTTCTAGGTTTAGTTTTAGGCAAATGTCGAGCGGAGGTTCCTCGAGTGGAAAGGGTTTCGGCGGAGGGAGAGGAAAGGGGGTGAGGAAGGGACCTTCGATTGTGTGGGAGGGTTCTCTGGGTCCTGATTCTTTTGAAGAACCAATAGAGGAATTTCCTTTGGAGAGGAAGAGTGACTTCACCCATGAGAGACCTCTTAGATCATACGATAAGCGCATTGAAGATTGGCCAAAATACCGCCACGGTTTGGATTGCGTTGTGCAGATGTACAACGACTGTGACGGTGGAGGCCGTCGTTTCTTTCAGATGCCCACGAGGGATTTGTATTTCCTTTGAACTCTCTCCTTTTTTAGATTTGCATTTGGTTTGTAGTAGTACTTATTGGTAGATGGGTTTTCAGGATTCAAGCTGTCCTAGATAACTGTGGCTTCACTAGATGGGTCGGACCCTCCTCCTATCTATCCCCATCAACAGTACATCACATATCTACAGGGACAGCATCTTTGACCTAGAGTATGGCCCTAGAAGTGGTAACAGGGACAAGTCGGACGACGACAACAACAATGATGCAGAGGAGGCACTATGCAATAATCCGTACTGCCAGTGCTCGTACCATAAGAAGCACGGGCCTCCTTCTCCACCGCCACCGCCGCCGTCAACTGGAGGATACTATGGGGAAGGCGCAACTCAGTTCAATATGTGGGAGCATTATTAGGACCAACCTTTGTTAGTCAATCCGAATGTGGAATGCTTGTATGAGTTGTTCTTTTCAATCTCCTAAGGCATGCTAGGTTTAGTTTGCAACATGCCATTGTTAGTTTTCATGTGAGTGTGTAATCGTAGTACCTTTGCAACGTCTGTATCACTTGTTTTTTTCAATCCCCTAAGGCATGCTAGGTTTAGTTTGCGACATGCCATTGTTAGTTTTGATGTGAGTGTAATCGGTGTGCATTCGCTATTTCATAAATTGCAGTTTACCTATCTCTAAGTTTCATGTACTATGGTTGATTCCCAAACTGAAAAAAAGATTTGACTCTCTCTAAAAATAGGGGATTGAAATCGAACCAACCTTCGGTTTTTCCTGCAGGAACAAACATAATATAGCGTGTCTACTCTTATTAGTATAACTCGTGTTAGTAGAAGAGGAATCGTTGAGAAAGATTTTTCATTTGAATCATGCAAATAGGATTTCAACCTATACCAAAGGTTTAGAAGACCTCTATCTTCAATACTTTATTCTTTCTTTTTTATGATTTATAGGCTCGGCGTCAAGTCGGACGACGTCGAGGTAGACCATGGCGTTGATTCGGCCCACACCAACCCTAGGGTTTGGCTCGGTCAGTTTACGTGAAGTGTTGGGCTGAGGCTCGACGTCGAGTCGGCCCACGCCAACCCTAGGGTTTGGATCACCACGGCCCATGCCAGGTTTGGGCCAAACCTCGGCGCTGAGTCGGCCCATGCCGAGATCGGACTAGCTAGGCACTGAGTCGAGCCACGCTGACGTTTGGGCCACGGGCAGTCATCGGGTCAGCCCACACGCCTACCTCGGTGTTTAATATTTTCACAGCCGAGATTAACGGCTCGACGTCAATTTATAGAACGCCGAGCTTGGGCACCTCGTCGCTTCGAGGCAAAGGATTCTAGTATGCACCAGGGGTCGGCGTCAATTGACTAAACGCTGAGGTGCCCACCCTCGACATGTGTTCAATTGACGCCGAGCTCCTGGGTTCACCAAAAAATAATGAACTGAGCATACACATAACACATAATACACAGAATACATGACAGAATAGATGAGCATACAGAATTTCACATAACAAATGACCACACCGACATACACATTCATTCAACATCCATACATACATAAGGTCCAACACATTCAACATCCAACATAGTCCAATACATTCAACATCCATACATAGTCCATACATATGCTTCATCAATCATCCAACATAGTCCAAACATAGTACAAGGTCCATACATAGTGCATTACATAAGGTCCAATGCATACATAGTCCATGCACTAAAGAAGCATATGAAGTCTTTGGATCTTTTAGCTCGCTCCTTGTCTAATGCTCCATCATTTTCTCCTTGTCTCTCTTTTTTCCTACAGTAGTCCATTTTCACAACTTTTAGCGGATATTGAGCTAAGTTAGAAACCATTAATGAGACTACCTTCACATAGCTATTTGGTGTTTGCTAAAATCTGAGCCAAGTATCATGATTACCATATCAAAAGATGTACCTTAACATGGACGGCGAGCGTAACGCTTTCCCCTCCCAAACGGATAGGTACCTGGAGTGTACCTGTCCACTGGTCTGAGCGTCCTCTGTGGACATCCAGAACCGGAGGGGCCTTGAGTTCCTTAGGGTGCATCTTCAAGCTAGGGACATGCCAATCTCATCATACTCATGCTCATAGTACTCTCCCTGTCCTTCATCATCTTCTCCCTGGTGTTCTCCTTCATCATCATAAGGACCATGTCCTTGACCACCCTCTGCACTAGTTGCTGCACCATGTGAAGAAGAAGTCCCGCCAACATGTGCACCATGTGAAGATGAAGTCCCTCCAACATGTGCAGTAGAAGGTCCTAGCACCAAGCTGTTGTGGGACTGCCACATTCGGGGCACGTCTACATCCAAGGCGTGCGGCTACCTTTCGAAGGCGATGCATGGCACGCTGCATTTTGAAAGCACTATTAGTAAGTGGGGTTGGTCACAAAACTATATAAAGATGTAACATCAACTGAATGATAGGAGACTACCTGAATGTGCTGTCGTAACATGGAGGCCTCATCAAGATCGCCCATATGAATCATCAATGCCCTTCCTTGCTGGGCCACTGTCCTCATTATCTCCGTGCTCTATGCAACAAAAACAAGAATTTAAGTCTCCATCACAGTAAAGACCTCAAAGATGGAAATAGTTGTATCACTTATAGCTCTAGCTAACGCAGGGGCAATCTCAACTTGCCTGCCTTCTCGGGTAGCTTGGTCATATGGGTTGTTGCCCTCATCCTCACTCGCAATGTCAGCAATGTCTTGCTCCGTCCAAGCAGGGCCTCAATTGAAGCCTTGTTCGTTGACCAAGCCAAACAAGGTAATCATCGAATGCCTTGTCATGATGGACTGGCGTGGATGCCCATGTTGTTCTGCTCCATCAACATCCACTCATCAATGTAGTGCTGGTGCTCCAGCTGCCAGTTGGTGATCTTCTTCTTTTTTGTTTGCTGAACCTGCAAATTTTACACCATAGCGGCAATATGAAGGCCTACTCAATGATTCATTCATGTGAAACGAACAAAATATTGCATGTTACATACTTGTGGAGCTGCCAACCGGTGGAGAAATCCTCGGGCGGAGAAGGCCGCAGCCTACCAAACTGCCGTGCTACACGGTGAGGGAGATGGTACTCCACTGCATAGAAATAAATAAGGGGGTCCTCATCAGTCCAGACGTCCTCGTCTGCCATGCACAAGGAGCTCAAGTTAAGATCCGTGACTTGCCTCCACCGATATAGGCGCCATTCAACCTGTACACAACGTCGTCATCAACTAGTCGACGCTCAATTTGTGCACATATCCTCGATTAGGCCAAAAGGGTGGGAAACTTACATGCTATGGCAAAAGGGTGTCCAGCTCGTTGGTGAAGCTGATGTACGTGTGGCGTGACATGTGGTAAGTTCCGTGGGCTCGCTCGTAGAGGTGTGCCACTGGTAGGGGCGACAACTGCGTCTCCTTGAGGAAACCAAGGTTGTGGGGGAATCAAGCTGATGCGGTCTCCCTAACTGGAAGCCTCTCCCACATCCAAATCTACAAAAAAGAGTGGAAACTTGCATGTTAATCACTTTTGTTAAGAAAAAACATTGAATTATAGTGGAAACTTGTACAACTTTGCTTTATTACCTGGAACAGTGTGATGCACCCTGACATTGTAGCGTGCGCGCCTCTAGGACGACTGGCAAGCCTCACAAAGCTGACGGTACAGGAAGGCAAGTATAGCCGAGCCCCAACTCCTATTGCCGGCATCCTCCCAGTTCCAAAGGCACAGGATGTACATCCTAGGACGCCGTGTCTCCAGTGCCGTCAGGGAAGAGAACCATACCAAACATGTGCAGGATGTAGGCCTGACAGTAGTATGTCATGGTCTGGGCATCTACGTTGGGTGGGCACTCCCGAAACTGCTGACGAAGCCACCTCAGGGACATCCCCACTGCTGCGCCTGTTTCTTGCCAGCCTCAACTGCCGCTAGGGGACGTTCCAAGAAGTGCTCAACCCAGCTGCTGCCATCCTTCAGACTCCATGTCTCCTGTTACTGGGAATCCTCGGATTTTGACTCCAAGGATCATGGCAACGTCCTCGAGAGTGATCAGTCATCTCTCCACACGGTAGGTGAAAGCTATGTGTCTCTGGACGCCACCGATCTATCAACGCCGTCAGCGCCGCTGGGTTGAAAGGTGGTGTGCCTCGACGACAAACACGAGCAACTGGTAGCAAGGTTCGCTAGCTTCAGGAGGGGCGTGTACCTCTCGTCGTAGACCATGGTCGTAGAGGCCTCATGTGTCATTGGCCTCAGCACATTCAAAACCTACAACAAAAAGACAAGCATGAAAAGGTATTAGTTCATGTCACTTTATAAAGAGCATGGACTATAGAGCAAAAGATGAACAATGCACTGTTTCATACGAATTATTGAATATACCTCTCCGTTCTCGATCCTCCGAGCCCGGTGGTGCTCATCGAACCTTGGATCAAGAAGGGGGAACCGATCCATCCTGCAACATAAGGAATGCCAAAGCATCAGTATAAGTTAAAGCATGTATATGTGGTACGAAGTAACATAACAATAAAAAAACAAAAGTAAACCAATGCACTATTACACAAAGCAATTCAAGTAGCTAGCTTGGTGGATACCTATTGTCTAAGTAGTTAGGATATTTTCTCTTATTGTGGCCCGTCTTATGGCAACCAGAGCAACGGCTCTTTTGGGTGTCCTCTACAAAATGTGTCCCATCCTGAACCTTTCGTGGCTCGGTCCATGTCCATCCTAAACCGCTTCCACCGCCTAGGTCCTCTACTCTTCAAGAGTAAACCAAGATCAGCCACATACTTGGGGCCATCATAAGTAGGCCATTGACTCTTGTCAAGAAATGGCTCGAACTGAGGATTCCAGGTGCTCATTAGGTTCCTCAAAGAGAACTCCGCAGGCCATACAGGGAGGGACCTCAGCGTCAACACGTCTAAGGCGAATAGGCTGTAATCATGTGGGAGTAAGGCCTATGGTATATGGTCGGTTTTCCACATATACACTTGTTCTCATTGATCACTACTTTATGTTTTCGAGCACCCCTGGTCTTCACCACCAATGTTAGTTCCACCACCCTCTAGAATCTCATATCCATGGTTGATCAGATCGAAACATGAACCCTTCTGTCGTTTAGGACTTTTTCTTTGAGAAAGCTAGTTCCTGAGATGCTAAAAGTGGCCAAGCTTTGCCTGCTGTCCATAGAGGCCTCGCATGCTTCTTCCTCAAAACGAACCAAGCATTCAACTTGTAGAAGGTGAATGAGGCAATAGCAGTCACAGGCAGACCACGATAACCTCTTAGAAGGCTATTGAACATCTCTGCCATGTTACTAGTCATGAAGCCCCATCTCCAACCTCCGGTGTCATATGTAAGTGACCACTTATCCTTCGATGCCATCAACTCACTCAAGAATTGCCTGCCATCAACATTTGTGGCTAACTTCAGGGCATCTAGTTTGTCTTTGAATAATTGAACCTCTTGCTGCCTGCAAACCTCCTCAAATAATTTGAAGTTGTCCTTTGTGTGATCACACCTTATAAGATTCTGAGCAAGGTGTCTAGTGCACCACCAGTGATGTATTTGGCCGTAACCAGGAATCTCTTGTTCTACGACATTTAGAATGCCAGCATGCCTATCGGATATCACACAAACATCACATCCCAGACCAATTACCACTTGTCTTACTAGCCTGAGAAACCAACACCAACTATCTATGTCCTCCTTCCGAACAATCACAAAGGCCAATGACACAAGCTAGTCTTCTACATCTGTCCCAATACAAACAAGCATCGTGCCTTCAAATTTCCCTGTAAGAAAGGTCCCAGTCAATTAAGACGACTGGGCCTGCAATGCTTGAATGCTTCGATGCTCTACCTGAACGCCCAAAAGGCCCTTCCAAATACCTAGGCTACCATTCCTTATTTCACCCTCCTTAGGTAAATACTCGAAGTGCATCCCAAGATTTACAGCCCTCATTATGTTCAACATTACAGGGAGGCGCTCATAAGCTTCTTCTCAATTTCCAAATATTATTTCCAGTGCACGCTGCTTTGCCCTCCATGCTTTTCCATACTTGACATAGTAATTGTACCAGTTGGAAGATGATCTCAACCAATGCGGATACCGTAATGGTTGGCATATGCTTCACCATGGGGCATAACTGCCTTGTAATGAACCTAGAATTGAGCTGCAGATGGTTCTCTTCTACCTCAGCAGTGGCACAAAACATGTGGTTGCTTCATTGAGGTAATCTTCCATTTGCCTGCCTTCAGTCTTCCTAGCACATACTCTCCAACCATACTGTTGTTCTTCACAAGCAATAGTGTACCTCTTCTCCTTGAATGAATTGATGACCCTAAAAGGTCGGTTGTGTACAATGGAGTACTCTTGCAACCATGTTTTCAACTCATCCATGGTAGCAAACAATATGCCCTTCCGTATGATGAGGCAACCTGCTAACATCCAGGCACTGTTGTATCACTTGGCCCACCATCAGCTACTGCCCTATGACCATGGCTAAGGTCCTCGAAATCACCAACTAGTGGATCTCTCCAAGGCAAGACCCTAGACAATATCTCTATTTCCCTAAAATTGAGACGACCAACAGGGCGATCGTCATCAGAGTCTTCGGCTATCTCCTCTACGAAGGATTCATCATCTCTAGCTATCTCCATGTCAAAATGGTTCGTAGCCCTAGCATCACCAAAGTCTTCTTCACCACTAAGATCATCTTCAGTCGCTAAGCTCATCCTCAATAGAAAAGTCTCCGCTAGCGTCGTCCAAACCTTCTTCTGCATCACCAATTACATAATCATCATCCTCTTCATCACTATCATGATTGCCGTCACCATCAGCAACCGCATTCTCCTCATCTCGACTACCCTCAAACCAACCTCCATCACGCTCGAGTGATCCAAACACTTCACCACCATCGTAGCCTAGTTGTGTGACAAGTATTTCTTCTTCAGACAAAGGACCATAACCTATGTGAGCGGGGAGAAGATGGGCATGCTTCGAAGTTATCATTTCTTAAGCCGGACTCCTTACTTACTACTAAATCCAAAGATCATACTTCTGAGGCCAATACAACTGCCTTGTAATCATTCCATTTAGACTCGCTTATAATTTTGAGCAACCGCTTGATCTGAGGACCCTTCGATGACCCAACATCTATGACACCTTCAAACTGAAATATGCACGTCTCCTTCATTCTAGCCTAACTTAACCTTCACTTCGCTCCACTAACTGGGTCAAAGATGGTGTTTCAGAAAAAATCAACAACTCCTCACATATGTCTAGAAATTCCAAACTATCATCTCTTGTCCTAACAATACGGCCTCCATGATGCAACCTCACTAATTTATCCATCTACAGCCATCACACAACAAGTAGTGTCGCATATCAATATATCATGCGAGTTTCAATCCAATAAGTAGAAACTAAAATATATCATTTCATCTTTTTCAACCCCAATGTCGGTGTTTCGGACCGGGAGGTCCTCAACCAACTAGTGAATTTATCCTGCGTGTTCCCGATTCCAGACGGTGATGCAAAGAGACACAAGGTTTATACTGGTTCGGGCAATTTGAGCCCTACGTCTAGTCTGGGAGATCATTCTTGTATTCCTTGCACCGAAATGCTTGTAGTAGGGGGTTACAAGCTAGGTGAAAGAGGGAGCCAGTCCCAGGTCTCAGTGAGGTGTGATGTGGGCCGCTTGAGACATTGCTCTCAGGCGACAGGGAAATATACGTGTTATAGGGTGTTGTTCTTCATGAGTGCCCATCTCCCCCAAAATGGCCCAAGTCCTTTCCTTTTATAGTTGAAGGGAGGGCAAGGACAGTACATGCGCTAACTATATGGCGTCGTGCAAACAGAGGTGGCGTGTCCGAGCCCTGTGGCCTGTTCCTATGGCGGTGTAGTCATCGGAGTGGTCCATCCTTGGAGCACTGGGGCGGCGTGCTGGTCACATCCGATCCTGTGCGTCATGGGAGCTCTAGGGCTGCCTCGGAGTGGGTGCAGTGGTTAGCGTGCGAGTCACTGTGGACTGACTATGCGTGAGGCCGAGGCTCGGGCAGTGCTAAGGCTGCACCGCAGTGGGGGGTCTTGGTAGACATGGATCCCGAGATAGCTGAGACCCTGGTGCATAGTGCCAAGGCCCGGAGAGAGCGGTTGATCTGGTGTGCTGGCTCAGAGGCGGTGATGACCCGGGCCAGGCTGTCCATGTCGTGTTGTTTTCGAGGCAGGGATCATGGGGCACAGTGTAGTGCGGGCGCTGATCGTGGGCACAGCGTCAGAATACAGTGACCGGTAATCCCCGCCGTGCCCTGTCTCAACTGGTATGGCGCTGATGCGACCTCACGTCCCGTCGGCCACTCCACGGTGTCGAGCCGTCGTCCGGCTAAGATTGCAGGAGTGGTTGACGCATTAATGGGACATGATGTGCTATCGGGAAGATCGGCCGAGGTGGGGGCGATGGGCTATGGACAAGCCGGCCTTGAGCGATATGGAGAATGAGGCCTCGTGCGAGACGGAGATTGGGCTCCTTGCTGAGGCCTTCCATGAGAGGCCACGCACGAGGTGGAAATTGCGTCAGGATGCTGAGAGCTCTCGTGAGAGGCCTGAGGTGATGCGGAGAGCCGAGTGGGCTCGGACGGGGCTGGTTATGAGCCCATATCTTACCCTCTAACTTTGTCGTTGATGGGATTTTAGTACCTCTTTTAGTGTACGCTCAGGGTACCCCATTTTATGGTACCCGACAGTAGCCCCCAAGCCTCAGGGAGGGTGAGAGCATTCTCCCTGAGGGTTTATCGAGACTTGGTTTGCAGTCGCTCCCATAGGGATTGTGTTTTGTTTCTTGAGGTTTTGGTGGGTGCGCGTGAGTGCACTCGTCGAGTGTAGCCCCTGAGGCCCTAGAGGAGTGGAGTTACTCCTCCAGGGGTTTTTTTCGTTTTCGTGTTTGAGTGAGGAGTTTTTACCGTATTTGCCGAGCCCACAAGTGCGAGTTCGGGTCGCGGGGGTCTCGGCAAGGTTGCAGGAAGAGCCCTCTAGCCTCCGCATGGAGCGAGAGGTCCGTCAAGGGTTCCCCTGGCTTTTGGTACGACCCTCACGCTTCCTTTTCGCTCGAAAGGAGGGGTGGAATGTGTCAGGCTACCCTCGATGGGCACGAGCAGTTGGCACTTCTGGTGAGCTGTTATCGGGTGAGTCCGAGTGGAGGCCCATGCCCCTGTTCGCTAAGGGATGGCTAGCGGTCTAGAGACACTACTCCAAGAGTACCAGAGGGTTTCTCTAGTGGGTGCCTGAGGCCGTTCACTGGGCCTCGGTGGCTCGGTGGCTCCCTACGGTGGGATCCCATTCGGAGACTTCCCTGCCGGTCTTGGACATGACTTAGGACGCCCCGAGCGATTGTTCGCTTAGGGCCTCAGCCATTCATAGGCTCGCCCCAAAGTCATCCCTGACTCTGTTGCCCTGGGGCGGCTGTCGAAACCTTTGGGGGCCCAGCCTTCGAACCCCTGGACCGTAACGGGCTCGGTGTCCTTTATCATATTTGTAATGAAACTTATAGCGCGGACTTAGACTGTTTGTCTTTGTCTAGGGTGCAGGAGGAGCCCCCGAGGCTCCGTCTGGAGCAAGAGGGCAGTCGGGGGTCCCCTGGCTTTTTTATTCGACCCTCACATATCCTTTTCGTTCGAACGGAGGGTTTGTTTGCCGAGCCCATTTGGGTGTGAGTTGAAGCCACTGGGTCTCGATAGGGTTGCAGGAAGAGCCTCCTAGCCTCTACACGGGGCAAGAGGGACGTTGGGAGCTCCCCTGGCTTTTTATATGCCCCTTGCGCTTGAGGGTTTGTTTGTCAAGGCCCCTTTGGGCGCGAGCCTTGGTCGTGGGGTCTCGGCGAGGTTACAGGAAGGGCTCCCTAGCCTCCGCACGGAGCAGAGGGCCATCAGGAGCTCCCTGGCTTTTTGTATGACCCTCACGCTTCCTTTTCGCTCGGAAGGAGGGGTTGTTTTGCCGAGGCCCCTCGAGTGCGAACCGAGGTCGCTAGGTCTCAGCAAGATTGCAGGAAGAGCCCCCTAGCCTCTGCATGAGGCGAGAGGTCCATCGGGGGTTCCCCTGACTTTTTTGTATGACCCTCACACTTCCTTTTCGCTCGGAAGGAGGGGTGGAATGTGCCAGGCTACCCTCGGTGGGCACGAATGTTGGCACTTCCGGTGAGCTGTTATCGGGTAAGTTCGAGTGGAGGCCCATGCCCCATTCGCTAAGTGATAGCTAGCGGTCCAGAGACGTACTCCTAGAGTACCAGAGGGTTTCTCTAGTGGGTGCCGAGGCCGTTCGCTGGGCCTCGGTGGCTCGGTGCCTCCCTACGGTGGGATCCCATTCAGAGACCTTCCTGCTAGTCTCGGACACGACTTAGGGCGTCCCAAGCATTTTGCTTGCTTGGGCCTTGGCCCCGTATAGGCTTGCCCGCAGTCATCCCTGACTCTATTGTCTTGGGGCGGCTGTCGAAACCCCATGGGGCCAAGCCTTCGAACCCCTGGACCATAATAGGCTCAGAGCCTGGTTCCTTCATCTAAAAGGAATAGGCCAGGGGGGAATATCTTCCCTGTTGGCTCGGCAATGGGCGGCACGCCTTTTGAGGTGGTTTCCTGGGGAGGCGAAACGACACCTGCTACCGTAGTGGCCGAGCATGACATGGCGGATGGGACATAACTATTCCCACAATTAATGAGAAAGAAGTGGGCGTGTGGGCGGCAAAATCGGCTCATGGTTAACTGTGCCGGATCAGGGGGAAACTTCCCCAATTTCGTCGCCCATTCATTTCGCCTCCCCCCTGCATAAATACTCAAAGAGTCTCGCCCCTCCTCACCTTACCTTGCCTACGTTAGCTCTGCCTCCATTGAGCCGTCGCTAGAGCAGCGGGTGCTAGGAAGAAGAAGGGAGAAGAGCGAGCCAGGGAGAAAGCGAGAAAAAGCAAGAGCGTGGGAGAGAGAGAAAAACTCACCACCGCATCCAATCCCTCCATCGCACTCATGGCCGGCGACATTATTATTGTCGAGGCGGACCCCTAGGATCCTTCTGATGTCACCGTGGAGACGCTCCAGTCGCTCATCGATGGTGGACTCCTTCGTCCAGTGATGGACCCCAATAGGCCAGAGTGGATCGCTCCGTGTGGCGAGCCAGAGCCGAGGCCTCATGATGGCTACGTCGTGAGCTTTGTCTCCTTTCACTGAGCGCGGCCTCGGTGTCCCGGCAGGATCAGGTTCATGCAGGCGCTCCCTGCACTACTATGGCATGGAGCTCCACAACTTCAACCCCAACTCCATCGCACTAGGCGACCATCTTCGTTGCCGTTTGCGAGGGGTACTTGGGGATTGCTCCCCATTGGGAGTTGTGGCTCCATCTATTCTGGGCGGGGCACACCACTAAGCCAATGGGCACGTTGGGTATGAGGAAAGCGACGAGGGCCAGGCGGCTGCACTCTCCTAAGTGCGCTAGGAGCTCCAGCACCTCTACATCCTGGCCCAGCTCACTGTCATCCAATCACCGGTGGTACACGAGCTGGTTCTACCTTCGTAACAACGACGGAGGACTTCCCCCCTACACTGGGCAGATTGTGGGGAGCTGCCCGGAGAGATGGAAGTATGGTGTCCTGAAGGACGACCAGCCCAAGCTGCAAGCCACTTCTGGAGGGGCTGGAGAGGCTACAGGGCCGTGGCCTTATCGTGGCTGTGGTCGTGGCTGCCTTCCATCGCCGAAGGGTGCTGCCGCTGATGGCTTAGCGATGGCGGCTATTTGAGATGAAGCCGGGTGAGCCCATTGAGGGCATCCAGATTACCTCCTCCACCCTCTCCGATGAGGAAATTGTTCATCGGGTGGGGGAGATGGTAGAGGCGAAGCTGAGGGGCGGCAACTTGACACCCATCATGATGCGACCGTCATGGGGGTTCCTCTCGCTAGTAAGTCGTGTGCCGCTGTAGCCCCCAAGCCTCCCCCATTTCCCCTCACTTCTTGTTCCCTTATGTGCGTTCGTCGTTCCTGTAGGGGATGAGGGACGTGCGCTCCTCTCCGCCGCCCATTCTTGAGGATGCGAGGCGGCGGGCGATCAACCGGGTGCATGCCGACGCGTAGAAAAAATGGAAAGACGCCAAGGCGATGAAGCGCACAAAGAAGATCATCGCGCACGAGGAGCTAGACAAGCGCCACCGTCAACAAAGGAAGGATGGCCTCCTGTTGGAGGAATCCCCATCACCGTCGCTGTTGACGGAGGCCTCGGATGGGGATGATGAGGGCGAGGTGGGGCGAGGTCCCCTGGACCATCTCCCTAATGTAGTGGAGGTGGTGCCCGAGGCGTTGGGAAGCTGCCC
This sequence comes from Miscanthus floridulus, assembly GCF_019320115.1. Classification (NCBI taxonomy): domain Eukaryota; kingdom Viridiplantae; phylum Streptophyta; class Magnoliopsida; order Poales; family Poaceae; genus Miscanthus; species Miscanthus floridulus. The sequence goes on along the minus strand of NC_089585.1, from coordinate 116,883,889 downwards.
GGCACTCCCAGGAGGAGGAGGAGAAGTGGACCTGAGGTCAACGATTGCTCGCTCCGGGGCCGAGGCTGATATGCCTGGGGCGTGGGCATTGGGCAAACGTGCCGTCAGCCTAGTGGGCTCGACGGCGGTGGTGGAACAAGTGGTGGCGGAGATGACGCAACCGCCCCCGCAGAGTACCGATGGGGTGCCGGGGTCCTTTGAGGACCGGCCGGCGTCGATGGACATGGAGGCGATGCCTCTACCGCCACCTCTGCCTTTGCGGACAGGGGGTCGCCGTGGCAAAGCGGTTGCCGCCCCGTTCGAGGTAGGTGTATTTTTGGTGGGGTCGTAGTGCCTTCCGTTCGCTCTTTGGTCTCGTGCTGACCCTGTAGGTGATTTTTCCTTAGTCGGAAGCGTCCTGCGGACGAGCTTCCCTTGGCGCCCCTTAAGGCGCTCAAGGCAAGCCCTGGCTCCTCCGCCCACTGGGTGGCAGAGGCACAAGCCGCTATACAATGCTGCGCGGCGTCGGCAAGGGCCGACCCGAAGGAGACGGCCACCCAAGGAGGGGCTGCCGAGGCGACCCCGACACAGACGGGGGAGGGAGTGCTTCCGCCCCGCGAGGGCGAGGCTCATGAGTCAGATGGGGCCGAGGTGCCCTTGGTTGCCGAGGCCCCTGGGGTCTTCGAGGCTGAGGCGATGGAGGCCGGGGCGCCCAAGACCGCTGAGACCGCAGAGGTGGTGGTCGGTGTTTCTACGACCACCGAGGCCACGATGGCGGAGGCTGGAGCCCCCGAGACCGTCGAGGCCATAATTGCGGAGGCTGAAGCCCCTGAGATTGCCAAGGCCGATGTGATGGTGGCGAGGCCATCTGTCTAGGAGGCGGCGGAGGCCTTGGTGGCGCCCTTGGTTTAGGGTCCGCCGTTGTTACGAGAGAGCGCCCAGGAGGCAGAGGTCTATCCGATCTCCTCTGACGATACTTCCCGGGCATGGGAGGTGGTCGACACTGAGGAGACTGGCGTCGTGGAACAGCCAGCTCTGATCTTGGGCGAGGGAAGCTTGGCCCTCGTGCGGGCGTGACCCGAGCCTCGTGGGTGGGATCACCCGCGGGTACTGTGGCGGAGCCAGGACGACCTTAAGGGGGAGCCTCTGTTCGCCCTCGAGGACGCAACCAAGGGCAGGCGCTGGGGCACCTTCGAGCGATACCGCCAGCTAGCGGAGCAGTCGCTACGGACGACGCTGTCCATGGTGGCCGACAAACTACCCAGGAGTCGCCTAGGTTCGCATTTTCTTTTCTCGCACGATGTTGTCTTTTTCTGAGTTTTGTTGCAATCAATGACCCCTATTCTGCTTCCCCAGGAGCTCGAGACCCTAGTCCCTTGGGAAGTCGGTCTTTCTCTAGTGAGAGAGGAACGTCTAGGGACCGGCTCTAGAGCCTGGCCGCGCGGAGGTGGAGGACCTCCGCCTTCGTTGTGCCAATGCGAAGGTCGAGGCGGCCACGGCCCAGGAGCAGCTTGCCCCTCTAGGCGGCGTGGGTCAAGGAGTTGGAGGAGGAGCTTGCCCATGCGGCCAGTGATCGGGATGCCTTTAGGGCTCGAGCCGTTGAAGCTACGGCCTCAGCCATCGCTCTTGCGGGGCAGCTAGGGGCGGAACAGAATGCGCACCAGCTGACGAAAGGTGCCTTAGGATGAGGCCCTTGCTGTAGTTGAGGCCTCGCAAACCGAGGCTAGTGGTTTGGAGGGGAACGGTCGAGGGTGAGTTTTAGTCCCCTCGTTTTGTTTTCTTTTCCTTATGTTCGCTTCCCTAACTTCCTTGTGTGACGTAGAGCTAGGGAGTGAAGCTTCCAGGGCGGCCGAGGCTTCTTAGGTCAAGGCCCAGCGCTTGAAGGAGAAGGCCGAGGCTTCTCGGGCTGAGGCCCTGTGCTAGGAAGGAGAAAGCTGAGGCCTGTCAGGTCGAGACCCAACGCTAGGAGAAGAAGGCTAAGGGTGAGTTTTGTGGGCTTCCACCCCTAATTTAGGTTGTTTTTTCCCTCGCTCAACCTCATTCCATTTTCTGTGGTGCAGAGTCAGAGGCGGAGGTTACTCGGGCAGCTGAGGCTTCCAGCGCGGTGTAGATGGTGCTCGAGACCAAGATTGAGGAGCACGAGGCAGCTGAAATGTGCCATCCTTTCCGCCTATGAGGCCTTGGAGGTCGAAGGGGTTCAGTCAGGCAGCTCCCTTGGGAGCCGTTTGATCACGCTGAGCAGCCAGATGCGCGAGCAGCTCCGAGGAGCGCTGCACACTGGGTGTCAAGCGTGCATTGGCCGTCATCTCCTCTCACTATGTTGGCATCGACCTCCTAGCCATCAGTGATGGCTATGTCCTGCCTGATGACGACTGAGGAGGCCAATGCGGCGGTCATGAAGCTGATGGAGGCGGCGAAAGGCCCTGGCACTGGTGCTGGCGATGCTCTTCAAAGAGGAGGTGGTCCCTCCCCTACCATCTGCCGATGCTGGAGGCCCTGAGCCTTGACCTAGGCCCAAGTGGCCATGTAAAAATAGAGTAGGAATTATCTTTGTATCAGTAATGCTTGTGGCCGTCGAGGCCTTTCTTTTTGAAGTATTTGTGTTTCTTAGTTGTTTTTCTCATGTTTCCGAGCCTTTGCCCTCTGTTGCTTCTGATCAGATTTCTTTTTCAAAATGCCTCCTTGGAGCCTAATCTATCCCTTGGGCGAGAGGTAGTGAGGGAGTGCCTGTAGCCCAGAGGCGTAGGCCGTCTCATGACTCTACCGACCTCTTGCTTAGGAAATAGACTTTGGTCCGAGGGGTTTTTACAACTGATTCATCAGAGCATGCTAGAGACTTGGCATAGGAATTTTTTCATAAAACTACTGAAGAATGGTGCGTGGGACTTAGGGGGAGTCCCCCATCTAGCCCCTAGGGAGGCTTGGTTCTGCCGAGGCAGAGCCGAGTCTCCCTTACCGTGTTATTGTATTGTCGAGACCCACGATGGGCTCGGGGGGGGGGGGGTTCTCGAAAAATTAGACCAACTAAAGAACGCTTTTTAAATTGTATTCCGAGAAACAATATATACAATGCTTGGAAATTTAAGGATAAAAGCAACATAGTTGTTCTATGTTCCAAGCGTTGGTGAAGATTTCGCCCTTCTCATTGGCCAGCTTGTAGGTCCCAGGCTTCAGTACTTGGGTGATGATGTATGGTCCTTCCCATGGTAGGGGTCAGCTTGTGGCAGGCCCTTGTTGCTCTGTGCTAGCCTCAACACTAGGTCGCCTACCTTCAAGTCTCAGCCTCAGACGCGCCGGGCCTGATAACGCCGTAGGGTCTGCTGGTATTTAGCCGAGTGTAGTAGCGTGACGTCTCAGGCCTTCCTCTAGTTGATCAAGGGCGTCCTCTCGGGTGGTGCGGTTACTTTGTTCAGTTATAGGCTTGTAGCCTTGGGGAACCTGTATTCTAAGTCAGTGGGGAGGATGGCCTCGGCCCCATAGACTAGGAAGAAAGGCGTGAACCCCGTGGCTCGGCTTGGAGTGTTCCTTAGGCTCCAGATGACCGATGGGAGTTCGGTGAGCCATTTCTTCCCAAACTTTTTCAACCGGTTGTAAATTCTTGGCTTGAGGCCTTGTAGGATCATGTCCGTTGGCACGTTCTACTTGGCCGTTGGTCCTTGGGTGTCCTACTGGTCCGACCAGGCCACACTGGATGTGGTGGTCGTCGCAAAACATCATGAACTTTTTGCCAGTGAACTGCGTCCTGTTGTCAGTGATGATGGTGTTAGGAACCCCAAACCTGTGGATAATGTCAGTGAAGAACAGCACTGCCTGCTCGTATTTGATTCGATTGATCGGACAAGCCTCGATCCATTTGGAGAACTTGTCGATTGGTACCAGTAGATGGGTATAGCCTCCGAGGGCCTTTTGCAGAGGCCCAACCATGTTGAGCCCCCATATGGCAAACGGCCACGTGATGGGGATGGTTTGGAGGGCCAGGGCCGGGAGATGTGTTTGTCGAGCATAGTACTAACATCCTTCGCAGGAGCGTACTAGCTTGGTGGTGTCAGGCGACCGCCGTCGGCCAGTAAAACCCTAGGTGGAAAGCATTTCCTACAAGCGTCTGAGGTGCCGCATGGTGCCCGCAGGCGCCTGCATGCAAGTCCCAAAGCAGGGCTCGGCCCGCCTCAGGCAATGATACATCGTTGGAGGACACCAGAGGGACTTCGCCTGTACAATTCGTCATTGCAGAGGACGTAAGTCTTGGCTTGGCGTGCAAGCCATCGAGCTTCGGTCCTGTCTCTAGGAAGCTCCCCCCGATCAAGCCAATTGAGGAATGGGATTTGCCAATCCTCATCCTGGTCGGTCTGCGAAGGCTCAGGTGTTGACTTCCATGACTTCGGGCTTGGTCGAGGGGGTCTCGGCAGTAGAGGGGGTGCCGAGCCCTGCCATGGTTTCCACTGGTGGGCCCTCCTCCGTTACCAAGGTGTAGTCAATGGAAGGTTTGTGAAGGTCCCTAGCAAATACATTTGGGGGGACCGGAGCCCGTGCCAAGGCTATCTTTGCTAGTTCATCGGTGGCCTTGTTGTACTTCCGTGCGATGTGGTTTAGTTTGAGACCGTCGAACTTGTCTTCTAGGCGACGTACCAGCTTGCAGTAAGCCTCCATTTTGGGGTCGAGGCACTTAGACTCCTTCATGACTTGATCAACGATGAGCTGCGAGTCGCCCCAGACATCGAGACGCCGTACCCCAAGTTCAATGGCGACTTGCAAGCCATTGATGAGGGCCTCATACTCGGCCACGTTGTTGGAGGCGGCGAAGAGGAGCTGCACCATGTAGCGCATGTGTACTCCGAGGGGCGAGACGAAGAGGAGTCCCACGCCTACCCTGGTCTTCATCAGAGACCCATCGAAGTACATGGTCCAGCATTCTGTCTGGACTTGGGCAGGTGGTAATTGGGTGTCGGTCCACTCAGCCACAAAATCGGCTAAGACCTGAGACTTAATCGCTTTCCGAGGCGCAAAAGTCAAGGTTTCCCCCATAAGCTCGACGACCCACTTGGCTATGCTGCCTGAGGCCTCCCGGTTATGGACTATCTCTCCCAAGGGGAAAGACGATACCATGGTCACTGGGTGAGACTCAAAGTAGTGACGCAGCTTGCGCCAGGCCAGGACTACAGCGTAGACCAGCTTCTAGATGTGGGGGTAACGCGTTTTGGTCTCGGAGAGCACTTTGCTGATGAAGTAAATAGGTCATTGGGTGGGTAGAGCATGTCCCTCTTCCTGCCTTTCTACTACTACAGCAGCGCTGACCACTTGGGTCATTGTGGCGACGTAGAGTAAGAGGGCCTCGTCCCTGGCTAGGGGTACCAGGACGAGAGGATTTGTGAGCAGCGCTTTGAGTCTGTCGAGGGCTTCTTCGGCCTTGGGGGTCCAAGAAAAACGCTCGGATTTTCTCAAGAGTCGGTACCGAGGAAAGCCCTTTTCGCCGAGGTGCAAGATGAAGCGGCTCAGGGCCGCAAGGCATCCCATGACCCTCTATACTCCCTTGAGGTCTCTGATTGGTCCTATCGGTGTTTCGGACCAGGGGGGTCCTCAACCAACCAGTGAATTTGTTCTGTGTGCTCCCGATTTAGGATGGTGATGCAAAGAGACACAAGGTTTATACTGGTTCAGGCAATCGAGGCCCTACGTCTAGTCTGAGAGGTCGATCTTGTATTCCTTGCACCGAAGTGCTCGTAGTAGGGGGTTACAAGCTGAGGGAGAGAGGGTAGCTGGTCCCAGGTCTTGGTAGGGTGTCGTGCGGGCCGCTTGAGGCATTGCTCTCAGGCGGCAGGGATGTGCGCATGTGTGTGTGTGTTACAAGGTGCTCTCCTCCCATCCCTCAAAATGGCCCAAGTCCTCTCCTTTTATAGCCTGAAGGGAGGACAAGGACGGTACATGAGCTAACTATACGGTGTCATGTGAACAGAGGCGGCATGTCCGGGCCCTGTAGTCTATTCCTGTGGCAGTATGGTCGTCGGAGTGGTCCGTCCTTGGAGCACTAGAGCGGCGTGGTCATCGGAGTGGTCTGTCCTTAGAGCACTAGAGCGGTGTGGTCGTCCCATCAGATTATGTGCGTCGTGGGAACCCCGGGACTGCCTCGGAGTGGGTGCGGTGGTGAACGTGCAAGCCACTATGGATGGACTATGTGCGAGGCCGAGGCTTGGTTGGGGCCGAGGCTGCCCCGTGGTGGAGGGGTCTCGGTAGGCGTGAACCCCAAGATCGTCGAGACCTTGGTATACAGTGTCGAGGCCTCAAGCGGGCGGCTGATCGTGGGCACAGCGTTAGGACACAGTGGCCGGTAATCCCCGCCGTACCCTGTCCCAGCTGGTATGGCGTTGATCATGGACACAGTGTTAGGACACAGTGGCCGGTAATCCCCGCCGTGCATGCGATGTGGTTTAGTTTGAGACCGTCGAACTTGTCTTCTAGGTGACGTACCAGCTTGTAGTAAGCCTCCATTTTGGGGTCGAGGCACTTAGACTCCTTCATGACTTGATCAACGATGAGCTGCGAGTCGCCCCAGACATCGAGACGCCGTACCCCAAGTTCAATGGCGACTTACAAGCCATTGATGAGGGCCTCGTACTCAGCCACGTTGTTGGAGGCAGCAAAGAGGAGCCACACCATGTAGCGCATGTGTACTTCGAGGGGTGAGACGAAGAGGAGTCCCATGCCTACCCTGGTCTTCATCAGAGACCCGTCGAAGTACATGGTCCAGCATTCTATCTGGACTTGGGTAGGTGGTAATTAGGTGTCGGTCCACTCAACCACAAAATCGGCTAAGACCTGAGACTTAATTGCTTTCCGAGGCGCAAAAGTCAAGGTTTCCCCCATAAGCTCGATGACCCACTTGGCTATCCTGCCTGAGGCCTCCCGGTTATGGACTATCTCTCCCAAGGGGAAAGACGATACCACGGTCACTGGGTGAGACTCAAAGTAGTGACGCAGCTTGCGTCGGGCCAGGACTACGGCATAGACCAGCTTCTAGATGTGGGGGTAACGCGTTTTGGTCTCGGAGAGCACTTCGCTGATGAAGTAAACAGGTCATTGGGTGGGTAGAGCATGCCCCTCTTCCTGCCTTTCTACTACTACAGCAGCGCTGACCACTTGGGTCGTTGCGGCGACGTAGAGTAAGAGGGCCTCGTCCCTGGCTAGGGGTACCAGGACGAGAGGATTTGTGAGCAGCGCTTTGAGTCTGTTGAGGGCTTCTTCGGCCTCGGAGGTCCAAGAAAAATGCTCGGATTTTCTCAAGAGTCGGTACCGAGGCAAGCCCTTTTCGCCGAGGCGCAAGATGAAGCGGCTCAGGGCCACAAGGCATCCCATGACCCTCTATACTCCCTTGAGGTCTCTGATTGGTCCTGTTGGTGTTTTGGACTGGGGGGTCCTCAACCAACCAGTGAATTTGTTCTACGTGCTCCTAATTCAGGATGGTGATGCAAAGAGACACAAGGTTTATACTGGTTTAGGCAATCGAGGCCCTACGTCTAGTCTGAGAGGTCGATCTTGTATTCCTTGCACCGAAGTGCTCGTAGTAGGGGGTTACAAGCTGAGGGAGAGAGGGAGCTGGTCCTAGGTCTTGGTAGGGTGTCGTGCGGGCCGCTTGAGGCATTGCTCTCAGGCGGCAGGGATGTGCACATGTGTCTGTGTGTGTTACAAGGTGCTCTCCTCCCGTCCCTCAAAATGGCCCAAGTCCTCTCCTTTTATAGCCTGAAGGGAGGACAAGGACGGTACATGAGCTAACTATATGGTGTCATGTGAACAGAGGCAGCATGCCCGAGCCCTGTAGTCTATTCCTGTGGCAGTGTGGTCGTCGGAGTGGTCCGTCCTTGGAGCACTAGAGCGGCGTGGTCGTCGGAGTGGTCTATCCTTGGAGCACTGGAGCGGCGTGGTCGTCCCATCAGATTCTGTGCGTCGTGGGAACCCCGGGACTACCTCGGAGTGGGTGCGGTGGTGAACGTGCAAGCCACTATGGATGGACTATGTGCGAGGCCAAGGCTTGGTTGGGGCCGAGGCTGCCCTGTGGTGGAGGGGTCTCGGTAGGCGCGAACCCCAAGATCACCGAGACCTTGGTATACAGTGTCGAGGCCTCAAGCGAGTGGCTGATCGTGGGCACAGCGTTAGGACACAGTGGCCGGTAATCCCCACCGTACCCTGTCCCAGCCGGTATGGCGCTGATCGTGGATACAGTGTTAGGACACAGTGGCCAGAAATCCCCGCCGTGCTGTAGGGTCGAGATGGCGACTAGAGGGGGGGGTGAATAGTCTTTTCTAAAACTTAATCGTGTCGGCTAACCGATACAAATGCGGAATTAAAACTAACGGTCTAGCCAAGACTACACCCCACTATATATGTTCACTAGCACCTTGCAAAGATAATCAATTATGCAACAAAGGTGCCGGGCTAGTTAGAGCTCTCCTAAACAATTCTAGGAGCAAGGTTACACAAACCTATGCCACTAGTACTTTAAGCAACAAGGGAGCTCCTACATATGCTAGTAAGCAAAAGCACAAAGCTAACAAAGCTCACTAGCAATGCTCAATAACAAGGCAACCAATGCCTAATTAGAGAGCGCAAATACTTAGCTACACAAACTAAGCAATGTGACTAACAGGGTTACTAAAACCAAATTAGCCACGCAAGGGAGCTACTTCTATGCTACACAAGCAAGAAGGTAATTAACAAGCTACACAAGCTATCTAAGTACAAGAGCAACTACACAAGCTTAATATGTATAAAAGTAATTGCAAGCTTGTGTAATGGGGACGCAAACCAACGGGAAGAACAAGGTTGACACGATGATTTTTCTCCCGAGGTTCACGTGTTTGCCAACACGCTAGTCCCCGTTGTGTCGACCGCTCACTTGGTGGTTCGGCGGCTAATTAGCATCACCCACTAAGCCCGCACGTCGAGCGCCGCAAGAACCTACCCCTTGAGTGAGGGTAGCTCAATGACACGCTTTACTAGAGTTGCTCTTCACGGCTCCCGCGGGGTGAGCACAATGCCCCTCACAAGCTCTTCTCCGGAGCACCGCACAAGCTTCTTGCGGGCTTCCATGGAGACCACCACCAAGCCGTCTAGGAGGTGGCAACCTCCAAGAGTAACAAGCACCACCGGCTTGCAACTTGATCACCTAGTGCCACTCGATGCAACCTCATGATGCAATCGCACTAGAATCGCTCACTCACACAATCGGATGATCACTATCAAGTATGTGTGAGATGGAGGGCTCCCAAGCACTCACAAGCATGGAAACTAAGTCCCTTGAGGTGCTCAGCACCAGCCATGGCCAAAGGCCACTTCTATTTATAGCCCCAAGGGCTAAACTAGCCGTTACCCCTTCACTGGGCAACGGTCGGGCTGACCAGACGCTCCGGTCGTGTTGACCGGACGCTGGACCTCAGCGTCCGGTCGCTCGCAGACGACCACATGTCCTGATTCCAATGGTCACTTGACCTGACCAGACGCAGCAGCTTTCAACTGACCAAACGCTGAACCCCCAGCGTCCGGTCGTTTCAAGTAAGCTCCCGAGCATGACCGGACGCGTCCGGTCGAACGCGATCGGACGCAGCCAGCGTCCGGTCACTATCCAGCTACTACGTCACCGTATGTCAGCGCGATCGGACGTAGCCTGCCAGCGTCTGGTGCATTCAGATCCAGCGTCCGGTCAGTTGACCAACGCCAGCATCTTCTCCATTCTCTTCACCCTTGCTCAAGTGTGCTAACCACAAGAATTTGCATCCGGCGCAATAGAAAATAGGCATTCCATTTTCCCCAAACCCATCTCACCCCTACAAACACCACCTCCTTTGTAAATGTGCCAACACCACCAAGTGTACACCAATATGTGTATGTGTGTTAGCATTTTTATAATCATTTCCCAAAGGATGTTAGCCACTCAACTTGCCACGCCACTCGATCCTAGCGACAATGCAAAGTTAGATCACTCGAGTGGCACTAGATGACCGATATGCAAATAAGTTTGCCCCTCTTGATAGTACAGCCATCTATCCTAAACCCGGTCATAAACTTCTCTACACACCTATGACCGGTGAAATGAAATGCCCTAGGTTATACCTTTGCCTTGCGCATTCCATTCCATCTCCTCCAATGTCGATGCAACACATGCACCAACACGATCAACAATGATATGATCCACTTCATATCATCACATGATCATATTGGTTCATCGATCTTGACTCTACTTGCTCTTCGCCATTGCCATCGTCCATCGGCGCCAAGTCTTGCTCAAGCTTCACCGCCACGTGGTCCATCACTCCAAAGCCTTCGACTTGCCCTTCACGCTTGCAACCGGTCCATCAAGCCAAGTCTTGTCTTGATCTTCTCCATCTTGATCACATGACTCAATGTCATGTCTCATGTGCAATAAGCTCCTTCATCATCACATGTGTGAGCTTTGCAACATCTCCAAGCCATTTTCACCTTCATGGCATATGTTGCTCACACATGTACCTGTGGACTAATCACCTGTGAATCTCACATAAACATAATTAGTCCACCTAGGTTGTCACTCAATTACCAAAACCAAACAAGGACCTTTCACGTGCCCTGTCCCGGCTGGTATGGCGCTGACGCGACCTTGAGTTGCGTCGGCCATTCTGTGGCATTGAGCCGTCGTCCGGCTGAGATTGCGGGAGTCGTTGAAGCATTAATGAGACATGATGCGCTGTCTGGAGGGTCGGTCGAGGCGGGGGTGATGGGCCGCGGACGACCCAGCCTCGAGCGATATAGAGAATGAGGCCTCGCACGATACGAAGAATGCACCCCCTACCGAGGCCTTCTGTGGAGAGCCTCGGGCAAGGCGGAGACGGTGTTCCCTGCCGAGACCTTCCCTAGAGAGCCTCGTGTGAGGCGGAGTTAGTGTCAGGATGCTGAGACCTCCTGCTCGAGGCTCAAGGCGAGGAGGAGGAGGACCTAGTGGGCTCGGTCGTGGCGGGTGAGGGGCCCACGGCTTACCTTCTAGCTTTATTTTTTAGATGAGACTTTAGCGACCCATTTGAGGTTTGCTTGGGGTACCCCATTCTAAGGTACCTGACAGTAGCCCCCAAGCCTCGGGGGGAGTGCGTGCACTCTCCCTGAGGGTTTGCCGAGGCTGGGTTTATACTTGCTCCGTAGGTATTGGGTTTTGTTTTTTGAGGTTCCGGTGGGTGCGCGCGAGCGCACCCGCTGGGTGTAGCCCCCGAGCCCCTGGAGGAGTGAAGTTACTCCTCCAGGGGCTTTCTTCATTTTTGCGTTTGAGCGAGTAGTTCTTACTGCATTTGTCGAGCCCATAAGCGCAAGTTCAGGTTGCGGGGGTCTCGGCGAGGCTGCATGAAAAAGCCCTCTAGCCTTCACATGAAGCGAGAGGTTCATCAGGGGCCCCCTGACTCTAGGTATAACCCTCATGCTTCCTTTCGCTCAGAAGGAGGGGTGGAATGTGCCAGGCTACCCTCGATGGGCGCGAGCGTGGACACTTCCGGTGAGCTATTATCGGGTAGTCTGAGTGGAGGCCCGAGCCCCGTTCGCTAGGGGATGGCTAGCGGTCCAGAGACACACTCCAAAAGTACTAGAGGATTTCTCTAGTGGGTGGTGAGGCCGTTTGCTGGGCCTCGGTGGCTCGGTGCCTCCCTATGGTGGGATCCCATTCGGATACTTTCCTACCGGTCTCGGACACGACTTAGGACACCTCGAGCGACTGTTTGCTCGAGCCTAGGCCATTCGTAGGCTTGCCCTGATGTCGTCCCTGACTCTGTCGCCCTGGGGCGGCTGTCAAAACCTCTTGGAGGCCCAGCCTTCGAACCCCTGGACTGTAACGGGCTCGGTGCCCTTTATCGTGTTTGTAGCGAAACCTCTAGCGTGGTTTTAGACTATTTGTCTTTGTCTTGGGTGTCCTAGCCCTTTCATCTGACCTTCGCATGTCCTTTTCGTTCGGACGGAGGGTTTGTTTGCCGGGCCTATTCTGGTCTCAGCAAGGTTGTAGGAAGAGCCCCTAGCCTCTACGTGAGAGGGCCGTCGGGAGTTCCCCTGGCTTTTTATACGCCCCTCGCTCATGAGGGTTTGTTTGCCAAGGCCCCTTTGGGCACGAGCCTGGGTTGTGGGGTCTCGGCATGTTTGCAGGAGGAGCCCCCTAGCCTCTGCATAGGGCGAGAAGGCCGTCGGGGATTCCCCTGACTTTTTATGTGACCCTCGTGCTTCCTTTTCGCTTGGAAGGAGGGGTGGAATGTGCCTCGCTACCCTCGATGGGCATGAGCAGTGGCACTTCCGGTGAGCTGTTATCGGGTAGTCCGAGTGGAGGCCCGAACCCCATTCGCTAAGGGTCGGCTAGCGGTCCGAAGACGCACTCCAAGAGTACCAAAGAATTTCTCTAGTGGGTGCCGAGGCCGTTCGCTGGGTCTCGGTGGCTCGGTGCCACCCTACGGTGGGATCCCATTTGAATACTTTCCTGCCGATCTCAGACACGACTTTGGGCGTCCCAATCATTTCGCTTGCTTGGGCCTCAGCCCCGTATAGGCTCGCCCGTGGTCGCCCCTGACTCTGTTATCCTAGGGCGGCTATCGAAACCCCTTGGGGTCTAGCCTTTGAACCCCTGGATCATAATAGGATCAGAGCCTGGTTCCTTCATACGAAAGGAATAGGCCACGGGGAATATCTTCCCTATTGGCTTGACAGCGGGTGGCGTGCCTTTTGAGGCAGTTTCATTGGGAGGCAAAATGACGCCTGCTACCGTAGTGGCTGAGCGTGACGTGGTGGATGGGACATAACTGTCCTCGCATTTAATGTGGGAAACGTGGGCGCGTGGGCCGATGAAATCGGCTCGTGGTTAACTGTGCCGGACGGGGGGAAAACTTCCCCGATTTCATCGCTCATTCATTTCGCCTCCTCCCTGCATAAATACCCGAGGAGTCTCGCCCCTCCTCATCTTACCTTGCCTACATTAACGCCGCCTTCGTCGAGCCATCGCTAGAGTAGCGGGTGCTGGGAAGAAGAGGAGAGAAGAGCGAGCCTAGGGAGAAAGCGAGAAAAAAGCGAGAGCATGGGAGGGAGAGAAGAAACTCACCGCCGCACCTAATTCCTCCATCGCACCCATGGCTAGCGACATCGTCATTGTCGAGGCAGACCCCTGGGACCCATCGGACGTCACCGAGGAGATGCTCTAGTCGCTTGTCGACGGTAGTCTCCTCTACCCGGTGACAGACCCCACTAGGCCGGAGTGGATTGCTCCATACAGCGAGCCAGAGCCGAGGCCTCACGATGGCTACATCGTAAGCTTCGTCTCCTTCCACGAGCGCGGCCTCGACGTCCCGGCGGACCGGTTCATGCGGGCACTCCCGCACTACTACGGCGTGGAGCTCCATAATTTTAACCCCAACTCCATCGCTCAGGCGGCTATCTTTGTTGCCGTCTGCGAGGGGTATTTAGGGATCGCTCCCCATTGGGAGTTGTGGCTCCATCTGTTTCGGGTGGGGCATACTACCAAGCCGATGGGCACATCGGGTAAGAGGAAGGCGGCACAGGCCGGAGGCTACACTCTCCAAGTGTGTCAGGACCGCCTGCACCTCTACATCCTGGCCCAACTCGCGTCCTCCAACCGCCGGTGGTACACGAGTTGGTTTTACCTCCGCAACGATGACAGAGGGCTTCCCCCCTACACCAGGCGGATTGTGGGGAGTTGCCCAGAGAAATGGAAGTGGGGTGTCTCGAAGGTCGACCAGCCCAAGCTGGAGCCGCTCCTAGAGGGGTTGGCGAGGCTGTGGGGCCATGGCCTCACCGTGGCTGTGGTCGTGGCCGCCTTCCACCGCCGGAGGGTGCTGCCGCTGATGGCTTGGCGGCGGTGACTATTCGAGATGAAGCCAGGTGAGCCCATTGAGGGCACCCGGATGTCCTCCTCCGCCCTTTCCAACGAGGAAATTCTTCGTCGGGTGGGGGAGACGGTAGAGGCGAAGTTGAGGGGCGGCAACTTGACCCCTATTGCGATGTGGCCATTGTGGGGGTTCCTTTCACTGGTAAGTCATGTGCCGCTGTAGCCTCTGAACCTCCTCAGTCTCCCCTTACCCTTTGTTCCCTCATGCGCGTTTGTCGTTCCTTCAGGGGATGAGGGACGTGCGCTCCTCTCCACCGCCCGTTCCCGAGGACGCGGGGTGGTGGGCGATCAACCACGCTCATGCCGATGCGTAGAAGAGGCGAAAGGACGCCAAGGTGGCGAAGCGCATGAAGCACATCCTCGCGCGCGAGGAGCTGGATAAGCACCGCCGTCAACAACGGAAGGACGGTCTCCCGCTGGAGGAATCCCTGTCGACGTCGTTGTCGACGGAGGCCTCGGACGGGAACGACAAGGGCAAGGGAGGGCAAGGTCCCCTAGACCACCTTCCTGACGTCATGGAGGTGGCGCCCGGGGTGTCAGCAAGCAGCCCGGCACCCCCGGAAAGGGGAGGAGAAGCGGACCCAGGGCCGGCGGTTGCCCGCTCTGGGGCCAAGGCCGACACACCCGAGGCGCGGGCGTTAGGCAAATGCGCCATCAGCCCAGTAGGCTCGGTGGCCGTGGTGGAGCAGGTGGCTGTGGAGGCGACGCCACCGCCCCTACAGAGGACCGAAGGGGCGTTGGGGTCCGCTGAAGACCGACCGGTGTCGATGGATACGGAGGCGATGCCTCTGCCGCTGCCTCCGTCGCTGCGGATGAGGTTTGCCGTGGCAAAGCGGGGGCCACCCCGTTCAAGGCAAGTGTATTCTTAGCAGGGTCATGGTGCCTTCTAGTCGCTTTTTTGGTTTTGCGCTGACCCTGTAGGTTAATTTTCCTTAGTCGGAAGCGGCCTACGGATGACCTCCCCTTGGCGCCTCTTAAGGCGCTTAAGGTGAGCCCCGGCTCCTCCGTCCACTAGGTGGTGGAGGCACAAGCCACTATCCAACGCGGCGTGGCGTCGGCGAGGGTCGACCCAAAGGGGCCGGCCACCCAAGGAGGGGCTGCCGAGGCGGCCCCTACACAGATGAGGGAGGGAGCACTTCTGCCTCATGGGGGTGAGGCTCACGAGTCAGATGGGGCCGGCGTGCCCTTTGTTGCCAAGGCTCCTGGGGTCTCCAAGGCTGAGGCGACGGAGGCTACGGCGCCCACAACCACCGAGACCGCAACGGCCGCGGTCGGTGTCTCTGCGTCTATCGAGGCCACGATGGCGGAGGCCAGAGCCCTCGAGACCGCCGAGGCCAGAATTGCAGAGGCCAGAGCCCCCGAGGTCACCAAGGCCATTGTGATGGCGGCGTGGTCATCTGTGCAGGAGGCGAAGATGCAGGCGGCGGAGGCCTCGGTGGTGCCCTTGGTTCAGGGCCCGCCGTCATTGTGAGAGAGCACCCGGGAGGCGGAGGTCTATCCGATCTCCTCCGATGATACTTCCTAGGTGTGGGAGGTGGTTGACATCGAGGAGACCGATGCCGTGGAGCAGCCGGCGCTGCTTCTGGACGAGGGAAGCTTGGCCCTCGTGCGGGTGTGACCCGAGCCTCACGGGTGGGATCACCCGTGGGTACTATGGCGGAGCCGGGACGACCCTGAGGGGGAGCCTCTGTTCACCCTTGAGGACGTGGTTGAGGGCGAGCGCTGGAACACCTTCGAGTAGTACTGCCAGCTGGTAGAGCGGTCGCTATAGACGGCGCTGTCCGTGGTGGCTGATGAACTGCTCGGAGTCGCCCAGGTTCGTGTTTTCCTTTCTCGCGTGATGTTTCCTTTCCTGGTTTTATTGCGACCAATGACCCTCATTCTGCTTCCCCAAGAGCTCAAGACTCGGTCGCTTGGGAAGTCAGTCTTTCTCCAGCGGGAGAGGGGCATCTAGGACCAGCTTCAGCAGTAGAGGGGCCTTCTTGCCAACGCTAACAAGCTTCTGTGGACGCGAAGCATGGAGGTGGAGGACCTCCGCCTTCGCTGTGCCAACACGAAGGTCGAGGTGGCCATAGCCCAGATGCAGCTCACCCCCTTGGCGGCGCAGGTCAAGGAGCTAGAGGAGGAGCTTACCCACGTGGTCAATGATCGGGATGCCTTCAGGTCCCGGGCCGAAGAAGCGACGGCCTCGTGCAAGGCCCTCGCCGGGTAGCTAGGGGCAGAGGAGAGTGCGCACCGGCTAACCAAAGGCACTCTGAACAAGGCCCTTGCTGCGGTTGAGGCCTCACAAATCGAGGCTGTGGTTTTGAAGGGGACGATCGAGGGTGAGTTGCGGTCCCCTTGTTTTGTTTCCTTTTCCTTATGTTTGCTCCCTGACTTCCTTATACAACGCAGAGCTGGGAAGTGAAGCTTCCAGGGCGGCCGAGGCCTCTAGGTTCAAGGCCCAACAGTTGAAGGAGAAGGCCGAGGCCTGTCAAGCCGAGACCCATTGCTGGGAGCAGAAGGCCAAGGGTGAGTTTCGTGGGCTTCCGTCCCTAACTTAGGTTGTCCTTTCTCTCGCTCGACCTCATTCCATTTTCCACAGTGCAGAGTCAGAGGCGAAGATCATTCGGGCCACCAAGGCTTCCAGTGCGGTGCAGACGGTGCTCGAGACCGAGATCGGGGAGCACAAGGCGCTGAAGCATGCTGCCCTTTTCGCCTACGAGGCCTTGGAGGTCAAGGGGGTTCAGTCAGGCAGCTCCCTTGGGAGCCGCTTGATTGCGCTGAGCAGCCAGATGCGTGAGTGGCTCCAAGGGGCGCTGCACATGGGTGTCAAGCGGGCGCTGGCCATCATCTCCTCTCACTACCTTGGCGTCGACCTCTCGGCCATCAGTGATGGCTATGTTCTGCCTCATGATGACGAGGAGGCCAACGCGGCGGTCGCGAAGCTAATGGAGGCGGCGGAAGGCCCTGGCACAGCGCTGGCGACGCTCTTCGAAGAGGAGGTGGTTCCACCCCTACCATCTGCCAGTGTTGAAGGCCCTGAGCCTTGATCTGGGCCCTGGGGGCTATGTAAAAATAGGATAGGGGTTATTTTTTGTATCATAACGCTTGTGGCCGTCGAGGCCTTTACTTTTGAAGTACTTGTGTTTCTTAGTTGTTCTTCTTATGTTTCTGAGCCTCTGCCCTCTGTCGCTCCTGATCAGATTTCGTTTGCAAAACACCCCTTGGGGCCTAAGCCGTCCCTTGAGCGAGAGGTAGTGAGGCAGTGCCGTAGCCCGGAGGCATAGGCCGTCTCACGACTCTACCGGCCTCTTGCTTAGGAAACAGACCTTGGTCCGAGGGGTTTTTACAACTAATTCGTCAGAGCCTGCTAGGGACTTGGCGTTGGAATTTTTTGTAAAAAACAACTGAAGAATGGTGCATGGGACCTAGGGGATGCCTAGGGGGGTCCCCTATCTAGCCCCAAGGGAGGCTTGGTTCTACCGAGGCAGAACCGAGTTTCCCTTGCTGTGTTACTGTATTGCCGAGGCCTACGATGGGCTCGGGGGGTTTCTCGAAAAGTTAGACCAACTAAAGAACGCTTTTTAATTGTATTTCGAGAAACGATATATACAATGCTTAGAAATTTAGGGATAAAAGTGACGTAGCTGTTCTATGTTCCAAGCGTTGGTGAAGACTTTGCCCTTCTCGTTGGCCAGTTTGTAGGTCCTGGGCTTCAGCACTCGGGCAATGATGTACGGTCCTTCCCATGGCGGGGTCAGCTTGTGGCGACCCTTGTTGCTCTATGCTAGCCTCAACACCAGGTCGCCTACCTTCAAGTCTCGGCCTCGAACGCGTCGGGCCTGATAGCACCACAGGCTCTGCTGGTATTTGGCCGAGTGTAGTAGCACGACATCTCGGGCTTCCTCCAGTTGATTAAGGGCGTCCTCTCGGGTGGTGCGGTTACTTTATTCGTTATAGGCTTGCAGCCTCGGGGAACCATATTCCAAGTCGGTGGGGAGAATGTCCTCGGCCCCATAGACTAGGAAGAAAGGCGTGAATCCCATGGCTCGGCTTGGAGTGTTCCTCAGGCTCCAGATGACCGACGGGAGTTCGACGAGCCATTTCTTGCCAAACTTTTTCAACCGGTTGTGAATCCTTGGCTTGAGGCCTTATAGGATCATGCCGTTGGCACGTTCTACTTGGCTGTTGGTCCTTGGGTGTCCTACGGCCGACCAGGCCACATGGATGTGGTGGTCATCGCAAAATGTCAGGAACCTTTTGCTGGTGAACTACGTCCCATTGTCGGTGATGATGGTGTTGGGGACCCCAAACCTGTGGATGATGTAAGTGAAGAATAGCACCGCCTGCTCGGATTTGATTTGATTGATCAGACGAGCCTCGATCCATTTGGAGAACTTGTCGATTGATACCAATAGATGGGTGAAGCCCTCGGGGGCCTTTTGTAGAGGCCTGACCATGTTGAGCCCCCACATGGCGAATGGCCATGTGATGGGGATGGTTTGCAGGGCCAGGGCCAGGAGATGTGTCTACCGAGCATAGTACTAGCATCCTTCGCAGGAGCATACCAGCTTGGTAGCGTCGGTGACTGCCGTCGGCTAGTAGAACCCCTAGTGGAAAGCGTTCCCTACGAGCGTCTGAGGTGCCGCATGGTGCCCATAGGCGCCTACGTGTAAGTCCCAAAGCAGGGCTTGGCCCGCTTCGGAACTGATACACCGTTGGAGGACACCTGAGGGACTTCGCCTGTACAATTCATCATTGTAGAGGGCATAGGTCTTGGCTCGCCACGCAAGCCATCGCGCTTTGGTTCTATCGTCAGGAAGCTCCCCCCGATCGAGCCAATCGAGGAACGGGACTCGCCAATCCACATCCTGATCAGTCTGTGGAGGCTCGGCGTTGACTTCCATGACCTCGGGCTAGGTCGAGGGGGTCTCGACAGCAGAGGGGGCGTCGAGCTTCACCGTGGGTTCCACAGGTGGGCCCTCCTCTATTGCCGGGGTGTATCCAATGGAAGGTTTGTGGAGGTCTCTGGTGAAGACGTTCGGGGGGACCGGGGCCCATGCCAAGGCCATCTTTGCCAGCTTGTCGGTGGCCTCGTTATACTTCCGCGCGACGTGATTTAGCTTGAGACCGTCGAACTTGTCTTCTAGGCGTCATACCAGCTTGCAGTAAGCCTCCATTTTGGGGTCAAGGCAGTTTGACTCCTTCATCACTTGATCTATGACGAGCCGCGAGTTGCCTCGGACGTCGAGGCGCTGTGCCCCAAGTTCGATGGTGACTTGTAAGCCATTGATGAGGGCCTCGTATTCAGCCACGTCGTTGGAGGTTGAGGTGGCGAAGTGGAGCCACACCATGTAGCGCATGTGTACTCCAAGGGGCAAAACAAAGAGCAGACCCATGCCTACCCCGGTCTTCATTAGGGATCCATCAAAGTACAGGGTCCAGCACTCTGTCTGAATTTGAGTGGGTGGTAGTTGGGTATCTGTCCATTCAGCCATGAAATCAGCTAAGACCTAAGACTTGATCGCTTTTCGAGGCGCAAAAGTCAAGGTTTTCCCCATAAGCTCGATAGCCCATTTGGCTATCCTGCCCGAGGCCTCTCGGTTATGAACTATTTCGCCCAGGGGGAAAGATGATACCACAGTCACTGGGTGCGACTCGAAGTAGTGACGCAGTTTGCGCTGGGCTAGGACCACAGCGTAGACCAGCTTCTAGATGTGGGGGTAGCGTGCTTTGGTCTCAGAGAGCACCTCGTTGATGAAATAAATAGGTCATTGGGTGGGCAGAGTGTGCCCCTCTTCCTGCCTCTCTACCACTACGGCAGCGCTGACCACTTGGGTCATTGTAGTGACGTAGAGCAAGAGGGTCTCATCCATGGCCAGGGGTATCAGGATGAGAGGATTCGTGAGCAGTGCTTTGAGTCTGCTGAGGGCTTCTTTAGCCTCAGGAGTCCAAGAAAAATGCTCAGATTTTCTCAAGAGTCGGTACAGAGGCAAACCTTTTTCGCCGAGGCACGAGATGAAGCGGCTTAGGGCCGCAAGGCATCCCATGACCCTCTGTACTCCCTTGAGGTCCCTGATTGGTCCCGTGCCGGTTATGGCCGAGACCTTCTCTGGGTTGGCTTCGATGCCACGTTTCGAGACTATGAATCCTAAGAGCATGCCTCGGGGGACCCCGAACACACACTTCTCGGGATTGAGCTTGATGCCCTTCTCTCTAAGGCATTTGAAGGTTATCCTCAAGTCATCAACAAGATCCTCAGCCTTTCTAGTTTTGACCATGATGTCATCTACGTAGGCCTCGATGGTCTGCCCGATGTTGTCGCCAAAGACTTGAGTCATGCACCACTGGTACGTGGCACCTGCGTTTCTAAGGCCAAAGGGCATCGTCACGTAGCAGTACATGCTGAACGATGTGATGAAAGAAGTCGCGAGCTGGTCAGACTCTTTCATCTTGATTTGATGGTAACTAGAGTACGCATCGAGGAAAGACAGGGTCTTGCACCCAGCAGTGGAATCAATGATTTGATCGATTCGAGGTAATGGGAAGGGGACCTTTGGACAGGCTTTGTTCAAACTGGTGTAGTCTACACACATCCTCCATTTCCCATTTTTCTTCTTGACTAACATGGGGTTAGCCAACCACTCTGGGTGGGACACTTCCTTGATGAACCCGGCCACCAAGAGTTTCTGTATCTCCTCACCGATGGCCCTATGCTTTTCCTCGTCGAAGCGGCGCAGGCATTGCCTCGCAGGTCTAGATCTGGCCTGGATGTCCAGGGCGTGCTCGGTGACCTCCCTTGGTATGCCCAGCATATCCGAGGGACTCCATGCAAATATGTCGGCATTCGCATGGAGAAAGTCGACGAGCACGGCTTCCTATTTGATGTCGAGGGTGGCGCTGATCTTCAGCGCTCAGTCATTGGGGCAGGCGGGGTCGACCGGGATGAGTTTGATGGTTTCTATGGGCTCGAACGCCCCCGCGTGACGCTTGGAGTCAGGCACCTCGCCACTGAGTTGGTCGAGGTGGGCGATGAGGGTCTCGGCCTCCGCAAGGGCCTCGGCGTACTCGATGCATTCAATGTTGCAGTCGTATGCATGTTCGTACGTGGACTCAATTGTGATGACACCACTAGGGCCTGGCATCTTGAGCTTGAGGTAGGTATAGTTGGGCACTGCCATGAACTTGGTGTAGCATGGCCACCCCAGAACGGCGTGGTAGGCTCCCCCGAACCCGACTACCTCGAAGGTGAGAACTTCCTTGCGGTAGTTGGAGGGGGTGCCGAAGCAGACAGGAAGGTCGATGTGCCCGAGGGGTCACGTGCGCTTTCCTGGCACAATGCAGTGGAAGGGTGCGATGTTGCCTCGGAGCCTCGACCGGTCGATCTCTAAGAGCTCCAGGGTGTTGGCGTAGAGGATGTTGAGGCCGCTGCCTCCGTCCATCAACACCTTGGAGAGTCGGGTGGTGCCGATGATCAGGTCGACAACCAGTGGGTACTGCCCGAGATTCAGAACATGGTCAAGGTGGTCATCTCGATCAAAGATGATCGCCTCTCGAGACCAGTTGAGGTACTGGGGGTGGCCACCTTAACCGAGAAGACTTCTCGGTGCTCCCTCTTGCGCTGTCGCGCCGTAAGGCACGCTGAGGGCCCACCGAAGATCATGAAGGCATTGCGTACCTTGGGGAACCCATCGTCCTTGTCCTTGTCCCGGTCGCCGGTGCCCTTCTGCTTGGCGTCGTCGTCGGGGAGCCCGAGCCTAGCGTAGTAACGTCGTAGCATGGTGCAATCCTCGAGAGCGTGCTTGACCGGACCCTGGTGGTAAGGGCAGGGCTTCTTGAGCATGTCATCGAAGGGCCTAGGGCCTTTGAAGCCTCGGGGGTTCTTGCGTTCTGCGGCCACGACCAGATCAGCCTCCAGGACCTCCTGCTTCCCCAGGCGCCCCTTTTTCTTTCTCTTGGGGAGGTGGGAGGCTGAGGCCTCGGGGGCCTTGTCCCTCCGCTTACCCCTGGTGTCGGGGAAGATGGCTCCAACAGCCTCTTCACCCGAGGCGAAGCTGGTGGCGATGTTGAGGAGCACGGCAGCGGAGCGCGGCATGTTCCGGCCTAACTCTCGAACCAAGTCCCGACAAGTGGTGCCAGAGAGGAAAGCCTGAACGATCTCTGAGTCGCTGACACTGGGCAACTCGGTGCACTGTTTGGAGAAGTGCCGTATGAAGTCTCGGAGAGACTCGTCCAGCTTCTGGCGATAGCTCTTAAGATCCCAGGAGTTCCCAGGGCGCACGTATGTGCCCTGGAAGTTCCTGACAAAGACTCTAACCAAGTCGCGCCAGTCGTGGATTTGCGAGGGAGGAAGGTGCTCGAGCCAGGCTCGCGCTGAGTCTAACAAGAGCAAGGGGAGGTTGCGGATGATGAGCAGGTCATTATCCACGCCACTTAGCTGGCAGGCCAGGCGGTAATCGGCAAGCTAGAGTTCAGGGTTGGTCTCACCGCTGTACTTTGCGAGATTGGCTGGTTGCTGAAACCGGGTGGGGAAAAGAGCAGCGCGGATGACCCTGCTGAAGACCCAAGGGCCTGGCGGTTCAGGGGAAGGACTGTGGTCCTCCCCACTGTCGTAGCGACTGCCTCGGTGTGGGTGGTAGCCCCGAGCGGGCCCCTCATTGTCGTGGCGTTGTCGCCTGCTGACCACCTCATGGTCTCCCTGTACCTCGCGATGATTGCCGAGGCGGTCTAGAAGCACGGGGGCCCTGTGGGCTATCGGTGCTCGGTTGAGCTCGGGACAAGCTGGGGCTTCCCTATCCTACCAGGGTGGTGCCGTGGGCAGGTTTGAGGCGCCCCTGTGTCGTCGGGAGGCAGAACTCTCAGCCTACTGAACCGCGGCAGTCTCTAGGAGATCCCAGAGCTCACCGCGGACCCACCGCCCCTCCATGGTAGAAGGCTCGGGCATTGCGTGGACCAGCATTGCTACAGCCGCGATGTTCTGGCTAGCGCGATTGAAGACTGGGGGTTGCTCACTCCCTTCGTCGTCATGGATGCGGTGATGCACATCGCGGGCCCTCCGTCGGGCTCCCCCGCCTTCACCGTGACCTCGCTGTTCCTGTTCAAGAGAGTCTTGAAGCTGCTGCAGAAGGAGTTCATCTTGTTTGACCTTGTCCTAGAGCTCACGGAGCTGTTCTAGGTCTAGGCGCTGAGGTCGCGCAAGAGCGACGTTCTCATTTCATGCGGCCGGCAGGACGGCGCGTGGAGGTGTGACGACGCCTGCGCCTGGGCGAAGCGGGGAACGGCTACCTACCCCCTCATCGTCTTCGCCTACCCTCGGCATCCTGAGCCCAACATGAAAACACTCGTGAGTGGGGTCGTAGGTGCCTTCGTCGTCGAAGTCGGAGTAGCCGAAGCAGTAGTCGCTTACGGCCAGGAACTGGGGCAAAGCCCTAGGGTCGTTGAGTCTAGAGAAATCCACTCCGGGTCATGCCTCATTCTCATCCGAGGAGTCAGCATGGATGCTCAGGTCGAGAGTGAAGCACTGGCGGCGTTTCGAGGGATGCTCATGAGCGGCAGTGTAAGCATAGGCGTAAGAGGCAGCGGCATTTCTCAACCCAAAGGGGTATGGGGATGGTGCCGTCGCCAAATTCTGCCCCGCTAGGGTCGGTTCTTTAGGGAGTGGTGGAGCAGAGCTTGACGACTGGGCATCGCCGCGTGTCACAAGCAACTTTCCTTTGTCCAAGCTTAGGCTAGACAGGTCCCCAGCCAGGGACCCTATGCCAACAGCTGGTCATAGGATATCGGCGGGGGGTGGCGTGGCGCCCTAGATTCACGTAGCATCGGGGTGGCCTTATTCGTGTCATGCTTGGCGAGCACGGCGAGAGCGGCCGCCTGGACGCCGCCTGCGCCTGGGCTACCGGGGTGTGACTTCATCGTCGGACGGTGGGGCTCAAGGAGTGAGGAGTACCATGTCATACTCATGCCCTAGAGACATGAACTCTAGGCTCCCGAACCAAACCACGATGCCGAGACGCAATGGTTGTACGGGGTCTGCCATCCGGAACCTGCTGGGATAACGAAACTAACACGTAGAGGCCCATAGCTGGCGCGCCAACTGTCGGTGTTTCGGACTAGGGGGTCCTCAACCAACCAGTGAATTTGTTCTGCATGCTCCTGATTCAGGATGGTGATACAAACAGACACAAGGTTTATACTGGTTCAGGCAATCGAGGCCCTACGTCCAGTCTGAGAGGTCGATCTTGTATTCCTTGCACCAAAGTGCTCGTAGTAGGGGGTTACAAGCTGAGGGAGAAAGGGAGCTAGTCCCAGGTCTCGGTAGGGTGTCGTGCGGGCCGCTTGAGGCGTTGCTCTCAGGTGGCAGGGATGTGCATGTGTGTGTGTGTGTTACAAGGTGCTCTCCTCCTGTCCCTCAAAACGGCCCAAGTCCTCTCCTTTTATAGCCTGAAGGGAGGACAAGGATGGTACATGAGCTAACTATACGGTGTCATGTGAACAGAGGCAGCGTGTCCGGGCCCTGTAGTCTGTTCCTATGGCGGTATGGTCGTCAGAGTGGTCCGTCCTTGGAGCACTGGAGTGACGTGGTCGTCGGAGTGGTCCGTCCTTAGAGCACTGGAGCGGCATGATCGTCCCATTAGATTCTGTGCGTCGTGGGAACCCCGAGACTGCCTCGGAGTGGGTGTGGTGGTGAACGTGCAAGCCACTGTGGACGGACTGTGCGTGAGAGCGAGGCTTGGTTGGGGCCAAGGCTGCCCCGCGGTGGAGGGGTCTCGGTAGGCGCGAACCCCAAGATCGCCGAGACCTTGGTATACAGTGCTGAGGCCTCGAGCGGGCGACTGATCGTGGGCACAGCGTTAGGACACAGTGGCTGGTAATCCCCGCCGTACCCTGTCCCAGCCAGTATGGCGCTGATCGTGGACATAATGTTAGGACACAGTGGCCGGTAGTCCCCGCCATGCCCTGTCCCGGCCGGTATGGCGCTGACGCGACCTCGGGTTGCGTCGGCCATTCTATGGCGTTGAGCCGTCGTTTGGCTGAGATTGCGGGAGTGGTTGAAGCATTAATGAGATATGACGCGCTGTCTGGAGGGTCGGTCGAGGCGGGGGGGTGATGGGCCATGGACGACCTGGCCTCAAGCGATACGGAGAATAAGGCCTCGCGTGATACGGAGAATGCACCCCCTGCCGAGGCCTTCCATGGAGAGCCTCGGGCGAGGCGGAGACGGCGTTCCCTGCCGAGACCTTCCCTGGAGAGCCTCGCGCGAGGCGGAGTTAGTGTTAGGATGCCAAGACCTCCTGCTCGAGGCTTGAGGCGAGGAGGAGGAGGACCCAGTGGGCTCAGTCGTGGTGGGTGAGGGGCCCACGGCTTACCTTCTAGCTTTATTTTTTAGATGGGACTTTAGCGACCCATTTGAGGTTTGCTTGGGGTACCCCGTTCTAAGGTACCTGATAGGTCCTATGCTGGTTATGGCCAAGATCTTCTCTGGGTTGGCTTCAATGCCGCGCTCCGAGACTATGAATCCCAAGAGCATGCCTCGGGGGACCCCGAACACACACTTCTCGGGATTGAGCTTGATGCCCTTCTCTCTAAGGCATTTGAAGGCTATCCTTAAGTCGTCGATGAGATCCTCGGCCTTTTTGGTCTTGACCACGATGTCGTCCACATAGGCCTCGACGGTCCACCCAATGTGGTCGCCAAAGACCTAGGTCATGCACCGCTAGTACATGGCCCCTACGTTTCTGAGGCCAAAAGGCATAGTCACATAGCAGTACATGCCGAATGGGGTGATGAAAGAAGTCGCGAGCTAGTCGGACTCTTTCATCTTGATTTGATGGTAACCAGAATACGCATCAAGGAAAGACAGGGTCTCGCACCTAGCAGTGGAGTCAACAATTTGATCGATTCGGGGTAACGGGAAAGGGACTTTTTGACAGGCTTTGTTCAAACCGGTGTAGTCTACACACATCCTCCATTTCCCATTTTTCTTCCTAACTAACACGGGGTTAGCCAACCACTCTAGGTGGGACACTTCCTTGATGAACCCAGCCGCCAAGAGCTTCTGCACCTCCACACCGATGGCCCTATGCTTTTCCTCACCGAAGCGGCGTAGGCGTTGCTTTACCGGTCTAGAGCTGGCCCGGATATCCAAGGTGTGCTCGGTGACCTCCCTCAGTATGCCCAGCATATCTGAGGGACTCCATGCAAATATGTCGGCATTCGCACGGAGGAAGTCGACGAGCACGGCTTCCTATTTGAAGTCGAGGGTGGCGCTGATCCTCAACGCCCGATCGTCGGGGCAGGCGAGGTCGACCAGGATGAGCTTGATGGCCTCTGTGGGCTCGAACGTCCCTGCGCGACACTTGGAGTCAGGCGCCTCACCACTGAATTGGTCGAGGTTGGCGATGAGGGTCTCAGCCTCGGCGAGAGCCTTAGCATACTTGATGCACTCGACGTCACAGTCGTATGCATGTTCGTATGTGGACTCAATCGTGATGATGCCGCTAGGGCCTAGCATCTTGAGCTTGAGGTACATATAGTTGGGAACTACCATGAACTTGGCGTAGCACGGCCACCCCAGGATGGCGTGGTAGGTTCCTCTGAACCCGACCACCTCGAAGGTAAGGACTTCCTTGCGGTAGTTGGAGGGGGTGCCGAAGTAGATGGGAAGGTCGATGCGCCCGAGGGGTCGCGTGCGTCTCCCTGGCACGATGCCGTGGAAGGGTGCGGCGTCGCCTCGGAGCCTCGACTGGTCGATCTCCAAGAGCTCCAGGGTGTTGGCGTATAGGATATTGAGGCCACTGCCTCCGTCCATCAACACCTTGGAGAGTCGGGTGTTGCCGATGATTGGGTCGACAACAAGTGGGTACTGCCCGGGATTCAGAACATGGTCAGGGTGGTTGTCTCGATCAAAGGTGGTCGCCTCTCAAGACCAGTCGAGGTACCGGGGAGTGGCCACCTTGACCGAGAAGACCTCTCGGCGTTCCCTCTTTCGCTGCCGCGCCGTAAGGCATGCCGAGGGTCCGTCAAAGATCATGAAGGCGTTGTGTACCTCAGGGAACCCGTCGTCCTTGTCATCATCCCGATCGCCGGCACCCTTCTGCTTGGCATCGTCATCGGGGGGCCCGAGCCTGGCGTAGTAACGCCGTAGCATGGAGCAACCCTCGAGGGCGTGCTTGACTGGGCCTTGGTGGTAAGGGCATGGCCTCTTAAGCATGTTGTCGAAGGGTCTAGGGCCCTTGGGACCTTAGAGATTCTTGCGTTCTGCAGCCGCGACCATATCGGTCTCGAGAATGGCCCACTTCCCCTGGCGATCCTTCTTCTTCCTTTTGGGGAGGCGGGGAACCGAGGCCTCAGGGGCCTCATCCCTCCGCTTCCCCTTGGCGTCGTCCATGGAGAAGATGGCCCCTACAGTCTCCTCGCCTGAGGCGAAGTTGGTGGCGATGTCGAGGAGCGTGGTGGCCGAACGCAGCACGTTTCGGCCTAATTCTCAGACCAAGTCTCGATAGGTGGTGCCAGAGAGAAAAGCCTAGACAATCTCTGAGTCGGCGACGCTGGGTAGCTCGGTGCATTATTTCGAGAAGCACCGGATGAAGTCTCAGAGAGACTCGTCTAGTTTCTGGTGACAACTCTTAAGGTCCTAGGAGTTTCTAGGGCGCACGTATGTGCCCTGGAAGTTCCCGACGAAGATCCGAACCAAGTCGCGCCAATCGTGGATCTAAGAAGGAGGAAGGTGCTCGAGCCAGGCTCGCGCTAAGTCTGATAAGAGCAATGGAAGGTTGCGGATGATGAGCCGGTCATCGTCGGCGCCGCCTAGCTGACAAGCCAGGCGGTAATCGGTGAGCCAGAGCTTAGGGTTGGTCTCACCGCTATACTTGGTGAGGTTGGCTGGCTAGCGAAATTGGGCTGGAAACTAAGCATTGCGGATGGCTCTACTGAAGATTCCAGGGCCAGGTGGTTCAGGAGAAGGACTGCGGTCCTCTCCACTGTCATAGCGGCCGCCCCGATGTGGATGGTAGCCTTGGGTGAGCCTCTCGCTGTCGTGGCGTCGTCGTCGGCCGACCACCTCATGGTCACCCTACGCCTTGCGTCGATTATCGAGGCGGTCGTGGACCGGGGGGACCCTATCGATTGCCGGCACCCGAACAGGCTCGGGACGAACCAAGGCCTCCCTATCCTATCGATGCGGTGCTGAGGGGAGGTCCAAGACAGCATCGCGCTGTCGGGAGGCAGAACTCTCAGCCTATTGCACCACGGCGGTCTCGAGGAGATCCTGGAGCTCGCCGCAAACCCACCGTCCTTCCGTGGTGGAGGGCTCGGGCATCGCGCGCACTAGCATTGCCGTAGCCATGACATTCTGGCTAGCGTGATTAAAGATTGGGGGACGATCATCCCCCTCATCATCGTTGATGCGGTGGTGTACGTTGCGAGCCCGCCGCCGGGCTCCTCCGCCGTCACCGCGGCCTTGCTGCTCCTGCTCGAGAGTGCTTCGGAGCTGTTGCAGAAGGAGTCGATCTTGCTCGACCTTGGCTTGAAGCTCGCGGAGTTGTTCTAGGTCCGAGCACCGAAATTGTCTGTGGGCAAGGTTCTCGTTCCGTGCCGCCGATGGGACAATACGTGAAGGCATAGCATCGCCCGTTCCCTGATGAAGCGGAGTGCGGCTATCTGCCCCTCGTCCTCGTCGCCTGTGCTTGGCATCCCAAGCCCGACATGGAAGCACTCACGAGTGGGATCGTAAGTACTTTCACCGTCGGAATCGGAGTAGCCAAAGCAATAGTCGCTAGCGGTCAGGAAGCGGCGCATGGTCTCACGGTTGTGGAGGTCGGAGAAATCCGCTCCAACCCATGCCTCGTCCTCTTCCAAGGAGTCGGCGTGGGTGTGAGTCGACTCGGTGGTATTGAAGTTGAGAGCGAAGCGCTGGAGGCGTTCTGAGAGATCCTCGTGAGCGGATGCGTAGGCGTAAGCATAAGATGCGGCGGCATTTCTCAACCTGAAGGGGTATGGAGATAGTGCCGTCGCCGGGCTCTGTTCTGCCGAAGTTAGCTCCTCAAGGATTAGTGGAGCGGAGCTTGATGTTGAGGTGTCGTCAGGTGCCACCGATGTTTTTCCCTTGTCCATGCTCAGGCTAGACAGATCCCCAACCAGGGACCCTGCGCCAACAGCTGGTCGTGGGGTGCCGGCGGAGAGCAGCGAGTCGCCCTGGGTTTGCATGGCATCGGGATGATCTTGCTCGCGTCGTGCCTGGCGAGTGTGGCGAGAACGGCCGCCCGGGCGTCGCCTGCGCCTGGGCTGCCGATGCGTGACGTCGTCATTAGCAGGCGGGGCTAGGGTGTGAGAAGTACCATGTCGTACTCGTGCCCTAGAGACATGAACTCTAGGCTCCTAAACCACACCACCGTGCCGAGACGCAGCAGTCGTACGGGGTCTGCCATCCAGAACCTGTTGGGATGATGAAGCTGACACGCAGAGGCCTCTACCTGGCACGCCAACTGTCGGTGTTTCGGACCGGGAGGTCCTCAACCAACTAGTGAATTTATCCTGCGTGTTCCCGATTCTAGACGGTGATGCAAAGAGACACAAGGTTTATACTTGTTCGGGCAATTCAAGCCCTACGTCCAGTCTGGTAGGTCGTTCTTGTATTCCTTGCACCGAAATGCTTGTAGTAGGGGGTTACAAGCTAGGTGAGAGAGGGAGCCAGTCCCAGGTCTCGGTGAGGTGTGATGTGGGCCGCTTGAGACGTTGCTCTCAGACGGCAGGGAATGTGCGTGTTACAGGGTGTTGTTCTTCGTGAGTGCCCGTCTCCCCCTAAATGGCCCAAGTCCTTTTCTTTTATAGTTGAAGGGAGGACAAGGACAGTACATGCGCTAACTATACGGCGTCGTGCAAACAGAGGCGGTGTGTCCGAGTCCTATGGCCTGTTCCTATGGCGGCGTAGTCATCGGAGTGGTCCGTCCTTGGAGCACTGGGGCGGCGTGCTGGTCACATCCGATCCTGTGCGTCATGGGAGCTCCAGGGATGCCTCGGAGTGGGTGCGGTGGTCAGCGTGCGAGTCGCTGTGGACTGACTGTGCACGAGGCCGAGGCTCGGTCGGTGCCGAGGCTACACCGCAGTGGGGGGTCTCGGCAGACACAGATCCCGAGATAGCCGAGACCCTGGTGCATAGTGCCGAGGCCCGGAGAGAGCGGTTGATCTGGTGTGCTGGCTCGGAGGCGGTGATGACCCGGGCCAGGCTGTCCATGTCATTTTATTTTCGAGGCGGGGATCGCGGGGCACAGTGTAGTGCGGGCGCTGATTATGGGCGCAGCGTCAGAATACAGTGACCGGTAATCCCCGCCGTGCCCTGTCTCAACTGGTATGGCGCTGATGCGACCTCACGTCCCGTCGGCCACTCCGCGGTGTCGAGCCGTCGTCCGGCTGAGATTGCGGGAGTGGTTGACGCATTAATGGGACATGACGTGCTGTCGGGAAGATCGGCCGAGGCGGGGGCGACGGGCTATGGACAAGCCGGCCTCGAGCGATACGGAGAATGAGGCCTCGCGCGAGACGGAGATTGGGCTCCTTGCCGAGGCCTTCCGTGAGAGGCCTCGCGCGAGGCAGAAATTGCGTCAGGATGCCGAGACCTCCCGTGAGAGGCCTGAGGCGATGCGGAGAGCCGGGTGGGCTCGGACGGGGCTGGTTATGAGCCCATAGCTTACCCTCTAACTTTGCTGTTGATGGGATTTTAGTACCTCTTTTGGTGTACGCTCGGGGTACCCCGTTTTATGGTACCCGACACCTAACAACATAATCATTTCTAGTCATAAAAAATTGAAATCTAATGATCAACAAATAACTAAAATACATACTAACCCTAATGACTAACAAATAACTAACCCTAATGACATCTACAATAAACAAAGAACCCTAATGACCAAAATAACTAGAAACCAAACTAACCTAACATGTTCAGCACATAAAACAGTTAAACAACAATGCACTCAATCAACCTAAGCCATACATTTTGCAAATACAAATACACATATACCAAAACATCATACACCCATGATTTCACATGATTAGAGACAATGCAAGCACATCTACGCGGATAGATTGGAGGAGGGGAGAGACCATTACCTCGAGGAAGCTTCGGGAGACGAGATCCGGACACCTAGGGTCGTATTTGGGGGTTAAGGTTTCGTGGGGGCCGTGGGGGAGACGAACAAAGAGCAGAGCCGGCGCTTTCAGAATGGAGGAAGGAAGAAGAAGGGGACCGCGGCGCGGCTTCAAGAGTCCAGACCTCGGCGTTGAGTCGGGCCGCGCCGAGTCTGGTGGCTCGGCATTAAGTGACCCCGCGCCGAGCTATTGGGCCACGAAGCGTTATTGGACCGCCTGGTCTGCGCGCCGGATGGTGCCAATAGCTCGGCGTGTAGTCCCACCGCGCCGAGGTTGGGCCTGTGGCGTTGGCTGACACAACGCCGATGTATCAGACCCCATACGCCACCGTGTCGCCGTCGACCGGGGTCGTCCGTGACGTGGCAAGATCTCGGCGTCGTGTCAGTCGACGCCGACCCTCATATCTTGGCGTCATGTTCTAATACGCCTAAAAAATGGTCTATTTTCAGCAAACATTTTGGCATAGATCTTTTTATAAAAAATGTTTTTAAAAGAGACCAAAATGTAAAAATTTCACGCAAGATGCAGAGTTCACCAGCGACGAAGTCTGGAACGCAATCAAAGAACTCCCTGCTGACAGAGCGCCCGGCCCGGACGGATTCACCGGGACTTTCTACAGGACAGCGTGGCCGCTGATCCAGCCAGATGTGATGGACGCCGTACACACATTCGCGCATGCTGACAGCCAGGCCATGGGAAGATTGAACAACGCCATAATCGTCCTACTGCAAAAAAAGTTGGTGCAAGCTGTCCGGCAGACTTTAGACCCATCACTATGATACACAGCTTTGCCAAGCTAATCTCTAAGGTACTAGCACTGTGGTTTGGTCGCTGGGCAGAAGCCAGAGCTTCAGGACTTTCCAGCTTGGCGACGCAGAGAGCAGGATAGAACACGGTGACAAACCACGCCCGTAGATAGTTCTTAGCGTCTACGTAATCCTCTTTAAGCTTCTGTTACCGGGCCACGCGTAGGTCATTTATAATTTAAACTCTCTTCTTTTTTAATATAAATGATACGTAATGTTCTTACGTATTCGAGAAAAAAAATGCAACGCTGTTCTCTATTGGATGCCAACTCCCAACGACTAACTCGAGTGGGAAAGACATGAGCCACACTATGCCCCCATCCACTCGCCGTCCAGCGGCATGGTCCTCCACCACCGCCGCCACGACTACTGCATATGGACCCACTTCCCCCGCGCCCATGCATCAGGGAGCTGGCATTCCTATCTCGGATCAAAGCGGCAAGCCCTCAGCGCCATGTCCGGAGCGGCGCCCGACGCCGAGTCCGGCCGAGAGGGCTTCACCTGCAGCGCGCTGCTCATGTGCCTCTACCTGCCGGGCCTGTCCAAGAAGAAGCCGGAGGTGGCGATCAGCACCAGCCTGCCGACAGCAGAGACGGCACCGGACCGGCCTGCCGAGCAGCAAGAGGCCCCGTACGCGCCGAGCCGTGCCGCGTCGCTGGAGAGGTCTGAGTGCGCGTCGCTCTACTCCCGCAACAACATCGTCTTCGACTTCGTCGTGGAGGAAGGGGATCAGGCGCCAGCCCAGGCGGCGATCCATGGGTACTGCCCGTCCCCGTGCTTCGACCTGCCCGTGGAGCTGATAAGGGCCGGCGAACGATTTGGCGGCGTCGCCGCTGACAGCGAGGCGACGACGCCGGCCACGGCCGCGTTCGTGTTCGACGACGGCCAGCGAGGGGGCGCTTTGAAGAAGATGGCGTCGTGCCTGGCACCCGGCGTCGACGGCAGCAGCGAGCCTCGGTCGCCGCACCTCCTGAGGTTCTTGTCTGCGTCCGGTCGTTCTAGCGTGCCACGGTCTGTCGTGATGCCATCCCGTGACGCGCCGCAGGGTGAATCGGTGATGGTGCCAGCGTGCAATGCAACGAATGGCGGCTGCCTGTCGTGACAGCATCGTGTGACGGCTGCTTGACGCTGCACGCATGATTAGGCCCTCGTTTAGTTCGGCGCGGAATCGGCGCCGTCAAAGTCACTGTAGCCACAGTAGTTGCTGTAGTATTTCGTTTGTATTTGGTAATAATTGTCCAAACGTTGACTAATTAGGCTCAAAACGTTCGTCTCGTAAAGTACAACCAAACTGTGCAATTAGTTTTTGATTTCATCAATATTTAATACTCCATGTATGTACCGCAAATTTGATGTGACGGGGAATCTTCTTTTTGCATAGTGCCAAATTCTGGAAATTGGGGGAACTAAACACCCCCTAGTCCATTTATTCGCGCATTGTATTGCTGTATGAAATCGACATCGTCATTTTCCTGTTCCGCTTCAAATGCTCGGTATTTTTGTCGTTTATATCCAGGCGTTACTGGCGTCCAAACGTCCGGAGCCGTTCCAAAATATCGGACGCCCCCGGTCCTTTACGCGGGAGGTCACGCTGCACGAGAAAGAAGCTCATGCCATGTGTTTTCGCACGCCCCAACATATGGACCCCACGCTGTACCGTCGTACCATCGCGCTCGCTCTGTTTCACCTGTCCCCGCCTGTGGATGCCGCGCCGCGAATGCGTCTGCTAATCCCACGCGCCCGCACGGTGACCCAGGTAGCGCCCTAGCACCTGCGGCAGGCGCCTGTGGCAAGTGGATCTAATTATAAGATGTGCAACACCCGATCTACTTTTACAATGTCTAAATAAAACACTCGCATCAAATGTCTGAAACGGCTGAAATAATTGTAATATACGTCCGAAGCACTTGCAAAACACAAAAAAAACTTGAAAACATGTATGTAGCCATTACAAACATATATAAACATCTAGTTAAAATACTTGCAACATACGTATAAAAAACACTTGCATATATATGCAACATCCAGATCTAGTTTAAAACATCCAAATAAAACACTTACAACATATACATTTAAAACAGATGAAACATTTAGAACATACACTTGAACCATAAGTGTATAGTTATTACAACATGTGCAACATCCCGATCTACTTTTATAACATCGATTTAAAATATTTACAACATATCTCTAAAACACTTGAAACATGCGCTTGCAACATATATTTTTAATGCAACATCTGTACTTGTTGTTTGGATGAACGGAGGCTTGTCGGCCCACAC
Source organism: Miscanthus floridulus (assembly GCF_019320115.1). Lineage (NCBI taxonomy): Eukaryota > Viridiplantae > Streptophyta > Magnoliopsida > Poales > Poaceae > Miscanthus > Miscanthus floridulus. Next base: position 116,849,813 of record NC_089585.1, on the reverse strand, counting down.
AGCTCGATGCCGGTGTGGAGATCGACGCCGACGCGGGGTAGCCCGCCCCCCCCCCCCCCCCCCCCCCGGCAGGAGAAAGGCCGCGGCAGAGGGGGGTGTGGTGCCCCTGTGCTGGAGAACGTTCGCGAAAGATGGGTGCGGTGCCCACGGCGGGCGGGCGCGTTGGAAACGAGAATTGCAGGTGCAGACGGGAGCGATTGTCAGGGGGGTGAACGAGCGGGAGTGGGTGGGGCGTGCGACGAGCGGGAGCCAGCGGCGTGAACTGTGGAGCGCGGAGAGCATTATCGTTTATATATATATATATATATATATATATATATATATATATATATATATATATATATATATATGTGTGTGTGTGTGTGTGTGTGTGTAATCTTAGTCATAATCGTTTCACGGGCAAAGAATAACAGAACGCAGAGCAGTATACAAATCACGCTACAGATATCTGATTCAGAAATTAACTAGTCGGAGAAACTTTGCCTCACATTCATAGTAGTAGATTGAAATCATACCTCCTCGGTCCTCACCCAAAGAATTGCAGATGCAGACGAAGCGAACGGCGGACAAGCAACGAACCATGTCGGGCGGGTGCACCAGGCCTCGTGACCGGGAGCCGTCCCCATGCAAAGCGTCTCAACCGTGCGCGTCCTCGTGTCGAACACCTCGCAGTGCTGATAAGGGCGGTCCCTGCGGCGTGTGCACCCGTCGAGGGTCATGTACATCTCCTGGCTGAAATAGATGCGGTCGCCTCGCGCGCCGCGGTACCGGGACGACGGGACGGACATGGAACTGTTGGCGCTCAGGAAGACGATCTCGCCGTTCAGGCTCTCAGTCCTCGCCCACTCCGGCCGGCCCCTGCTCTCGTCCATGGCGAAGACCGCGACCGCGACCGCATGCGTCCTGCGCTCCCTGAAGTCCCTCTGGACCAGCAGAAGCTTCCCGCGCGACTCCACCAGGTAGAAGAACCCGCTGCTGCCGGACGCCATGGCTCCGGCCCCGCGTAGCCGTGGCCCGGGAAGCAGTTCGGCGCGTGTGACCTTGAGCGTGCCGTCGTCATCTTCCCCGACGTCGCAGGCGCAGATGTGAGGAAACGTATTCCTGCTGAATAGGTAGAGCTTGCCGTTGTGGAAGGCGATGTCACTTTTCGACCACATGCGGGGGCTAGTGGTCACGGACCACGTGGCATCGCCCGGCCGGCAGAGGAAGAGCGTCGCATGACGTGCTAGATCTTCCAACAGCGGCTCGAATCCGCAGGACAGCCCGAGACCTGAGATGCCGGCCATGATGCATGCCGAGCCGGAGTCAGGTGGACAGGACATTACTACCTTGCGGGGCGGCGATGGCTTGATTGGATTCGACACTGCATTGACGAAGGTTCCGGCTCCGGGGAACCATTTGCTCGGATCGGCGAGGCGGAGATCAGGGAGCCGGTTCGTGGCCCCGGAGAGAGGGTTCAGCAAGAAGTAGTTCTCTTCCTTGAGCAAGATAACCCGTCCGTCGTCCGTCGCAGGTTGACTCCATGCAGATCGGAACCACCCCGCCGGCGTCGGGCTGAGGGAGGCGGTGGCCGGCGGCCGTGGCGCCGTCGGAGGACAAGCTGCGCAGTTTGAAGTCTGGCAGCAGCAGCCACGGGATCTGCGGCGGCAGCGGCGGGAGCAGGTTCGCCACCGCGCGGCGCCACGCGCGGCAGACGGTGCCGATGCGGGCGGTGTCCGGGAGCGAGTTGGCGTGGTGGACCACGATGCCGAGGACGTCCATCTGGGCCTCCTGCCATGGTGAAGGATTCTCCGGCGACGACATCATGCTCCGCGCTAGCCGCGTGCGCAATTTTTCCACCTGATAAAGGAGCATGCTTGGCACGTAAAGTTTAGGATGTCCATCTAGGCAGGCTAGCAATACCAAGCGAGATCCGATTTTCTAGTTTTTTTTTTTGAAGAGTTGGAGTTGGAGACCCACAAGTTTCTCTTCGGGACACGATAGGACGCCCCGTAAACAACCGCACAAATGTTACACAAATCGAACGCGTAAAATTTACAGGCACCGTTGGATCTCATGTTTACTAAGCAATATACTCTGCTCAACTACCCTGCCCTAGCTTTGGAGTGCTCATAAACGAAGACGTACACGCCGGCGACGACGGGAAGGAGAACGACGAGGAGGACGAGTCCCGTGGCGTCACCCGGGACGACTGGGATCGGCTTTGAGATCGACCCCAGTGCTTCAACGAAGCCGACCCATCATCGTCATCCGACGTCGACGACCCGGCCGCGGCAGCATGGGACGGTGACCACGGCCACCATGAGGTGACACGGCGAGCAATCGGCGCCTCCGCCTTGGGTACCGTTCAGTTCTCTTCTATTTTGCAAAATTTTTCAAGATTTCCCGTCACATCGAATCTTTGGACGCATGCATGAAGCATTAAATATAAATAAAAAATAAAATTAATTATACAGTTTAGACGAAATTTACGAGACGAATCTTTTAAGCCTAATTAGACTATGATTGAACACTAATTACCAAATAACAACGAAAGTGCTACAATACCATTTCGCCAAAAATTTTGCAAACTAAACCAGACCTTGCGCGTGCTTTTCCTGAGCTTCACCGGACGCGGCTTCCTTGAGAATCGCGGGAAGTACGAGCACAGGGCGGTGCATGCGACTCCGTCGATGCCGTAGTCGTCGCCGCTGCCCGCGTTTGGCCGTTGTGGCGGTGCAGGACCGGTGGTCTCCGGAGGGAATGGCTCGTTGAGCGACATAAGAGCATCGACTGCAATGCCGCGTGGTAGAGAGGTTGGGATTTTACAGTACAACGACAACAAAAGGTTTGGTCTTGTAACGCAAAACAGTTTCTTGTTGGGATACTATTCCCTATTCTTACGGGAGAAATGTTTTTTTTTACGTTATATCATGCTCGGATAAAAAAAAACTTCTCTTCTACACTCCGAATTTTGTGACCATGTTAAAAGAAAAAAAATCAGGGTCATCTAGATTAAAGGTATTGTAATAAGAATATTTCTTCACCCACGAGTTTTTAGTCCAATCCTAATCAGGGTCATCTAGATTAAAGGTGTTGTAATAAGAATATTTCTTCGCAGTTTTTTGTCTGATCCTAAGGGAATTGCTGGCTCCCGGACGTCCGATGTGATAGGATTCCGTCAGACGGTAACATGTGCACACTCCCACCAAACGCTCTAGCAGAACGGCCCGTCAGAAAACACCATTGCACGACCCCAGCTTCGGTCGCCAGCCCGCCCGCCCACGCCTGTCGCTGCACCGTTCACTGCTGCACGCGCGCGTTCGTCCCCGTCCACCTCGTCCCGCCCACGCGTACCCCGCTCCCCCTCCGCCTCGCCCTGCTCCGTGCCCACCGCACCTTCTCCGCACGGGCGGGACCCAGGAGCCGGGATGAGGACGAGCACTCCCCATCCGTAGGACCCCAGGCGCACCGCGCGCCCCATCCGCCATGCCCCTTCCCCCCGACGCCCGGACCGTACCCCCATGATTCTCTAAACATACATCTGAAACATGAAACATTTGCAACATGAAACACTTAAATACAACATACGTCTGAAGCACGTGAAACATTTAGAACATACACTTGCAACAGGAGTGTGAAACACATGCAACATCCATATAAAACATTTGTAACTTACAACGTGAAAGCATTTATTGCAACATAAGACTGAAACAGCTAAAATATTTTGAACAAACGCTTCCAACATGCCTCTAAAACACCTGCAATATATGCAACATCCCGATCTACTTTTGCAACGTCCATATCAAACACTTGCAACATACCTCTTATAACATCCGAAAATACTTGAAATATATATTTGCAACGTAGAGGAAGGAAGAGGCCAAGGCCGATTGATTTCGGCCTACGAGTGGGAGGTGCGCCGAGCGGCAGCGCGCGAGCACCACCAGCACGGGTCGCGCTCGTGGGTGCCCTTGGCTCAATGGGGACTAACCTGAGGCGCGTGACGGCACCACCAGCACCAGCAGAGACGGGCGGCCCGTCCGACGGCGCGGGTGGACACACGGTAGGTGAGACTGCGGGAGCAAGGAGCGAGAGGCGCGGGTAGGGCGCACAACGGGCAGGAGTGAGGAGCGAGCAGAGCAGGATGAGGGCGCGCACGGGGGAGATGGCCGCTGCCGCGAATGCGGAGTGAGGCGGGCTGATGGCCGTACGTCGGTGTGAAGAGTGAGATAGGCGAGCAAGTAGAAAGATATTTTTGAGAGAGATGTGGGAGATGTACAGAGGAGGAGGCAGGCTTGTTGGGCTGATAGCGCACGCAGGCCCAGAAAGCGGCGTCCGATCGGACGAACGGCCGACCCTGAGCATTACCGCAATCCTAATTATAACTACAACAAAATAATCACCATAACTTGTACAGGTTGAGTATAAATCCAACGTAAACTGACATAGTGACCATAACTAAAAATCGGATGTGGGAGAAAAGATTTTCACCCGAATATTAGATTTACTCCCTTACATGCATGCTATTTGGAAAGAAGAAAAAGAAAGCAAAACACTAATTCGTGTGAGAGAGAGGATTTTCACACGGGTCCAGAGTAGAGAATCCCTTTTACACTTTTATATGAAAAATTACAATATTACTGTATATATGCTGAATTTAAAAGATAATATGATGCCGGCTGCTGGTGGAACAATTTCCAAAGACCATATGCTCTAGGAGTTTTATTTTTGCAGAAGAAAAATATTTTTTCATGAAAATTGTTTCTATAGGGAGAACAAAAAAGATACTTTGCTTTTTAAAATATTTTTTATTCAAAACAATAAAAAAATATACCTCCAAAAATCTTGTAAATTTTTTAAGTAAATGCTAAAATCAAGCACAACCTCCATTACGAGCTAGGAGCCTGTTCGGCAGGCCGTAAACGATCGTGGATTATTTACTTCTGGCTGGTTTGGTGTGAGAGAAAAATATTGTTTCAGTTTATAATCCACGATTGTATATGAGCAAGCGAACAGGCTGTAGGCTAGTTCCATTATGCACTCTTAACACATAACATTGTTTTCATAGCAATTGATATATTGTAAGAGAAATCGCTGATTAAATTACGCCTCGAAAGACCTTTCTAATCCTAATTATTCACCTACTAAAAACGAACAAAGGGAAGAGACGTGTTATAGCAAATGCTATTGCATCCTGCATTGCGCTTCTGTAGACACTAAACTGATGGTGGTTTCTTTGTTTGTCGTGATAGAACATATAATTGCATAAGCTGAGCTAATCACAAGACTCATGGTAATTGCAACCTCGTTAGCCTATGAGCATCTCAGATGCACAGCGTGCTTGAACAAAGAGTTGCATAAGTTGAACTAATCACCAGACCCATGACAATTGCAACCTCGTTATTAGCCTACAACGTGCATGTCTGATACACAGCAAGAAAAAGAAGATGACGACATGTACACGAACACCAAAAGCACAACGCATATATAGCGCAAAAGCTGTTGCATGATCCGCGCTCAGTAGTAGTCTGAGTTTTGTGGGATATTGATCACCTCCTCTCTGGTAGTTTCAAGATCTTGGCGACGAAGGATTAGAGAAAACCGGCGGCGCGGGGAAGCTAAAATCGAAGTCCGGGATCTCAGGCACGATCTTCTTGGCGCTCCGGCCACGGTTGCCGTCGAAGACGAACGCCGCCGTGACGGGAGACTCCGTGTCGACGCTGCTGATCCTCAGCAGCTCCAGCGGCAGGTCGAAGTACGCCGACACCTCCTCTTCCTCCTCGCCCGCGTCCGGGCGCTCGAACACGGTGCCCGAGGACGACGAGCTGTACTTGAACCTCTCCATGGAGGCCGCCTTTGACACCGTGCTGGAACGGTCCCCGGCTGGCCCGGCCGTGCTTGCCCGGGTGTCATCCGCCTCGCTCAGGCTCATGGACTGCTGCTGCTGCATCTGCATCGGCCGCCTCCTGGACAGGCCCGGCAGGTGCATGCACAGGACACCGCACCAGAAGCCGTCCCCGCCGATCTTGTCCTGCCGCGCCTTCCGGTAATTGATCGACGACGCGTTGCTTGAGAGGTCGGTGAACGATGAACCGGAGCGGAATCCTTCTCTCTTGAAGGAAGAAGCATCTTGTTGGCTCATGGCACCAGGAAAGGTGAGCTTGCCGGAGGTCTCTAGTTGTGCGTCCATGAGAACGAGAAGGAAAACACAAGGGATGGGCTTCACGAAACGGCGGAGAGCACATCAGGAAAACATTGTCTCCAAGCCATGCTGTGTCGGTGGGCTGTTCGGTTGACTTCTCACTTCATCGTATCTGAAAGCTTTGAGTCTTGGGCGGTTGGGCCAGCGAGCCCGCAATTCTGTCTACACAACTGTATCAGCTGTTTCATTGGTGTATTACATTATCAGCTAGTACATGGTAGCATTGACTCTTTGTTCGTGCCTCCTACTAAGTTACAGGATTTTGAATAAAACCCAGTCAATCAAATCTGGACAAAAACCTCTTTTATTCAAACATATTCTTCATTAAAAATTCCTCTCGTTCAGATTATTGGCAAAGAACAACAAGTTATATTTTACATGTTTTTTTATATATAAAAAAACTATCTTCAAGACTCGTTCCAAAATTTGGAATTTCACATCTATACGACTTGTCATATCTTTGCAACACTTGGTGTAAGCTGGAAAAATTGAGTAGCCTTGCAACTCTGATTAACTAGCCTTGAAACTCAGATTTACAAGAAGGCAACATCTCACATTCCCACTCAAGAACGGGAGGAGCACAGGGGTTCACTACTGCAGAGAATTGTAGAAAAGAATTAGGACGACTGAGATTCCAATAATAACAGGAAAAGCTGTCAACAAATACAGAGCACCATATCCCTGCAGAACAAAACAAAAGAATACGTTGTTAAAATAAGTGGTATAAGAACATTAAGGTATGTGCATTTCGTTGAAACTTGTTTTACCCATAATAATCATGAGTACAACAAAATTTGTTGGAGTATTTCAAACACAAACTTACCACTGCAGACGGCACTTCAGTTTCATCATCGTCCTCCTCTTCGCCATCTATATCAGCAGCAGAGTCCCAGTCGAGGTTAAGTCTTTTAGCAGCTGTCTCAGGATCGATGCCAGTATCTGTGGCTTTTGCATAGACAGATTTCCCAGGTTTGCTCTTCTTTTTTGGAGCTTCTATCTGCACAGTGGATTCGAAAACGGAAACTCAATGTTAAAATACGGTTCTACTTAAAACGATCGGTAGAGAGAGAGAGAGAGAGAGAGAGAGAATGCAGTACTCAAGAAAATGTTGAAAGATAAATAAAAAAAACTAAATAAAATGAAGGCAACAACGAAGTATGGGTGAAACAATCCTAGACTCGTAAAATGACATTAGTGGACTCTTGCTGGTAATGAAGTCGGGCGGAAGGAGAAGAATTGAGTTCTCACTATTTACCTCAATGTCTGGCCATTCTGACATCTCCTTGGCAAGCAATTGAAGTGCAACACGATTCTCTGGAATCCTTCCTTCATTAACCTATATATGCAAGCAGGGCATTGGTGACTCAAGGTTTTTGCAAGAAATTACATCTTCATCATTATGTGCTCTGACCAATTAGCAGCTAACACAGGTGCAATTCATGTGAAGTGTCACATTGGCACGTTAGCAGTATGAAGGTGGAGAATGTATCAGTATTTTATTTTTTTAAATTGGGGCTCTACAAATCTAGAATCATTATGTCTTTGTTGAGAACCAAGACAACAAACTTTGTAACAATATGGCTACTGTTTCCATATGAATCTGTTATTTGCAGTTAAAAACAAGCAGCATCTTGTTTTTTCTGTGACATATTTAAGGGTGGGACTTGTATAATTCTTTCCTCAGTTTTGTTTAGCCTCTGGGGGGCTGTAACTCTTCTCTATTGATGAAATTGGCACTGTCATGTGCTAGTTTGTTCAAAATATATATTTCAGGGTGGGAGCAGAGATCATAATGTATCATCTATTGTGCAGTTGATACTATCTACAATACGAATTTGATATGATTAGCAAAATTTTAAGAAAAAATAGGGAGACAAAATAGATAGGGGATAGCTCATCCATGGAGCAAAATTATAAACATGGAGGCAGAGTTTTATAGCAAATTATCTCATGTTATCTTTTGACTTTGCACTATCATTCAAAATGATATGTGGAAAGAAAGACAACATGGCTCGCATGACACAATGAAAGGGAATACTTAAGCTTTCTGGTCCACATTATTAATTTTATACCCACAACATTAGACTATGAGGTAGCATTTTTAGTTTAATTTCAGTGGAGTGTTACATTGCACCTAGAATACATAAAATATTTGCCGGTGGTAAAGCTAGATGATGATGCCAGTAAGCAATCCACAGTATTCACAAACGGAAAGAACAATAATATTCACTTTCAAGAGACTCTCAGCAGGACTCCAGGTTGCATATTGCAGGGAAACGGCGATGTACCTCAGCCAAAGCGTCAGCTAAATCATCCCTAGTAATTTCATCAGGATCCTCTATCCCGAGTGTTCTCTTTCTTTCTATATCTCTAGGGTCCTCAATCTTGATAGTAAGCTTAACCTGTGAATGTGATGCAGCAACAGAAGTAGCAATATAGTGTCAGTTTTTTTTTTTAATAAGCAACAAGGAACATGCAGCGGCGCAGCGCTATAAAGTTTGGAAAGTGTAACGCAGCTAGAACAAAAGATGGCAACACCTTTATTTTAGCATATATAAGATCAGTACACAGGCGTAGGATAAGGCCCTTATCTGTCTATATCCTAATATTGCCAGCTGAATCACTCCAAACGTCCAAGTCATACTTGTTATTCTACTGACATGAATGCAACTAGGGCAATGTATTTTAATGCAAATGAGCACAAAAATCAAGCAAGAGAGCAGCTAGTTTACCTCGCCAAAGGTCATGTCCCTGTTCTTCTTCAGCAACTCCAGTACCTAGCAACGGAGCCAAACGAAAGCAAAGTCAGTAAGCACTAATTCCAGTGACGCAAAACGAGCCAACGAAGGCTGGAATCAGCGGACCCTTTTGATTTCGCGGATGTTCTCCAGGTCCTCCGGGCTCGCGTCCGCCGGCTCGGTGGAAGTCGCGACCCCGTCCTCAGCAGCCGCGTCAGAGGAAACCGGTGGCCCTGGGTCTTCCTCGGGAGCGACTGTGGTTTCAGAGGCGCTAGACTCCTCCTGGTCGAGGGAAGCAGCTGCGCCCCTGCGGCGGCGCCGGTGGAGCGGCCAGACATTGGGGCTAGATGGGCAGAGTTCATCGTGGTGACGGTGGCTGTGGGGGAAGAGACAAATGAGATGGCTGGGAACTGCCCCGGCCGCCAGGAGCGATGGAGACGAGACGCGGTGGCGAGACGGCGAGAGAAGGGGAATGAGCGGTGGCGTGAGCAGCGCCATCGGGCTCCGGCCAGCGGCGGGTTGCTTGTCCTATCTCTTCGGGTCGCTGCATCCCGGCCAGCGGCCGGATTGCACGGTTGAGAGGTGGGCAGGAGCAGATGGTTTCACCGCGGGTCCCGGACGACAGTCTCACAACGGCACGGACAGAAGCGGCTTTCTGTTTGATAGAGTTGGGCCTTCTTAATGGGCTTGTGGCTCAAATCGGCTTTTCGAGCCCAGTCCAAAGACGACGTCGGTAGGATGGGAGCCCAATGGATTGTTCTCCTGCAACTGCAAGGAGAGCCCAGTAAAATGTCATCTAGCGATTTTTTTTTTGTTTACACGGTCCTTTTATTATAATATATCATTTCAGTTTTATATATAGTATAAGTTACACTGACCTAACTTTGATCAAATATTTATAAATGTATATCACCATGTATAAGTTCAATAAATATTCTATCAAGATATTTTCATAGAGAGAATGTAATGGAACTAATTTGATATTGTAGTCGTTGATGGTTTTTTTCTAGAAAGTTGGTCAAAATTAGAGATGCTTGACTTAGGACAAAGCTAAAATAAACTATAGTTTAGAACAGAGAGAGATTATAATGCTAGTTTCATAATATTACCTGTCTGAATAATATGATTAGCTAGGAAGGGCTTTTGGGCCAATATTGCAGTGTAGGTATAATTTTTTTTTAATAAAAGCTAATGATGCTATGTACTACACTTGACCAATCAAAATAGTTCTTTCATAATTTAGTATATCTACTGACAAAGGGATTACAAAATGTTTTATTATTACTTTGAGGCGATCCGGCAACCTAACCTAAGTGATTCGTGGTTGACCTACACAAACTAAACAAATGGTAACCAGATCTGATCCATACCCTTTTCATCAGCATTTGCACGAGCATTGAGCGATAGCATGCATGCAGCCGCGCGACATTGTGCTAACTGGGATCTAATCAAATTGCACGTTACCCATACCTATGTGTTCTTCATATAATCTTTCAGGAAAAATGCAGGCAGCCAACCTGACTGCCATGCATGCACACATTGACACATGACACACCGAGACGAGTGAGGCAGGCAATCGAGTGTTTCGGCACACACTCACTCTCACTCTCACTCTCTGTGTCGCGTGCAGAGGGAATGCATGCGTTCCGGTTATCTCCTTTCAGTTTTTGGGACACTCCAACTTCCTCATCATTTCATGGAAAACTCGCCAATAGGCCCCATGACACGTTCGTACGATGCACGTACGTAAATGTACCCTTCGCTTTCTTACGAGTTAGCTCCGTACGGGGATTATATGGTAATGGTGTTTCTCTTATAATTCGTTTTTTTAGCTTGTTTTTTAGTCGGAACAGTATTTTTCTCTCCCAACAAATCAGTCGGAACAATGTTTTGGTTTTTTTTCAGCGAAGCGAGCGGGACAGTGTTAATAGTTCATGCAAAATGAAATTATGCCAGTGCAGTTGGGTGATTAAGCGCAAGGTTTGACTGAGATCATTATCGGTCTAGTCTGTTACTGTACTCCTGTGTGTGCATGCAGCATTGCAGCTGCTGGTACTGGTACGACAGAAATGCGGGTGCAGAACGGAGGCTGGCCTGGGCAATAAGTGGGCAACAGTGTTGTGACCAAGATAGCTTTTGGCGCGAAAAGCCCATATTATTGGGTGTTGCATATCATTGTACCTCGCCATCATGGCGGTTGCACCATAGAATTGCATTGCCAGCCATCATGGAAGCAGACTCATGGCCTTCTTGCATGCATGCATGTATCCATCAAGTTTTTTTTGCATTACGATCGAGTTGCTACAACTACTAGCTAGAAGAGGAAAAAACACGATTAAAAGAAAAGAAAAAACGAATCTAATTAAACATATTATGGGATTAAAACTCCAAACCTGAAACAAAGCTTGGGAGATGGGAGGATGATGAGAAACAAAAGCGTACGCTTCTCGTGGTGACATCGAACAGGTCGATCATGCATGCTACGTACGGATCTAGCCAGCTAGCTACTCCAAGAACGTCTCCATGAGGTCCGAGTAGACGCCGCCCTCGTGCGGCCCTCGGTACTCCATCCCTTGCTGCTGCTGCTGCGGCGGCGGCGCCGGCGCCGGCGCCGTGGAAGCTGACACGGACGTGGACGAGCTCATCCGCGCGGGTAACGTGAAACTCCTCTTGAACTTGGTGCTCTGGGCGGCGGCGCTCTCCACCTTCCTCGCCTTGTTGGAGTGGCTCTCCAGGCTCAGGTACTCGTCCACGTTGTCGGCCCCGCCGTGCCCGGTCTGCGTGTTGTCCGGCTGCGCCGCCTTCTCGTCGTCCGCGGCGCCTCCGCCGCCGGGGCCACCGAACAGCAGCTTCGCGTCGTCCGCTCGCCCGGTGAGCGCGGTGAAGAAGGACAGCCCGTTGGGCCACCGGAGCTCGCCGTCGGGCGCCTCGCCACCGGCCCCCATCGGCTGCTCGTCCATGTGTGGTGGCTTGTTGCTGCCATGGTGCGCCGGTGGGAGGTGGAACATGTGGCCCTCGTCCTTGCCGCCGCCTGGGAACGGCGGCATTGGCCGCGCGGACGACGGGTGAAACGCGCCCGCCGGGCCGGGCGGGAAGAGCGGCGACGCTCCTCCCGCGGCCGCGGGAGACGGGAGCTGCGGCTGGTGGCCCGGCCAGTTGAAGAGCTGCGGCGGGGGACGCGCGGCGGCCGGAGGCGGCTGCTGCTTGAGCGGGAACGGCGGCGTCGGCGAGGCGCCCCGCGAGGACGAGAAGAGCTGGGAGAGGAAGAAGCCCGACTGGTAGCCCAGTGACTCGAACATGTGTCGCATCCGCAGCACGAAGTGCAGGTCCTCGGGTATCTGCGCGCGCACAGAGTGTCACGTCGCTGTTAGCTACAGTAGCTTTCGCCTACGCTTCCGTGAGACGCTGAGACGTCCACGTCCACGCCCTCGACGACCAAATGAAACGACAAAAAAAAAAAAAAAATCAAAGCATAGGTGGTAGCAGAGAGAGGGCCTTGAATTATTGGCACTCACAATCTTGCAAGAGCCCAGCTGCAGGAGGCCATGCCCGGCTTGGATCACAGCTATGGTCTGCAGCAGAACAGGAAAAATATACATCACCGAGAGATTATATAAATATTGATTAGAGAGACAAATGAAAATGAAAATTCGGCAGATCAAACAGCTAGCTCTTGCCTGGATGCCTGATGCGAACTGATCGGTCCATTCCGGAGGAAGCTGCAAAAGCAAAAGCCGAGGGAATTGGGTAAGAGCAGCGCAGGAATAAAGGTTACTGCGATCGTGGCGTTAATTCTTGGTGACAGGCCGGCGATTGCTACTCAGATGCATGGAGCATCCAATTCTTCTCTTCTTTTCGCGGAGCAGATCTGATGCAAAGCCTGAGAGCTCAGCTCCCCGGCCGGGGATGTGCATGCAGCATGCGTGGTGTCTCTATCCTTTTGCTGTTTTATCTGGGTTGTTTCGGCTGTATCGCCGCGTGCAAGTGCAAGGATGGATTGCAAGTAAAAACTCCAAAATCGCCACGCTGCGGTCCTGTAAACCAGCAGGCCCATGCCAACACGTACACGCCATGGCATGGCAGCACTATGCCACTAGGCAGCTAGCTGCAAGTACATTTGTTGAGCAGGGATGGAGCTGCTCGTTGGTTCCAAGTTAGGAGTAAAAGTGTCTACTAGCTGGCTACCCCCAAAGGAGGAGGGGGGGGGGGGGGGGGGGGGGGGGGGGGGGGGGGGGCAGCGGCTGCAGAAAGAGAAAGGAAGAGGGGTGCAGAGGCACAGCTGATGATGGTACGTACTGCGTCGAAAGAGCTCTGCCAGTAGTTGGAGATGTTGGGCTCGCATTCAGAAGGTTCCTTGAAGACCCATTTGTGACATTTATCAGAGGCCACCTTTCCCATCAGCCTGCATGCAGGAGAGCCAGGAGGGTCCAAACCAAATCAAAACCATGGTCTTAGCCCTTGTTTAGTTCCTACTCCAAAACTTTATATCCTGTTACATTGAATGTTTAGACACATGCATGGAGTATTAAATATAGACTAAAAATATACTTAATTACATAGATTACGACTAATTTGCGAGACGAATCTTTTAAGCCTAATTAGTCCATGATTTGACAATAAAGTGCTACCGTAACACATATGCTAATGATAGATTAATTAGGCTTAATAAATTCGTCTCGTGGTTTACCGACAGATTCTGTAATTTATTTTTTATATTAGTATCCGAACACCTGACGTGACCTCATAACTTTACGCCCCCAAACTAGGCATCATTCATGCATGCCCCCAAAAGCTCGGTACAAACAACAGCAAAGCGAGATCAAAAGAGACCACGTAAAAAGACACACACAAAACACACAGAGCGACTGACTGACTGACAGACAGCTAATGTGTGACACGCAAGTCTGACGATGTCGTCTCGCTGCTCTTTCAAATCGTCCTCTCAAATCAAATCAAAGGTAGCATCTGTCTGTGAATGTAGCATAATCGTGAATGAATATGTTAATCACAAGTTGATCCGGCAGGTAATTAACCCACTGACTGACGCGCGGGGATTGTTTAAGCCTCACGAGGCACCGCCCCACTCCAACCAACGTGTCCCTCACGTGACACCGCTCAGCGCGCCCGTCCTTAAGTCCTCGCAAAAAGCAGCAGCCGCGACTTGAAAATTGGCCTGCCCGCCGTGTTAAGCTCACCTACACCACACCATAATTACCACCTACTCCACACCATAATTACTATTACTAGTAGTACCACGCAGGTTAACAACACTTGCTACAAAAGCTCTCTCTGTGCGGTAAGAATGGGACAGAACAAAGTGAAAAGATGAAAGCGCACGCAGCCATCCCATCCCACCATCCCGTCCCGGCATCGGCATCCTCCTTTCCTCTCTCCTCCGTCCGTCCAAATCAAGCTGCTGCTACCACGGCACTAATGAAGGAGCTCGACTATTAGCGTGCGTCAATCACACTCGACGCACAGGGTTTCTAATTAGTCCTAATCGGAGAACAGGGAACAGCAGCGGCACAGTCTCGCGCGAAGCTGCCGGGCTAATTAGAGGAGGCCGGCCGGCTAGTCGGTGCACTGTCACTTAGCAGCAAACAGCCTGCTTCTACCTACCGTCGTCGTCGTCGTCAAGCCTAGCTAGCTAATACTAGCTACAGCAGCTAAGCTAAGCTAATAAGCTAAAGCCGGGGTGGTGGAAAGAACTGAAATTGCACACGACGAGACGACTCGATCGAACTCAACTGCCAGAACCTGCACCTGCATCACCTACCCAGTACCCACCCTTCTCCGTAGTTGTAGAGCTGGATGGACATCTTGATGAAGGCCTTGCGCACCGGGTCCTCGCCGTCGATGTCCTCCAGGCACTCCGCCACCCGCGGCCGGCAGAAGCCGTCCTCCCACATCAGCATCCTATGGTTAAAGCATAGCAGCCGGATGGACAGATTACTAATTGGTTGGACAGGAAATAAGAGCAATTAATGCAAGGAAATGAAGCACTCACAGGCTGCCGTTGTCATCGCCGACCTTGCACCCGTTGCCGCCGCGGCAGCGCCTGCATATGCACAACGGAGCGAGGAGAATTAACTGAGCTCAGGAAATACGAAATATATACAGACACATGATAGCAAGAGCGAATGAAGCAACAAAAGACAATAGTTCGTTGGCGTCTGGACCGGAGACGGAACTGGAGCAAGAGAGCTACTCCGTAGTAGCTACGACGGAGGGACAGGGAGAAACATCAGGGACATACGGGCGAGGACGGATGGTCCAGAAGACGGAGTAGGTCCAGTCCGAGTTGAGGCAGACGTTGCGGAGGGCCTCGTGGAGCGCCATCATCCCCGCGGCCTCTTTGCTCCGCGCGTGATCCCCTCCTCCGCCCCCAGCCGCGCCGGAGCCCACCATTTTGCTTCCCCTCCCTCGCTTCCGCCAGCTCGCGCCCGCGTTCCCTCTCTGTCTCCCCCTCGGACGCTAGCTATAGCTAGCGTCGCCGTAAAAACACACTTCTCGGAGTCGGAGGATCGAGCTCGGCGGCTATAGCAGCTAGTTAGCTGCTACCCGGCCGGCCGGTAACCTTTTTGATCGCCCCCTTCCCCTGGTCTTTCTCCCCACCCCAGCTAGCTGAGCTGAGAGACTAGCTAGAGAGTGAGGCCGCCCGAGGCCTCTATAGCTTATTGCTTAGCCCTCCCTCTCCCCCGTCTCTTCTCCTCTCTGTCTGTTTGCGGCCTGTCTCTCTCTGATTGCTGTTTTTAACTTGGGCAGGGGAAGGGTAAACCGAAAGGCGACGGCCCCTGCCGCACTCCCTCGCAGCCGCAGAGGGGTCGGGGGAGAGGACTCACTGCGGTCCGTCGCTCACGCCACCCCATGCATGTTTTATGGTTTTTTCCTCCTCTCTGAGAATTGGCGGCCCGAAAGGCCAGAAGTTGGCAGCGCCAAAAGTAAAAGCGGCCCGCCCGGGTCCCTCACCCATGCCACACTGCAGCACCCCCAGCAGCCTCGGTATTGCGGTGCGACCATGCGACGACGAACACGAACGCGAGCAAAACCTCTCACCCTCTGTCTGGAGGCCGAGCAGCTAGAGACTGGAGTTTCCAGGAGTTCATGTTGAGTACTCCTCCCCTTTCAAAAGAAAAATGCTGTAGCACTCTGTTTCGTTATTAACGGCAGTTTTAATTAGAGCGGGATGTGCTCCCGTCACTCCGTCAGTGACTCAGTTCCGTGGTCCTCGTGTAGAAAAGTCCACCAAGCACGTACTCCGCACTCCGTACTCCGTATTTACTTCGATGAGCTTTGTGTGTGCTCTCTGGAAAGTGACTGTTTTGTCCCTATAGGCTATAGCGTCCCAGCTTATTATTATTAGTATTTGTGTCTTTGTCCCGCTAAAATATCAATGGACTTCGTACTTGCTGCCGCATACACATAAATGGCAAACTGGGGTGGTGTGAAAGCACACACGTACGTACGTGTACTAGGTGTGTGTCCTTTGTTTTTTTTATTTTTGTTATTCATTCATCGCATATTATCCTTTCTACGTACATCGCATCTCTTTGCACTCCGAATGTTTGAAAATGACGAATTGCCCAGTTAGGCCAATTCTTTTCACATGTAATTACGGTTACACCTGTATTGCCTTGTGCAGAAGAAAACATATGTATTGTCTTGTGCAGAAGAAAACATACGTTTCAACTGATATTGTTTGTTGACTAAAAAAACAACTGATAAATGATTTGCTCCTTTGCATAACATAGCTTACTTGCCTGCCAATGCATCACAATAAGCACGAGAATTGCACAAGGACTGAAATTTCTAACAAAGTATTGAATTGGAGGTCAGAACTTAAATGATTCCATATCAAATATGAATTTGAAGCAAAAAATTCAGATCAAAACATCAAAATTAGAGCACATGTTCTTTGAGTACTAGAGTGTGCCACTGCCATGGCCCATGGAGCATGAAGCAGAAAGAGGGTCAGAAGGTATACGTGTCTCCTGATGCATGCAAGGGTTTTGGCGTGTGCCTTCTCCATCGACATCTCCCTACATTTGGAGGAGGGGTCGAATGAGAAAAAAATTGGATATTTTCCATATCTAAGAGTGGGCTTTTAAAATTGTACTAGTGACCTTTAGTCTCGAATCCCTTATCCCGGTTTGTACTAGTGACGCTCGGTGGCAAGATCATCTTTTTGGGTGCATGATTTTTGGAAAAAGAAAAGGGAAAGGAGAAAAAGAGAGGGAATGTCACGGAAAACAAGGTGTCTATACATGTACATGGCAATTTTGCGAAACACACAATGAGAATAACAATTTGTAATGCCCACTATTAGACATGACAAATATCCAATTTTCTCGGAGAAGGGGTGGGATAAAGGGAGGAGCCACTGTCATCACCATGGGCGAGTCGTCAAGTAAAGAACCCTAGAATCAAGGACTGGGACACAAGGTGGGACAAGGCAAGTTTAAATCTAGTGACCTCACCGAACATCCAAACAATAGAGCCAAGCAGAAAAACGTCTGAACCTAAACATGTCCTTAGTGGTGTGGAACGTGTGCGACCACACTAACCAACAACAAGATCCTACAGGTTTTATAGTCACCGCGGGAGCCAAGAGTTTTGAATTTGGAGCTAGGACGTGCATCGGGCTTAGAGCAACCTGTCGGGGACCAATACTAGGGTACCTAAAGAGGAGGGACTAATGGTAATCAACATTAATTCATCTGAGCAGTCAAGAGCGCAACTACGGCTCCAACCGGCCCCCAGGTACGCGGGCTCCACCTCGACCAACCTCTAGGGAGACTTTGGGGACGGGCTCCGCCTTGCCCGACACCAAGGCCATGGGCTCCGCCTCGCCCGACCCCAAGGTCACGGGCTCCGCCTCGCCCGACCCTGAGGTCGCGGTCTCCACCTCGCCTGACCTCTGGGGGCAGGCTCTACCTCGCCCGACCCCAAGGCCGCGGGCTCCACCTCATCCGACCCCGAGGCCGCGGGCTCCGTCACGGCCGACCCCTCGGGTGCAGGCTCTGTCTCCCCCGATAGGGTCCCATACCACCGCCAACCACAACAGGTCCAAGCGTATGGACCTAGGTCAAAACTCTGACACCAAGGAAGAGACCCGCACACCCCGATGTAACCCATGGTCATGACGGGCCATACCTAGGGATTCACATCAGAAACAGCGTCAGGCGTACCGGTGTTGTTCCGCCTAACCCCCGTACGAACGCTGACAGACGCATCAGCTCACCACGACGTCCGCTGCGACGAAATGGAACGACATGACCGGCAGACGACGCCTGCGCATGGCGCCAGTGACGAACATGGCCGCGATGTGGAGTTGTCCCTGTTGACATCTACAGGGTCGCGCGGGATCCGCATAAAGGAGAAGAAGGGCCCGGCTATCCTGAAGGACTTCTTCTCTCTCTCGTTCTCCTCCCTTCCTTCGTTGTAACCCATGCTTTCCCTTGGTCTATAAAAGGGAAAGCAGGGCGTCCCATGAAGGGGACTCCAATCCGATCAGAATCACCTCAAACCGATCAGAACACGACACAAGAACATGGTCGAGCAGCAACCAAGCTCTCGGCACCCGTTCATTCCTCCCACCAGAGACTTGGGACATGTCCCTCTCTCAGCTGTTCGTAACCCCTACTACAAACTTTCGGTGCTAGTAACACGAGCAACAGTGACGAACTGGACGTAGGGACGTTCTACCCGAACCAGTATAAACCTCGTGTCCTCTAAGCACACCATCCGAGCCAGACGCGCAATATTAAAAATTTACTCGTCGGTGGTAAATCAAAACACCGACACAACCACAATGTTATCAAAAAGTAGTCCATAGTGAATTAAATATTCTATACCAGGTGACTGAAACATTGTGAGGGGAGACAATAGGAAAGAAATAGCAAAAGCTACCCATAGCACTATGGATAGCCCACAAGACAATAAAAACGCGATTTGTAATGTACATCTGACACACCACATTAAACAAACAAAGAGCAATTGGCTTCGGAAGCTAGCTATTGGGCGTTGCCCTCCTCTTCTACGCTCAATTCTCACCACCTGAGATTCAACTCTAGAACAAAACTAAGAACCGAGCGTAGCTCGGGTGGCAAGGCCCGGTGGACCTTGCCGGCCGGAGTTCGAGCCCTCACGGCTGCGAATTTCCGGTCTCTCACCGGGGTTTGCCCCCAATAATAATTTCAGGTGCCACAATGGTCAAGTGACGTGCCCGCCACGCTCGGAGTCTGGTGATCTTCGAGTATTTCTCAGCTGCGTTCGCTGTCTAGGTATAGTTGTAGATTTGTTCGTATACCGTGTGTGTGTATGGTGATGTGTGTCTGTATCCGAACAGATTCTACAGCCGTATTTAAGATGAGAGGCAAAAAAAAAAACTCTAGAACAAAACTGTTTTAAATGGAACCCCTTCCCAAAAACTTTTCAAACCTCCTAAATCAGGACTCTTCAACTGATCCAACCGGCTTGTTGACAACCGGTTCAGATATGTTGTGCGTTGGAACTTAACTATTAACAATATTGTGGGATCCACCTATGAGAGGGTATAAGTAGCACCTCCAGAGTGAGAGCTCAAGCGAACAGGACAATTTGTATTATTCCTACCTTGAGGTGAAGTCTGCGAGATTTGTGCAACCAAAATCTTGATGTGCACGCGCAAGGCTTCGAGCCAGTTTTATAAGATCAGAGAAGACGAAATAGGCTGTGCTGCTCGTACACGCTCTTTTCTGTAACGGAAAGTTTGTGTGTCAAGGAGCCTCAAGCGACGGCGGTAATATCAGTGACTAGGGTGAAGCGGCATCAGTCATTCAGTCGCATATAATGCCTGCACATCAAAAGTCGTAGCTTGCATCGGCACACTCCAACTTTTCTCTTCCGAACTATGACCACGTCAAGAAAGCTGTTTGTATAGAAATATTTACGTACAGCTAGGGAAGGAATTACACTTTTACTATTGGTCTTGGAGCTGAACTTCTGCCTAAGTGCGGAAAAGGCATAGTTAATTTCGAGTTATCTCTGTTTGTGCTGAATTTCCATAAAGTGCGGAAGTTCTGAAAAAAAAAAAACAATATGTATTAATATATTGTTTAATAAAAAATAAAATGCTTATAATTACGCTAGCAATATAGATATATCATAATCTTGCATTTAAATATATAAAATTATCTAAATGAGAACTTCCATAAATTATTGTTATGTATATTAATACAATTTTTAATGAACTTTTTAATTACTCATGCATGCATGTATATACTTCAGTTGCACGATGGGGAAAAAGATAAATCCTAGAGAGACGAGTGTAATCTAGAACAAAAAAAATTACATATTAATAATATCAATGACAAGTTCTTGAATAAACGCACATTAGTAGGTTGCCTTGGAAGGGAATACATATAAACTATGAGTGGGCAATGGTTGTCATGTGTTTCAAATTTGAAGGGTTGCATTCCTTCCTCCGCTGTTGTACCTATTCATTGGCAAATGCAACATAGAACGCAGGGAGGGGCTCACTTCTTTCTCCCTTTCTTCTCCTCCCTTCTTTCTCATCCATCTTCTTCCTTCTTGTTCAACGCAAATAGATGGGCTTAAGGGGAGCTCCATTATGCAGGAGGTGGTAGGAAGGGCTCGAACCCTGCCCACCTCACCGTTGGATCCGCCAATGTACCCATGGATTAGATTGTTTGAAACTCATCTTTGATGATGAGTTTGGCCTAAAACTTGGTACGAATGAAAGGAAACTCAAAGTAGCTACTTCATTCATCTCAAAATATATGTATCTCTAGGTTTATTATAAGTCAAACCATTTTAGATTTAACTAAATTTTTTGAGAAGAGTATTAACATCTATCAAAAGAGTAAAATATGACATATTTCATTATGAGCTCAATGATGATCCTTGGTCGAAAGCGTAAGTATTATATGATTTCTATAAATTTAATGAAATTCGTGATATTTTGATTTAGGATAAATTCAAGTCTCTATATTTTTAGCACAAGCCGTGGTAATAATAAATAATCGATGTGTGTAACTACAACGTTACTATTATGGGCTCAGTTTCGCGTGGAGGTTGGTAATTATGAAAGTGTCCATGTAAAAAACCTGATTATGAAGTTGCTTTGGCGATGACTTTAGCTAGACAGGGGTGCTACGTGCGCACGTGCGTGGCAGGTGAGAGCAGATGCCTCGTCAGTGCCAACCATATACAATTGCTAAGCCGTACTAATGGTGGGTTTAATGAAAGTTACTTTGACATTAGTACTAGTAGATGCTATTGTACATCTGGAACGAAAGATGTATAATAACTTTTCAAAATACCCGAAGTGAATTGTTAAAAAGAAATCGTTCGGTTTGAAATGTGTATTTGTTTCGAGTATATGTTGAATCAGAATTTGTTGCTGATTTTCGAAGTCACAGACATTCCTTCGTGTCGTCTTAGTCCATTTTGTCTTCGAAGTTCTGGTGCAGTTTGACAACATTTTAAATTACTTCTTCTTTGCGAGTATATGTCAATTTGATTTTGATACCATTTTGCACACCGTTTCACAAAAGAAATAAGTTGAGCTACTTGCATGGACCCTAAGATGGGGCATCCAATGAGGAAACCAAACACCATGAAAAGCATGTAAATTTGTTTAGACCAGGATTTAGCCTGGTTAAGCTACGTGATTAGGGTGGACTAGCCACAAGTACGTTGCAGGTTGCTAGTTGCAGCCAAGAAAATCATCATGGAGTACGTTGCTAGTTGGAGTACATACATACGTTGGCGCACGGATCGCGCGGAAGGTGTCCCCCTCTGTGGCTCTGTCCGTGACACACGCTGCTTAAACTAATCGTCCACCGCCTCCGCTTTGACTGCCTGCCTGCAGCCCCTTTGACCGAGATAGGGTTCTCCGTGGCCACCTCTCGGGTCTCGCCGTGTCGGTCCTCTCACAACTCTATTTTTTTTTTCTTTTCTCCACTGATTTCTGACCTTGTAGCTCATTCATTTTTTAATCATGTTATATACAAAAACTATAAAGTAGAGATTTCTTCCGAGCCTACTCACTCATCCAAAAAAAGCTACAATTATACTTTAAACTATACCATTTTAAAAAATAACTACTATCTCCGTACCATTTTATCCGGCGCGCACACATATCAAGATTCAAACTTTAAAAACTTTAACCAATAATAAGCTAATAATTATTAACTATTATAATACAACTGTATATGATTAGATTTGTAAGGAATTATACTATTCAATGATTATAAGTTTATAAGTATAAATAATATAATATAAAGCAAATGAATGATTAAAGTATAATCTAGGAGACCGTGTCATTCTAACTTGCGCCAGATAAAATAAAACGGATGGAGTATATTTATAGAAAATAATTTTAATTTTTGTTTAAATAAAATTACTATAAAAATATCTCTCTCCCAAACTGGCACTTAATTTAGGAGTTAGTATCAAACTACTTTTTCATTTGATTTGTGTGAATTGAAAGGCATGTTGGCCAAAGGTGGCAAAAAATATTTTATGAGGCTCATAAATGATTGTACTAGATTTTACTATGTGCACATATTAACATCAAAGGATAAAGTGTTGTACTATTTAAGATGTATAAAATTGAATAGAAAATCAACTTGAGAGGAAAAAAAAATGGTCACGATCTAATTATGGTGAGTACTCCCTCTGTTCTAAAAAGAGTGTGCTATGGGGTTCGTTAAGTTTGACTACATTTATAGAAAATATTACCATTATTTGTATCTCCAAATAAGTTTTATCGTAAAAATGTATTCAACGATTCGTCTACTGATACTGATTATGCATAGTAAATATTAATATTTTCTTATATATATATTTAGTTGAAGTTGAAAATGTTTAACTTCTTGAGAAGTGAGAATGACTTTTTTAGTGGGGCGAATGGAATATTTTTCAAGTGAATTTTCTTAATTCTACATGGAACATAAAATTGTTGATGAGAGTGCGTCACTAAATCGAAATCGAATGCAGTGCAGTCAGTTCAGCACCGCCGTAGCGTGCCGGACTAATCTTTGTTCCGCCAAAATGATATCTTTTTTCCCCAATCCAAAACGAGCTGCTCTTCTCAAGTTTATCGTCATCCAACAATCGTTAAAGCGAAAAAGGCATTTACATATACTGATTCCACGTTCTAATACGGCATTTTTAAAATTAAAATAGAAAGATAGCAATATACTACCCATGAAAGCCCGTTCTCAAAAGGAAGCCTGATTTAGGTACATCGGTGGATCGTCAAGTTGGCCCATTTAAGAAACCCAGAAATAGGCCGACGCAGGGAGACAGCCCAGCCCAATACTCTGAGCTCTCGTAACCCAACCTATAGCACCCGCAAACTTGGGCCTTTTATGTCGTGTTGATGGATAGATGCTGCCTGCAGTTTCCTTTGCTGTTGCGACTTGCGAGGCACAGAGGCGTTTTGGTTGTCTGCAAAGATTCCGAGCCCTGAGGTCAAGTAAGCGAAAGTTTGAACTGTGGACCAAATTTGCCTTGGTTTATGTCCAAAACGCTCGTGAGATTTTTTTTTCTTTAACTAACGCTCGTGAGATCTTTGGTTCCAAGAGAAACTAGTCGTAAAAAAAAACGCAGATGGCACGAGCTTAGAATGAAGTGAAGCGTTAGGAGGAGCTCGAACTCCGTTGCTCTATTGCTAGAACTAGATCCGTCAATCAATGAAGAAAAAGGAATCTATTCTTTTTTTCTATGAGTGGGAGAGTACACGCCGCTTTTAACGTGCACTGTTCCTGTGCTCTATGGATTCGTTAAGGTCTGTTGAGTTTCTGGTTCATCGATTAATATCCATAAAATGTTTCACTGCACTGCAAGGCATTGAATTCCCACGTTGACCTGACACATCGGTAGTACTTACTAGAAACATTGTCTATATTTTACAAGAGTGTCTCTGGCCCGTGCACACTCCGTCTCGCACGGCTAATTAGCACTGTAAAGCATAAACATGTCACGTAGCTCACGGCAGCATACCAAGGATCCGTAAACCATGTGCACGGAGTTACACTCCGCTGTCGCAGTGGATTGGTGCATGCGCATTAATTATCCCGGGAAAGACCGCATGTGCAGGTGGTAATACCGGGGTGCGGGCGCCTGGCCGAAAAAGTACAGCAGCCTGGGCCCCTGCCCCTGGTCACGCACGAGAGCGCGCCACCACCAACAGCACCACGGACCCAGCCGAACCTACACTAGTACTGCCTGCCTCCCTTTTTACCTCCTGCGGTGAAACAAGCACCCACTCCACCATTACCGACACAGGGCACCAGAAATGGCAGCGCTTAAACGAAAACAAATGAGCGAGCCCAGCAAGACAGGCCTAAGCTTTCCTTAAATAGGTATGTACAGCTAGCCGGACCAGTGCACTGCACCCCACTACTCTACCTCTGCTCACGCCCTTGCGGCCTTGCCCATCCGGGGGCTGCCCAGCCCTTGCGGCCTTTCGACACTGCAGCCTCGTCACAATCCGATCGAGCATCAGCATGACGGCGCCTCGTTGAGGTCGAAGGGGAGGCCGCCGCGCCTTTGGCCCGTGCCCAGCTCCAGCGCCGTTGACGGTGGCTCGGTTGCCAGCGGCGGCATCGCTGCAGTCGGGGAAAGCGGGGCGGCGGCCGTTGTCGGGGCCTGGAAGTAGACGAAATAGCGCCACGGGGTAGGGCAGTCGACGCCTCCGAACGAGACGGGCTGCGGCGGCGGTGGCTGATGCAGCAGCGGCGCCAGATGGAGGTGCTGCTGGCCGGCGTGGTCGGGGAAGTTGGTCTTGGCCTTGGCGCCGCGGAGGGTGCGCGCGGCGCGGTCGTACGCGAGGGCGGCCTCCACGGGGGTGTCGAAAGTGCCCAGCCACACCCGCGTCTTCTTGCACGGGTCGCGGATCTCGGCCGCGTACCTTCCCCACGGCCGCTTCCTCACGCCCCGGTAGTGCGCGGCGCCGCCTCCTCCTCCTCCTCCTCCTCCTCCTCCTCCCCTCGCCCCGCCGCTGCCGCCGTCGCCTCCGCCATGGCCCAGCACTGCCCGTAGCGTGGGATCCATCATCCGGAATCGAGAGCTGAGAGGTGTAGGGCTTGGTGTGTACAGCAACGTGCGTGGTGTTTGTTTGCTCTTGCCACAAGGGCAAGGCTGAAGAATGGAGACTGGGAGAGCACAGCGTAGAGCAGGTACGCTGGGCTTTTGTGAGCAAATGGTCGCTGCTAGTACACATCTGTGATCCATCTCCGGGCACGAGAAATGGGGCGGGTCGTAACCGTAGAGAGAAAGAGAGAGAGGATATCGGGTTGGGGTCCGGACACCGGAGCGGTGGCCGGTGGGCGTGGCAGGGGGGAAGCACGGCACAGCCGCCGCGACATTTGACGTCTCGCCGGGGCCACTCCACTGGTCTTGCCCGTGCAGTGCACGGTGCACACCCCGCCTCCATTCCCATGTGAACTCTCGCGTTCATCATGACGCCAGCTCGGCACACTGACACTACTACTACTAGTACGAGTAGTCTACCATCAGGCTCTCCAGCGTCTCCTTTCCTGAGACCTGAGCTCTGTCCGGGCGATTTCGCATCCACACAGCTGCCGGTGCAGACGTGCAGTGGTGCCTGCCTGCCGGCTAAACGTCGTGCAAGCGAGCGGCGCCGAACGGAGCAGCAACTTTTCCACGACGCTGGGACCTACGAGTCAGTGAAACTTGCATGCATGCATGTCCCTGTCGTTCTCGGACTGTTTTGTCGTCTACTCGCCGCGAGCAATAAAAAGTGTTCGGCTAGGGCTGAAACGATCGTATATCATCATAAATTATTACTGTTGACTAATTTAATATAAAAAAAATATTATTTTAATTAAAAATATACGATCGTCCAGGCGAACACTGGGGGGCCAGGGGTATAGCGCAACGAGGTCCCACCCAGTCAGGTACTCCTCCATGATCATGGGCCAGGACGACGACGCGTGAACGCGCTACACCGCCGGCTCCGCGACGTGTCATGGGTCTGTTGGCCGCTGGTTCACGTGGGAGGAAGCGTGTCGTGGGGTGGGGGACAGCACGGGCAGGGTGGGTGTGGGACCGCAACCGCACAGCGGGTGGGTGTCGTATCGCCGCTCATCAAGGCAAGGGACCCAGAGAGGCCCATTGCGGCGACAGGCGATGGATGTGGATCGGAAGGGCGGGAGACGTGGGTGCGGTACGGCGTTTTGTTGACGTGGTGGCACCGAGCTCCGAAGCAAAGCGGCCGCTCTACAGTCCGGTTTTGACGTCCTGTTCCTATCCCGTGCGACTTCGCCGGAGCCCTGGATTTGCCGTGCCATCGAAGGCACGCCAAACATTTTCCGGAATCAGGCGGGCAAACATACTTGTCAAAATGACCAGCTGGGAGCCAAACAGAAACAGCTATAGACATCCAACGGAACTTACTCCACTACTTAGCATAGGGCAATCATGGTTTCTTCGAATAAGGAAAAGGCAAAACAAATATAAAGAGAATTATATACCACTCGTTAGTAGTATCTCCATTGTTTCTTCAAGGATAGCCATGATTTTTCTTAAAGGATAACCATGCATGCAAGCCATTATCGGAAAAGGAAAAGAATTAACCTTCACGGCTTGAGACCGAATTTTCTACGTTTTAGCCCTTTTTCGAAAATTTCTCACAAATAGACCCCTGACGTAAAGAATTCAGAAAATGGACCCTAGCTCGGCGTTAGCGTCCCTGGCGCCGAGCCCCTGGGCTGGGGTGAACTTACATGGAACGAAGCTCACGCCAGTCACTCTGGCGCCGAGCTCGGCGCCGTAGATGCTGGCGCCGAGCTCGGCGCCGTTGACGCTGGTGCCGAGCATGCAGTTTCAGGATATATAAAATTTGTGGATATATAAAATTTTGGCTTGTTTTACCGTGAGATGGATATATATCCATCTCAGGGTGTTTGATGTGCTTGCTAACCATCGGTCTCACCAAACGTAGGCCTCCAAAGGGCAATGTCAACCCTTCTGTTCTGCTCGCGCATCAATCGACTCATCGACAGACTGGTCTGGTATTCAGCCCTGCCCGTCTGGGACGGCAAGGCATGGCCCTGCCCGCTCGGCTGCATGTCCCTGATCCAGCGGATTCTTCTTTCCTTCCTCCCCCTCTGGCGTAATCTGGCCATCTGGCCTCTGCCGTAAAATCACGCACGTCGTACTTTGCTATTCACGCGTGCGTCTAATGATCTGATCTGGTCTCACTCGTCTGGTGACTGGTGTTGTCCAGAGGCCAAAGCATATATTCCAAATAATGCTGCAGTGCTAGAGGACAGTTACAAGATCTGCACGCGGCCGGTAGAGTATCGGCATCTAAAAATGGTACCTTTTAGCAAAGCCGGTACCGGCGCGCGGATTAGTTTATTTAGCCACAAAGTTCTTCTTCACCAGCCCCGGCTCGTCCGTCGTCGTTTGACCAAGATTCTCCCCGGGCCGCCTCGAATTCGAATTGACCTGACGACGCACGTCGTTAACGGTGCCTGAAACTGCATGCTCGGCGCCAGCATCTACGGCGCCGAGCTCGGCGCCAGAGTGACTGGCGCCGAGCTTCGTTCCATGTAAGTTCGCCCCAGCCCAGGGGCTCGACGCCAGGGATGCTGGCGCTGAGCTCAGCGCCAGCATCGATGGCGCCGAGCTAGGGTCCATTTTCTGAATTCTTTCCGCCAAGGATCTATTTGTGAGAAACTTTCGAAAAAGGGCTAAAAAGTAAAAAATTCAGATGTGAAAGCAATCACAAATTTGAGCTGTAGTTTAGCATGTTGGTTTGAAAATGATATGAGATGAGATGATACCAACACTACTCTTTGGATGAGACCGTCTCGTCTCATATTTGCTCAAACGAGATAGGTACATTCTACTTTTCGATTTAGGGCATGTTCGGTTCCTTTAGTCACCCCTCTAAAGTTAGTCATTCATCTAAAGTTTAGTGACCTGTTTGGATTCATGTGCTAAAAATAGACTAAAAGTGAAAAGAAGAGGAGAGAGAAAGAGAGTAAAGTCACCTGGGACCACTTTGTCACTTTTAGCTACCCCTTGGTGACTAAAGCCACTAAACTTTAGTGACCCATTTTAGTCAGGGTGTTTGGTATTTTAGTGACTAAAAGTGATTAAACTTTAGTAACTAAACTTTAGGAGGGTGAACCAAACAGACCCTTGGTAGAAGGGCCAGAGACGAATGAGGTGGAGAGCCTTTTGACACCATTAACAAGGATTAACTATGGGGCCGAATGAGGTGGATAGCCTTTTGACATCATTAACAAGGATTAACTATGGGGCCCACCTGTTATCAGTGGGATCCACACGTCAACCTAGCATCCAATGGCTGCAGGTGCCGCTCGCCGAGAACTCAATTGGTCGCCGCTAGCTTGACGGTCGCCACTAGCTCTAGTGCAACTGAGTCTCTATGAGCCACCATTTAGGTGGGAACATAATAATTCAAAATACGTATTTTGGTCGTTCAAAACTTTTCAAAATTGGTATATCAATAGTGCATACTAATATGTACTCACATGCAAGACTTGGGATGCAACCCTAACTAAAAAATTCATACAAAATGATAAAATTTAGATACATGTGCACTTGAAGACAAAATCACTATAATTTATCTTATGGTGTACATACACCTGAAATTTATCATTTTTATATGAATTTATTAATAATGAGTTTGCATATCAAGTTTTGCATGTGAGTACATATTACATATTTGTATGCACTACAGATGTGCCAAATTTTGGATTTTTTAATCAAACGGAATACTCTTTTTAAATTGATTCCATGTCTCTAGCTAGTATAGTACATGGTTTGTACAACATATTTTACATTCTTATAGATATTCATGTTGTCATAAAAGCGCATCTCTAGTTTTATCCTGCATTAAACTGAATTTTTGTGTTCATATATACCCTCACCCTGAATGCTAAAGGTGATTTTGTGTTCATACCCATTGCCTTATAGATACTTTTGCTTTCATACCCTCGCATCTCTAAATATCATTTGTTTATGATACAAAATAAGTAATGTTTCATTTATTATGAATTATATTTTTAGATATATCTATTTATCGGGGACCTAATACTAGGGTACCCAATGAGGTGAAGCTAATAACCATCAAACATTGATACTTTCAAGCAGACAAGAACGCAAGTGCACTTCTTGTCCATACGATCGGAGGTTGACCGTGCCTCGCCCGGCCCCTACGGGTTGGCTCCATCTCACCCGACCCTTGAGGGCTGAACTCCGCCTCGCCAGACGTCTGGGGGCAGACTCCGCCTTGCCCGACGACTGAGGGCTGGCTCCGCCTCGCCCGATGACCGGGACAGGCCTCGCCTCATCCGACCCCCGAGGGCTGGCTCTGCCTCGCCCGACGGCTAAGGGCTGGCTCCGCCTCGCCTGACGACCGGGGACGGGCCTCGCCTCGCCCAACCCCCAAGGGCTGGCTCTGCCTCGCCCGACGGCTAAGGGCTGGCTCCGCCTCATCCGACGACCGGGGATGGGTCTCGCATCGCCTGACCCCCAAGGGTTGGCTTCGCCTCGCTCGATGATTGAGAGCTGGCTTCGCCTCGCCCAATGTTTGAGGGCTGGCTTCGTCTTGCCTAGCGACTGAGGGCTGGCTCCGACTCACCCAACGTCTGAGGGCTGGCTCTACCTTGCCCGATGACTGAGGGCTATCTCTACCCCGCTCGACATCTTGGGATAGGCTCCGTCTCGCCCGACGTCCCGGGGCTGGCTCCGCCTCGCCCGACGGCTGCACCCTGCTCCTTCATAATGACGGGCACAAGGTAAGATAGGACATTCAAGTCAACCACAGTACCGAGGACCACGCCCTGCACGTCTGTAGGAAAGTACCATCAGGATACAATGGGACAGACGCTTTAAGCCCTTTTAGGCATGGCAGAGCCCGAACAGTGTTGTAGGCGTCGACTTTTGTCTTACAGTGTTATGGGCGCCGCCATCAACCCTCGTACGTGGATCCTGACATAAGCATACGACAACCACTACAATCCAAAAGAGAACTCGCATCATCTATAGTTACGGACGTATAGTCACTTCCTCGTCTGCTCTCCGTAGGATCACGGCTCGGCACCCCGGCATGCCGCACCGTCCATCGGAGTGGGATGGGACGTAACCACTTGCTGAAACAAAGCCAGAGCACGGCCATGTTAGGATCAGCGAGCGTGCTATCCCTGGCATGGTCTGCCATGTGAGCAGGGCAGACTCAAGGGAAAAGGAAGATCCGGTGCCCTCAAAGGACCATTTCTACCTTTGGTTTTTTCCTCTTTCTCCCATCTATAACACAAGCTTCCCCTTGGTCTATAAAAGGGAGGGCAGGAAACCCCACTAAGGGGATGGATCAAATTCACACACAACACATCACATAAACAGCCAAGTAGCAACCAAGCTCTTAGCATCCTTTTGACCCTTCCTTCATAGACTTGTGACCTATCCGACTCTCGACCGTTTGTACCCCCTACTACGAACCTTTTTGGTGCTAATAACACAACCAGCAATAGATTGGACGTAGGGACATTCTATCCGAACCAGTATAAACCTCGTGTCCTTTAGTACACCATCTGGGCCTAACGCGCAACAAATATAAATTTACTAGTTGGTATTTATTTGAAACACCGATAGTTGGCTCGCTAGGTAGGGGACCTTTGCGCGTTCTACAACAGGCCATAGATGGCTAACCACGACATCAATTGGGTCCCAGGCGCACACATGCGCTTTGGGAGCTTAGACTTCATCATCACAGTGGGAGGAGAGTTGGCATTGGCTCATGCCGCTATACAATCTCTCCCCTCCGTTGGCCTCAACCATGAGAGGCATGAGCGCTAGCTCGGCGACTCCCTCGGACCCTAGCAGTCCAGAGAGGACTAGCATCACCTCACCCTTTCCGATGCTAATGACATGATGTGGTCTTCTAGAGGAGGATCCCTCTCTCTGGAATGCCACATACGGAGTGCCTAGATAGCGCTTTTATTCGATCTCCGCAACGCTACGGCAACTATTAGCCACCTTGTGGAACGACGCATGGTTCAGCCGCCCACGAGTTCGTGGGGGTGATTGAACACATCATGGAGTCTCTCCGCAACATCCTCATAGAGGAGCCAGGGTCATCCTCTGGCTCTGACTCTAGCATGGGGAGCCAACACCCCTCCTAGGACTGCTTCATAACAGGTACCCCTGAGGGGCACGTCGAAAGCATCTCCGCGGAGGAGGCTACCCCAGCAGGCAACCTCGGTAGTGAAATCAAAGGGGAGACAGCGGCCCCACCTCGCGTAGGGGTGGAGCAGCTAAGAGCCCGAAAGCGGGAGATCGAGGAAGCCAGAATCTAGCTTGTGCGGGAATGCGCGGAGGTCGATCGAGAGATCGAATGCCGCAGAGACAGTGGGCGTGCACGCACTAGGGCCTGTGACATGAACCGAAGGATCATCGCCGACGATGAAGCCCTTTCTCACTTCGCCCAGGAGAGCCAAAACATCACCGCCGCAAACGGCCTTGCTCCATGGCCTTCCAGAGACCGTGACACCCAAGGATCGTTAGGCCCACCATGAGATTCGCACGCTACTCGAGCGTTCAGTGGTGCAGCAGGCTGAGAGCTTACTGTCTCGACGATGTGAGCTCGACGCCGGCCAGTGCACAACCTCGAGGTGCCCTGCTAGGGACATGTCAGTCCACCAGGTGCCACAAGGCGGTAGGCAGCACGCCATGGTCCCAGTGCATCAATGCCTCGGCCATAAGCATGACGCACGCAACACCCTCATTGCCCGTAGATGCACCTACAGCGATCTGAGAGAAGGAGCCCATCGCGGCTATCACCCTCATCACGGCGGACACTACGATAGCAGCAAGGATCAGAGCCCGAGCCCTGGCCTGCCAGGCCCTCAGGCCTTTGGCCAGCACATCCTCAACGCTGTTTTCCCGCCAAGGTACCGACCACCTACCAATATCCCTAAGTACTCTGGAGAGACAAACCCCAGACTTTGGCTCGAAGACTATCGGCTTGCCTATCAAGCCGGTGGTACGGACAATGACGACTTCATTATCCGCAACCTTCCACTTTTCTTAGCTGATTCGGCACGAGCATGGTTGGAACACCTATCGTCCAACGCCATCCAGAGTTGGGCGGATCTGAAGGAGATCTTTGTGGGGAACTTCTAGGGCACATACAAGCGCCCTAGGAACCCATGGGACCTTAAGAACTGCCGCTAGAAGGCCAGTGAAACCCTCCGTGGGTACATCCGATGCTTCTCCCGGTAGTGCAACTAGCTCTCTAACATCGCCAACGCCGACGTGATAGGAGCCTTCCTGTCTGGGACTACTTGCAAGTCTTTGGTTCATAAGCTACGCAAGGGCCCATGAACCACCAAAGAACTCCTAGACATCACCATCAGCCATGCCTCAGGAGAATAGGCGGTCGGAGTGATCTTCGATCATCTCGAGGACAAGGCAAGGTGGGACGAGGGTGTCAGCAAAGGCACCTCCAACCGTTATGCCAAAAGGAAGACCAAGAAGCAATGGCGTGAGGACTCGCTCGTGGCTGCCGCTGACCGCAAGGGTGGTCGGAAGCCCATGGAGGACACTCCGAACCACTTCAAAAAATTACTCAAGGGGCCGTGCCTGAACCATGCCTTCCTAGTAAAACATCTACTCAAGGACTGTAGCCTCATGCGACGGTTCTTGTCCGGAGGCTCCAATAAAGGGAAGCAAGGAAAGGACCCTGCCCACATCATGGACGATGCTGAGGAGAAGGATGACGACTTTCTAATGCCGGACGGCTACCTTATGATCTTCGGAGGATCAGCAGCCTACGACTCCAAATGGCGCTAGATGGTCACGCGTTGCAAGGTCTATATGACCGAACCGACCACGCTTGCCTTCCGGATAGTGTCCCACACCCAGGGAGATATCATCTTGTTGTCGATCCTATCGTCGGCCCAAAGCGACTCACCAAAATACTGATGGATGGAGGCAGCGGCCACAACATCATGTACGCCAAGACGCTCAATGAGATGGGCATCAATCGGACACGCCTTCGCCCAACCCGAGCATATTTCCATGGCATCATGCCCGAGAAGCTGGCCATGCCACTCGGGCAGATTGATTTGCCCGTTATCTTTGGGGATCAATTCAATTATAGGACTAAAACCCTCACCTTCGAGGTGGTTGGGTTCCCCGAAACCTTCCACGCCATCCTTGGACGTCCGTGCTACATGAAGTTCATGGACATCCCCAACCATACATACCTCAAGCTGAAGATGTTGGGCCCCCATGGGGTCATCACCGTCGGCACCTCCTTCTACCGCGCCTATGAGGGCAAAGTCGAGTGCTACCACCCTCAGCGAAGAGGTCACCGAAGAAGCGCCTGACGCCAAGAAGTCGACCAGGTCGTTCGAACCGGCAGAGGGCTCTAAGGAAGTCCTCATAGACCCCAACAACTCTGAGGGCAAAATGGTACGCATTGGTACCACACTTTCCTCTGAATAGGAAAGCACGCTCGTCAACTTCCTCCACGACAACAAAGACATCTTTGCGTGGAAACCCTCGGATATGCCAGGCATTCCGAGGGAGGTCACTAAGCATACCTTGAAGATCCACCTAGGCTCCATGCCGGTGAAGCCACGCCTGCGTTGCTTCGACGAGGTGAAACGAAGGGCCATCGGTGAGAGATAGCAAAACTATAGGCTGCTGGATTCATCAAGGAAGTATACCACCCAGAGTGGTTAGCCAATCCCATTCTTGTACGAAAGAAGAGTGGGAAATGGAGGATGTGTGTAGACTATATGAGTCTCAACAAAGCATGCCCAAAGGATCTATTTCCTTTGCCACACATAGACCAAATAGTCGACTCTACCTCGGGGTGCGTACTTCGGGTACCATCAAATCACAATGAAAGAGTCCGACCAGCTCATGACATCTTTCATCACCACCTTTAGATTGTTCTGCTATGTTTTAATGTTGTTCGGTCTGAAGAACGCTGGGGTTACGTACTAGCGCTGTATGCTTAAATGTTTTGGGAACCTCATCAGGCAGACCGTTGAAGCCTACGTTGACGACATCGTAGTTAAGTCCAAACGGGCTGACCACCTCATTGCCGATCTTGAGCAAACCTTTGCAAAACTCCGAGCAAATGGCATCAAACTCAACCCTGAGAAATATGTTTTTGGGGTCCCGAGGGGCATGCTGCTCGGCTTCATCGTCTCCGAGCATGGCATTGAAGCCAACCCGGAGAAAATCTCAGCCATCATAAGGATGCACCCGATTCAGAACATTAAGGGGGTTCAGTGAGTCACAAGATGCCTCGCCACACTCAGGCGATTCATCTCACGCCTCGGCGAACGAGGTCTCCCCCTTTATCGACTCTTGAAAGAAAGCCGACCGCTTCGAGTGGACATCTGAGGCCTAGAAAGCACTTGACATGGTCAAACTACTTCTGATAAGAGCCCTAATCTTGGTTCCTCCAAGCGATGGAGAATCCCTTCTACTGTATATAGCGGCCACCATGCAAGTGGTTAGCGCCGCCCTAGTAGTGGAGTGGGAGGAAGAGGGGCACGCCCTCAAGGTGCAGCGCCCTATGTACTTCATCAGTGAGGTGCTATCTGACTCTAAGACCCGCTACTCCCAAATCCAGTAGCTCTTATATGCTGTCCTCATCACCAAGAGGAAGCTACACCACTACTTCGAGTCACACCCGGTGACGGTCGTGATGACGTTCCCCCTTGGCGAGGTAGTCCAAAGCCAAGATGCCATGGGAAGAACCGCAAAGTGGGCGCTCGAGTTGATGGATCAAGGCATCATGTATGCCTCCTGAATGGTAATCAAGTCCTAGGTGTTGGTTGACTTCATCGTGGAATGGACTAAGGTCCAAACACCACTAGCGATCATCGATCAAGGGTACTGGACGATGTACTTCGATGGATCGCTAATGAAGAAGGGTGCTGACGTGGGGCTAGTCTTTGTACAACCCCACAGGGTTTGCATGAGGTACATGGTTCATCTCTATTTCCCCTCATCCAATAATGTGGCTGAGTATGTGAAAGGACCTAGGATAGCCTAGAGGGGGGTGAATAGGCGTTTCTAAAAATTAACACCTTTAAATATAGAAACAAATAGAAAAGGGAGTTTCCAAAACGGAAACTCCAAATTAAGAGTAATACCACCCCTCCTAAGTTAGCCATAGAGTAAACAAGGTATAAAGAATATATCTAGAAGTTATAACCCTGCAACACAAAGTTAGAATAGAGAATAAATATTTTCAGCACAGGTAGGAAATACCGGACGTGTCCGGTATACACGATTTCTACAGAGCAGCCCCAAACTTGCTCCTTTCAATTTCTATCTTCAAGCTAAACTGCAAGTACCTACTAGAGAAGACAATATACACAGAGAACCTGCACAAGAGCTAGAGCAACACAAATATCAAATGAAATGCGAATTGAGACACAATATTTGTTTTACCAAAGTTCAGACTCGTTCGAGTCCTACTCTTTGTTGAGGGGGCTACGGGCGACCTAGGGAAGGTCAGCCCTAGAGGGTACCATGAAGGTCACTCTAGCCGAAGTCTTTTTCCACTCAGTTTCCTCCTTCCACTAGTTGATTCCAAGGCGGCGGAATCAACTGTTACAAACTTTCTGAGGCACACCAACAATCTCTCGGGTGCTCTTCGGCGACGCCTAACCATATAGGACCAAAGAGTCCAAGAGTAACAAATGCAAATCACAAAATAGACAATATGCACAAGTGCTCAAGTGGTGGCTTTATCTCCTTTTCAAATTCTCTCTTAACCCACAAATGAATTTTGTGATTTGGATCACACACTCACTAAGAGAGGGTTTGAGAGAGTTGGAGAGGCTAAAAAACATGTATGTGTATTAGCAGAATCAGCGGCCTCCAATGGTGGAGGCTTGGGGGTATTTGTAGCCCCCTTGAAAAACTAGCCGTTTTATAGCCGTTGCCATACCGGACAACATACCAGACATGTCCGGTATGACTTACACTATACCAACGGTAACTGAGTTACAGTAATGTTGTGAGGAGTTGGAACTCCTGATGTATGCCGAAACTCCCTACCGTCAGAACTCCCAACTCATGTTGGAACTCCCGACCGTCAGCACATTTGAAAACCATGGTAACTGAGTTAAAGTATGTGAGGTGTCGGAACTCTGGACACATGCCAGAACTCCTGACTCACATCGGAACTCCCGACCCTCAAGTCATTTGAAAACTAGCTCATGATGTCCATACCGAACACGTTCAGCGTCTAGGACAGTGAACTCTCCAAGTTAGTTGAAGCGTGCAACGTCAGAACTCTCGACCATTGTCGGAACTCCCAACGAACTAACCCGAGAACAACACTTTTATCATTGCTGGGCAAATACCGGACACATCCGGTATCAATACCAGACATGTCCGGTATTGCCAGACTAGCAAAAAATAGGTTAGCTCTTTTTTCTCTCAAACACTCAAAACTCACATAGGTTGGCATGATCACTTACGAATAATTATCTACTAACAAGATGCATCTCTCTTAATAGTATGCCATACCTATTAAACTCAAGATCCAATGAAAAACAAATTTATACCGCTTGAGTTGATCTCTTTCGAATTGATGCCATCTCTTTTAATCTTCATCAAGTGAGGTTGCCAACATGTTGATATTGATCTTTCACTTGAGCAAAGCCATCTTGAGCATGTGACTTGATTCCATTAATTAAATATGAATAACTCCAAATGCATCAAGTCACTTTCAACACTTTGTCTAATATAGATTTGATCATCCACATCAATATGACCATCATAGCTTGATTAGTACCTCAACTAAATGCAAGTACTTTCTTCTTCACTCTAGCTAGGTTCTTCGGCCACCAAGCCGTCGCTTGCCCTTCACCTTTACTTAGTACCTCGAAGCCTTTCCTTGCTATCTTTGCCATCTCAAGTCATCAAGTCACATCTTGTGTTGAGTCATCCATTCATTTGTATTGTTATCTTTTTCATTTCAATTTTAGCAAGCTTCAAATATGAGACCATTCCATATGC
Organism: Miscanthus floridulus; assembly: GCF_019320115.1. Lineage (NCBI taxonomy): Eukaryota > Viridiplantae > Streptophyta > Magnoliopsida > Poales > Poaceae > Miscanthus > Miscanthus floridulus. Next base: position 116,812,823 of record NC_089585.1, on the reverse strand, counting down.
AATCCCTCATGTCTCATCAACTAATTTTTACCAAGCTTGCTTTCACATAGTACATAAAAATCCCATAATAAATAAGCCTTTGCATGAATTCCATTTGCATTGTTGTCTTATGCTTGAACTAGATAGTTTATACAACAACACATCATTTTGGGTTTTATTAAGTACTTGTGAGATAACCTATTACCTATCCATACTTAGCAAATGGGTTAGACCTTTAATCACATTGTCATTCCATCATCCAAAACCCACTAAAGGGCTAGATGCACTTTCAGTATGAAGCACTAATCAATGGCCTACACATCGCCATCGAGTTGGGCATCCGATGCCTCGACATCCGGGATGACTCCTAGCTAGTTGTCAACCAAGTCATGATGGAGTCGAGCTATCATGATGCCAAGATGACTGTGTACTGCCAAGAAGTCTGACGACTGGAGGACAAATTCAATGGCCTTGAACTCAATCACATCCCTAGGTGCCTCAACGAGGCGGCCGACGCGCTTGCAAAAGCAATGTCCAGTCGAGAGCCAGTGCTAATGGGTGTCTTCGCCAGCGACCAACACAAACCCTCAGTGCGCTACGAAGGTTCAGAATGGGCTGACGATGGCCCGTCCGACCTAGCCTTGGTGGCTAACCAATCGATGGCTCCGTTCGACCCTAAGGTCATGGAGCTTGAAGAGGATCTAGCGACAGAGCCTGACCCTCTGATCGACTAGAGAACACTCTACCTTGACTACCTCCTTCGTGACACGCTGCCAATGGACAAGACAGAAGCTCGATGGCTCGCACATCATGCCAATTCCTTCGTTTTTGTAGAAGGCAAACTGTACAAATGAAGCCACATTAGGATCCTATAGCTCTACATCCCTATCAAACAGGGGAAGCTTTTGAGGAGTGATATCCACAATGGGGTCTACAGTCACCACGCCACGCCTAGAACCTTGGTTGGGAACATGTTTCAATAGGGCTTCTACTGGCCCACTGCAGTAGCCGATGCTGAGTAGATCGTACGCACCTACGAAGGGTGCCAGTACTACGCTTGGGAAACTCACCTCCTGGCCTAGGCACTCCAGATGATCCCCCATCACGTGGCCCTTCATGGTCTGGGGGCTTGATCTAGTTGGACCACTCAAGAAGGCGCCCGAGGGCTACACCCACTTACTTGTCACCATAGATAAGTTCACAAAATGGATCGAAGCTCGGCTGATCTCCGTGATCAAGTCCGAGCAAGCTATGTTGTTCTTCCTTGACATCATCCATTGCTTTGGAGTACCAAACTCTATCATTAGGGACAACGGCACATAGTTTACCGGCAAGAAATTCCTTCAATTCAGCGCTGAACAACACATCTGGGTCTATTGGGCCGCCGTCACGCACCCCCGAACGAACAGGCAGGTTGAGTGCGCAAATGGCATGCTCCTATAGGGCCTCAAGCCTAGGATCTTCAACCGAGTGAAAAAGTTCAGTGCACGCTGGGTCATCGAGCTCCCTGTAGTGCTCTGGAGCCTAAGGACAACTTCTAGCCGAGCCACCGGCTACATGCCTTTCTTCATGGTCTACGGTTCCGAGGCCATCCTCCCAACTGACCTCAACTATGGTGTGCCAAGGATCAGAGCATATGACGAACAAGGAGCTGAGGCATCCCACGAAGACGCCATGGACCAGCTAGATGAACCTCGTGATGTCGCCCTCCTCTGCTCAGCCAAGTACCAGTAGACGCTACGTCGGTACCACAACCGACGAGTGCAGGACCGAGCCTTCAACGTTGGGGACCTAGTTCTTCGCCTCATGCAGAGCAACAAGGACCATGACGAGCTCTCCCTACCCTAGGAGGGGCCGTACATCATCATGGAAGTACTCCGACCAGGTGCCTACAAGCTAAAAACTATCAACAGTGTGGTCTTCACCAATGCCTGGAACTTTGAGCAGCTACGTCATTTTTACCCTTAAATAAACGCAAACTTTCTCTTATCAGTTTTTATCATAAAAATCCCTGACCTTTTGTGACACCCGACCCTAGCAAAGTGTGAGGGGTCGGACCTCACTCGAGGGCTGATATAAGAACGTTTATCCTGCAAACACTCTTTGTGTTATCTTGCAAACATTCTCTGTGTTTCCCTCTTTTCTCATGGTAAGTTCTAAGGGCTAGGATTTCAGGAATAAAATCTGAGTATAACTGGTAGGACTACATGAAACTCATGCCCCAGCGTCTACAGCCTCCTTGCTCACCAACGTGATCAAAATTGGCTCACCCGCACTCCATGTTTTTTGCGACCTTAACTATGGGAAGGGTCGGAAGGCACTAAACCTCTTTTACAATAAGAGGGAGAAGAGCTGAAAAACTGTTTGTCATAACGAAATTTAAGAACTTGTTCATTTTTTGCATAAATTCATCACTTAGAAAGTGATTTCATCACGAAAAGGGACTGATATATTCATGAATACAAAAGATTGTTCCCACGGGGGCTCCCCCATAACTTTAACGATTACACTTTCTGACCAGATCTACTCTAAGTACTACTACGGTTGACGCGCAATGCTCCCCATCGGCAATGTCCTACCACTCTGTAGGATCCCTGAGGGTGTCGTCGTCTACAATGTCGAGCACCATGCCGGTAGCCATGGCACCTTCGCTAGGGTGTCCAGGGACTATGCCATCGTGATCAGCCATAACCCTGACAATGGCACCTAGACGGGGGGCACTCCCCATCGAAGAAAGGCCGCCATGGCTGATGGATGTCTCTAACATCTCATCAAACTTCATGAACTGGTCGATCTGAGCAGTTGTAAGGGTGAAACCCCCCATCGACGCAATCCTGCATGGCTTCCCCACCAACAAGGTTCATCTAGAGAAGATTCGCCTAAGGAGGCCCCCATATGGGTCCATCCCGGCAAAGGCCTCGCAGACGACAACAAAGCCATCGATGCTCAGCACCCTCTAGTGCGCCTCCTTTGGCGGAAGCAGTCCCTTCTCGGCGAAGGCGGCCGACACCATCTCATCTACATTGGATGACCTCTAGCTCGACATTGCACTATGGATTCACGAACAGATCTGTGAGTTCTTCTCTCCCTTGCATTACCCTCTCTCACTTAGGAACCACCGCGACATGCAAACGCGCTCGGTGAAAAGGAAGGAGGAGAAGCGGCAGCTCAGGAATATGTGGAGGAATGGGACGAGAACTCTTGTCCCCCCTAAAAGTGCATCTAGCCCTTTAGTGGGTTTTGGATGATTGAATGACAAAGTGATTAAAGGTCTAACCCGTTTGCTAAGTGTGGACATGTAATAGGGTATCTCACAGGTACTTAATAAAAGCCAAAATGATGTGTTGTTGTATGAATAATCTAGTTCAAGCACAAGACAACAATACAAATATAATTCATGCAAAGTCTTATTTATTGTGGAATTTCTATGTACTATGTGAAAGCAAGCTCATAAGAATTAATTAATGAGACATAAGGGATTGCATATGGAATGATCTCGTATTTGAAGCCTGCTTAATTGAAATGAAAAAGATAACAATATAAATGAATGAATGATTCAACACAAGATGTGACTTGATGGCTTGAGATGGTGAAGATAGCAAGGAAAGGCTTTGAGGTACTAAGCAAGGGTGAAGGGCAAGCGATGGCTTGACGGCCGAAGAACCTAGTTACGGTGAAGATGGAAGTACTTGCATTTAGTTGAGGTACTAATCAAGCTATGATGGTCATGTCAATGTGAAGGATCAAATCACTATTGGAGTATTTGATGAAAGTGACTTGATACATTTGGGATTATTCAAATTTGATGAATGGAATCAAGTCACGTGCTCAAGATGGCTATGCTCAAGTGAAAAGATCAATATCAACATGTTGGCACCGTCACTTGATGAAGACTGGAATACATGGCTTCGGTTGAAAGAGATCAACTCAAAAGGTTTAAATTCATTATACTCTTTATAATTGAGTTAATATGAATGTCGTACTATTAAGAGGGATGCATCATGTCGATAGATAATGTTTCATAAGTGCTCAAGCCAACCCATGTGAGTTTTGAGTGTTTTGAGAGACAAAAGAGCTAATCTATTTTTTGTTGGTCTGACCGGTATTAATACCGGACGTGTCTGGTATTTGCCTAGCAATGATAAAAGTGTTGTTCTCGGGTTGGTTCATAAGGAGTTCCGACATGAGTCAGAAGTTCCGACGGTCGAGAGTTCCAGCAATGATCGAGAGTTCCGACGTCTCAAGCTTAACTAACTTGGAGGGTTCACTGTCCTCGTCATACCGGACGTGCCCGGTATTTATACCGGACGTGCCCGGTATTCATACCGGACGTGTCCGGTATGGATGACCAGAGACCAACGGCTAGTTTTCAAATGCCTTGAGGGTTGGGAGTTCCGACGTGAGTTGGGAGTTCCGACACCTCACAAACTTGAACTCAGTTACTTAGTTTTCAAATGTTTTGAGGGTCGGGTGTTCCGACATGACTCGATAGTTCTGACGATCGGAAGTTCCGACATTCATCGGGAGTTCTGACGCCTCACATTGTCACTGTAATTTAGTTACCGTTGGGGCTGTGTAAGTCATACCGGACGTGTCCGGTATGAATACCGCACGTGTCTAGTATGACAACGACTATATAACGACTAGTTTTTCCAAGGGAGCTATAAATACACCTAGGCCTCCATCTTTGGAGGCTGCTAATTCTGCTGGTTTCTATACATGTTTTTGAGCCTTGCCAACTCTCTCAACCCTCTCTTAGTGTGTGTTTGATCAAATTTGCCAAATCAAATTATGGGTTGAGTGAAATTCAAAAAGAGAGCAATCCAACCACTTGAGCACTTATGCATATTGTCAATCTCATGATTCACATTCGTTACTCTTGGACTCTTTAGTCCTAGATGGTTAGGCATCGCCGGAGAGCACCCGAGAGATTGTGGTGTGCCTCAGAAAGTTTGTAGCGGTTGATTCCGTCGCCTCGGAATCAACTAGTGGAAGGAGAAAAAGGAGTTGGAAAAGACTCTGGCTAGAGTGACCTTCGTGGTACCCTCTAGGGTTGACCTTCACTGTGTCACCCGCAGCCCTCTCAATGGAGAGTAGGACTCGAACGAGTCTAAACTTTGGTAAAACAAATATCGTGTCTCAATTCGCATTTCATTTGATATTTGTGTTGCTCCAGCTCTTTTGCAGGTTCTCTATGTATATTGTCATCTCTAGTAGGTGCCTGCAGTTTGATTTGAAGATAGAAATCGAAAGGAGCAAGTTTGGGGCTGATCTGCAGAAATCGTGTATACCGGACACGTTCGGTATTAGAGCTCTGTGCTAAATACTATTTGATCTCTGTCCTATCTTTGTGTTGCAGGGTTGTAGCTTCTAGATATATTCTTTATACCTTGTTTACTCTGTGGCTAACTTGTGAGGGGTGGTATTACTCTTAATTTGGAGTTTTCATTTTGGAAACTCCCTTTTCTAATTGTTTCCGCATTTAAAGGTGTTAATTTTCAGAAACGCCTATTCAACCCCCTCTAGGCAGCATCCTAGGTCCTTTCACCCCCTATTTAAGGACGAGACGCAATGGTTGGAGAAAGGCGAAAGGTTGGAACAAAAAATCCTCACCCTTCCCCTATTCAATGCAGATGGGAATTCGATGCTGATGGGAATTTGAGGGGACACGCCTTGACCGACAGGACACACCCTACTCAATGAGATGGCGCCTGGTTGAACAGGATGTGGCCTGGGCATGGCCCACCACTACCATGTGCCGGGCGTGAGAAACAAGGTGCACCCGCATGCGGGCAACTCTCCGCTTCTCCAGGCAGGACCTGGAAGGACCCAACGATGGAACCTCCATCAAGGGGAGCCCAACGGGCCTCCTGGTTTGATCGGACAGCCTAGGTGAACGCCGAACGAACGGTCGACGAAAGATAAGCACCTTTGTTTACTTACTTTGTGTGTTAATTTCACAACCGAGCCTCCGACCCTAGCAATGACAGGGGCATGGACATCGCTCATGGGCTGCCGAGAGTGTCTACTTGTTTAGACATCCTCTTCGCTTGACCCCTCTTTACGTTTAAATCTAGAGACACGGTGCGCGGGTGTAAAACTTTGAGTAACACTGGACGAACCACTAGACTAACGCCCCGGCGGCTACGGTGTTTTTGTTCACTAGCATAATTGAATTCACAGTTCCCCGCAGCCCAAGCTTTAGCATCCGCCTTCTCGAGAAGGGTTCGGAGGGCTCCTCCTATAGAATTTCCTTTAAGGAGAAGCTGTCAGGTCGTCTAAATCAATCAAACAGCTCGGATCACCGCTAAGAGATAGAAACAAAAAATTACGATGCTCGTGCAGGTCATGCTGGCCCTGTCGCAAACATCGGACCCGAACCCTGCACAGACATGTTCGGAAAGAGCTTCTCATGGCTCATACCACCAAGGTAACATCACCGACCCCCACTTTTGTTTCAATTAAATCGTACATTAAATCGATACATCCAAATGTTGCATATGCAATCGCTGCATCTCAATGCTTCATGTTGCGTCATGAAGCGACAGTTGCCTCATTCGATATGAGCGGCAACAGACCGAGGTTCAAAGGCTGGCCTGTGATGGGCTTGAGGCCACCTCACATCAAATAGAGCCAGAGGAGAAAAACCGAGATGAGCGCCAGCGGCCTTGCTCGACCCCGCTCAGAAGCAGACAGGGACATCTCTGTCGCAGAACCAACCAATTTATAAGAATACAAGTACAATGGCAATCCGCAAGCGGTCGCACTGTCATACTTGAACCCATATAAACCCGGTAGTCCGTCGAGTACCACGTCGGGTCTCGATAAACGATTTACAACAACCAAGATCGTACAGGATTCAACATACATGCCACATGTTACATAAAGTTCACAGATACTTTTCATCATCAGAGTACGAATAAAAGTTATTACAAACCGAGTTTGATAAATAAAGCGGAAGCAAATAAGTTTGAAGATAAAGTTTCCAACATAGTTTGATACAGTGCCAAACCAGATCACGGTCCACAAAAGTAAAGATAGGAATTACTTAAAGAAGCCTACCCAAGGCTTACTCCTCATCCACAGCGGGATAGAAGCAACTCTTGCAATACCCATGATACACAGTGCCATCTGCAACAATGGGAAAATAAACCCTGAGTACGAGAAGGTACTCAGCTAGACTTACCCGTCATGAACCAGAAATAAAATGACTCCAAGGATCATGCAAGGCTGTATAAGTGGACGTAACTTGACAACATTTTGCGTAAAGGCAATTTACCCGTTGTACAATTATGATTCTTTTATCAAGTTAATTATAACTATTCATTTCTAGATTAGCAACTATCCTGTGCCAAACATGTGGTATATCATTTAGAAGCATACAATAGTAACCATAGCAGGTATTGTAATTCCATATTCATCTAAACCATCATGTTTCATAATATAGTAGCTATGATGTTGGGACTAGCCAAGTTTCTCACTATCCGGGAGAGATGGCGATTCGAATCGATTTCAACCAGCTGGGAATTTATTCCTAACACAAACCCAGATCTACCAGCCATGATAGTCTTAGGTCACCTTTGGTACAACTCAGGTATACATTTCGTGGGTCCATACCACACCGCACAATCTGGAACACCAGATGCCAGGATGCTCAGGCCAAACCTGCCCTTGGGCTCAGTCTGATCGTTCCCCGGAAGGAGCGCACAACAGAACGGTTCCCGGCCTGAGTTGAATTACTTGGCTTTACGGTCGGAACAAGTTCTCCGGCCAGCTAAGTGAGAGGCATGCGTTCAATCTTGTCAGAAGCGCCAACAACGGTACGGTCCTTAATCGACACAGACGGGGATAAGTCCACACCCAAGACCTCCATGTCTTGTTGCTTCTCTATCGACTTCCCGTCCGGTCTCAATTTACTTTTACCTCATGGTTCTGTTCCACGATAGCAGATATAGCCAACCATGCTTCGGTATCCACCTATATCTCGTAGGTGATAGGACATCACCTGACTTCTACCGGTCTAAGCATGGCTAAGCATATATATTCGATCCTAGACCTATACCGGTTAAAGGTGTAATATCTGGACAAGGAATGTACATGCATCAAGTGGTTTCATTCAACTCTTATAACCTAATGCATCAATCATAAATACGTAAGTAAACATTTGTAAATTACTGGGAGACTTATAATGCTCCGGGGCTTGCATCGCAGAAAGGAAGTAGGGCGATGGTCAGGACACTCCGGAAGCTCTTCAGGGTTCTGCTCCACGCCTTCGGGAGCTGCGGCTTGCGGATCCTCCTGCGGGTTCCCTTCCTCTGCTTCTTCGAATTCCAGCAACGTGATCTCTTCCTCCGATCCTAGATGCATGAGTATGGTATAAGTATTACAAATGCATATATGTTAACAAGTGCATCATGTTGTTTGAGTAGGTGCATATCTCTTCTCGATTATTACTTAACTACTTCTACAATGCATCGACTATGCCACAAACAGTAGCTACTTGTTTTACTCATAACTGGAGTTCTACAAATCCAAAAATAGTGATCCTAGACTTTCTGGAAAGCTTATCAAATTCTCTACAACTTTGTTATTAACCATTTTTACAGTACACATCAGTTTCAACATGCAACTCATCACACTCTAGAACCAGTCTGGAAACTATTTAACATGCAATATAAAGTAATAATACTTCTACTTCAGGTAATCATTCAAAATTTGACAACATAAACTCTACCAACAGTTTAAGCATACTAATTACATTTAATATAATATAATGGTGGAGCCCAAACTATTTATTTAATTGCCTTTATTATTTTATTTAGATATCTAGGTTAAATAATAAACATATATCAGATGTACTTCATAAATTCCTAAAAATTTACAGTGCCTTACTAATGCTGTCAAAGGACTACTATAAAAATTTCATGTCATTTTACTAAGTAGAACATTCTGTACAAAAATGATAAGGCAGCAAGGCTTGAAATAGCATAAATGGAAAATCCAATTGAAAAGTTTCAAGCAACAGATTTCCTATTTTTCTTAACATCCATAAGGTACTAGGATTACCTCCAACAAATTTCAAGAATTTTGGACTCATAATTAATTTATGAAAATTCATGCAAGGATTGACTAGCCATAAAAGAAAAATCTATAACTATAAATCTAACCATGCACTGGTCCTCAAATTTTTACCAAAGCTCATATATGCTAAGACTAGCTTACCACAAAAATTTCAAAATTTTTGGAGCACAGGAACTCTAGATATAAAATAAACAAATTTAAATGCATTCAAAAGCACATTTCAAATCCCTATTTAAATCTCCAGAAATTTCTACTGTTGAAGCTAAGAACATATTTTTCCTAAATACTACACTTCCTAAGGAACACAACCATATTTATTTCATAAATTTTGGAGCTACCAAACTGAAGATATGAAAATCACAAAAGAAATAAAAAACTGGACTCAAATGAGTTAGCCTTCAAACACGGAGTCGCTGACTGGTGGGACCCGGTGGTCAGGGGACCCCACATGTCATTGACTCGGAGCATAACAATGACGCTGTTGGGCACTGCGCGGCTACGGCTCGTCGACGGCGAGCTTCGCCGGTGGTAATATCTTCACTACACGACCTACGTGACCTAGCGAAGCGATTAAGCCACTTGGCCGGACTTATTGCCGACCCTAGAGCTAACGGCGGCGGCCATGGCGGAACGGCAGGGCTGGACCACGGCGGTACACCGGTGTGGGCTACGGTGGTTCAAATTAACACGTGGACAAGCATCTATGAACACTGGGGGACCTAGCGCGCTAGCTAACTGAGCGGGAGGAGGACTGTGGCGGCGTGGCCACGACGACGGAGTCGGCGGCGGAGCTCCGGTGAGCATTTGCACGGTGCTGACGCTTACCGAACTCGAATGGTGGGCACAGGAAGAAGCAGTGGGGTGCTGGGGAGACGGTGGAGCTATGGCGGTGGTGCTGGAGTGGCTAGGCATGAGCTGTGCGTGGCTATAGCGACGGTGGAGCTACGAGAGCTCGGCGGCTTCTGCTACGAGGAAGAAAGGCCGAGGCAAAGTGAAAATGGAGCGCGACTGAGTGCGGGCGGGCGCTGGCATGATGAAGGCGCGCCCAGGCGCGTTGTGGCCTGCGCGGTCAGGGCGTTGGCGATGCGCGGCCATCACCGCGGACACACGGCGTTCGCGCTCTGGCACCGGTCGGGCACCGATCGGCTTGATTCAGTTCGTCAGTCGCGATACGCCGAGCCTGACGACGAGTTTTGACACTCCTCTAACTGCTAATCCGTAGCTCCTAAGCAAAAATGATCTACATGATTTTTGTAGCCCGAAGTACCAGCTCCAACTATTGTTCAATAACCTTGTGCTAATTCGCAACCGAACTGAGAAGAAAACATCCCCAAACTGAGCCTGTCAGTCGGTCAATTGAAAAAGACTTGGTGAAATTTGCTAAGTGTGGAAATCAGTGATTTGATGATTTTTGAAATCCAATTTCACACATGTTAGGAGCTGAATCAGTCAAAGGCCCAAAAATCAAAGTTGTTCCTTATGTCAAACACTACAACATTGCTTTAGTGAACTCCTCCATGCAAGGTCCCTAACACCTAGTTCCAAATTGGTCAAACATGTCACTTTTAAAAGAGGAAACACATCAAAGCATGGCTTAATGACCAAACTAGCCCTAGCACTAAATACCAAAGTTGTTCCTAATGATATCCTAAGCATGTTTAAGCAATTTGCAAGGGCATCCAAGCATTTCATGTAGTAGTCACTCATAGAGCTATTGAAAGTAATCACATGAAATATGCCTTAAAGACTTGACCATGAAAAATGACATTCATGATCCATGTTCCATTTGTGAACCTAAGCATTGCCAAATATTTTTGGTGACTCAAATCTACCAAGTACATGTTTACATTCATGATCAGTTGCATAAGTACAAAGAAACATGCAATAACAAGCAACGTTGCATATGTTTCAATTCAATGTTTCAATTGTAAATGCTTGTTTATGAATGCTTGATGATCATGCTCATGTTATGCAAGTCAAGTTATGCAAGGCTAACACCCGAGGTGTTACAATCTCGACCTTTCTCGTTCGATTCTAACCTTGAGCCAAATCCATAGAATCTCCGTCGAGGAGAGGCCAATGGGACATCTAAGCCTATCGAACGGCTTGGGCATCTGCTGGGAGGTGGGTTAAGAAGTAGTGGAATGCCATATGAGGGCTCTGCCGACCTCGTCAACAAATGATGGACCCAGATTCCACATGAACATGCCCATTAGCGAGCTCATATAGCGCGACACTCAAGCCATCGAGGCAAGTATCGTCAGTTCAGCCCTTCGGTTGCGGAAACCGAGGACAAGATGACGCGTAAAACATAGTCGACTCCTATCAGACCCCAAGGGGCTTGGGGCTCGAGCCGCCTGATCCTAGATCGGGAGATCGAGGTTCGAAGGCTGACCCACGATGGACCCAAGGCCATCAAACAAGAGCCAGGGGAGAAAACGTAGATGAGCCTCAACGGCCTTTGCCCAACCCACATAGAGGTAGATAGGGTCATCTCAACCTTCTAGTTCAATCTAGCCTCTAGCCGAGCCCATAGACTCCCCATTGAGGGGGAATCTATTGGAAGGCGGGTTATGAAACAATGAAATGCCACCCGAGGGCTTTGCCAACCCTATCATGAGCGGTGGGACTGGATTCTATTTGAACATCCCTATTAGCGAGCTCATCAAGCGCGTCCCTCCAGCCGTCGAGGCAGGCAACGTCGCCCCAACCCCTCTAGTTGCGAAAACCACGAACAAAGCGACAGTCACAAAATAAGCCAACCCTTGACCGAATCCCCACCACGCTCGGGGGCTCGGGGAAGGCCGAGCCAGCAATGAGACCAAACGCACGGTCTTGGAACAATCGTTAAAATCCTAAGTAAGGGGTACATGCAAATACAAGAGTAAGTTCGCTACCCTTGCTTCGGTCTCCAGTAACATCTGGCCCCAGCAACCGCATGGGGTCAGATCTCACTCGGGAGCTGATAAAGGTTTAAATACCTCCTTTTTTGACACAGTCGTTGCGTCAGACCTCTTCCTCGCGTTAAGGTTAGCGACAAGGTTTGGTGGAACAGATAAACGAGCATGCCTGGTAAGACTACAAAAAAAACCCATGCCCCAACGGCTATGGTAACTTTGCTCACTAGCATAATCGAAATTTCCTCCTTATATACCTCGGGCCCTATGGTCTTAACAAACAGAAGGGTCGAATCGCATAAACCTTTTTTCTCGAATGCAAAAGGGAAGAAAACAAGTTCAGACAAACGAAACAAAATTACAAAACAAAATTACAAATCTATTTTTGGACATAAAAGTGTCGACACTTGTCCACATATTATAGATAAATGTTTATCAGACTCATTCAACTAACTACCTCCTCGAGGGGAGAACTATGTCTTTCATCCAGTCTGCCAGGTTTCGCGCAATAGGAGTCACCGCCTTCTCAATCTCATCCAGCTCGGAGGCTTCGTAGCTAGGCGCGAAGCCGAGGCTCATTATGTCCAAGTCAATTTCTTGATCATAATTAGAGTGGGCAACAGCAAAGGCTTGGGTGATCCCAGCGTGAAAGGCGTTCTCCTCAAGCTGGCGCACCCGTGCCGTAATAACTATGGCACGGGCCGCAAGTGAGCTAGTTTCCTCCGGTCGCGCCACCCGCAGGTCATCAAAAAGCACCCCAAAGGCAGCGCGTAGGAGATCATGCTCATCACTCTCGGCCTAAAGAATCCCTCGCACCTCGGTGAGCTCCATGCCTAGCTCGGTAGAGACGCTCTCAACCTCCAACCTTTGGGCCACTGTGGCTCCAAGATCTGCCCGGAGGGAGCTGACCCCCTAACGTGCCTCGTCGTGCTCTCGGACGGCATGGTCACACTCCTCATGGGCCATGCCATGCTCCAAGTGGAGTCTTTCTATAGTCTAGCGTAGCTCGTCTCGCTCCCTGTGTAGCTGAGCAACCACCTCGGCATCTAGATTCGCCTCCTGCTGTAGGGCCGTAGACCTCTCCTTGGCTTCCAGCTTGAGATGCCGCTCCCTCTCCACCTCAGCCAGGAGGTCGACGACCTGCTGGTGGGCCTCGACATCCTTCTAGAGTAGCTCATCCTACTTCTTTTGGACCTTGGTGGCCGCCTCCTCGTCCCATCGCACCCTCGCCGATAGATCCTAGAACATCCCATGGGCCTCCTCCATGTTCCGATGCGCCTCGGCTTCCCACTGTTGGGCGGCAGCAAGCTGGGCGCACACATCTCCATGCAGCCAGGCCTCCTCGGTGAGGTGGTCCCATTCCACCTTCTGCTCATGGTGGAATTGGGATTTCTCCTGGCTATGAGCAATGAGGGACTAAAAAGAAGACCAGTGTCACAAACACAAAAATACATGAAGAAAGAAGAAAGCGAGAGGGAAGATCAAGCGGATACCCGACCAGTGGGAACGATGATGTTACATAGGATGCCCCTATCTTGGCTCAGGACATCCATCATAGCCAAGATCCCTCTGTCAACACTCTCCCGCTCTATGCTCTCGGTAGCATCGTCGAGCGAGAAGAGAATCGATGTTGGGTCTTGAGGATCCATCCACTGGAGCAGCGACTCACCCCGCACGGGCGAGCGACTACCCCCCCGACATTAGGGCCAAGGGTGACCCCCACTGGTCCTCTCCACCACCATCACAATGCTCGGGGACTCTCTAGCCATGCCCCCCTCTGTCCGGGCGCCATCGCCTAGCCCGCCGGTGGCACGGATCGCGCCGCTCCCTCAGACACCACCGTGGCTACGTTCAGCTACACCTGGCTTGTCATGGTCATGGCCACCTCTGCTTGTGACACTGGGGCCTCGGCTTGTGGTGCCGCGCCCACCACAGAGGGCGCCACAAGTGCGAGCAGCAACTCTGTCCGCTCCGACGTAGGCAGCAGAATCACCTTCGCTACCATTTGCTTGGTGACCCCCGAGGGCGCCCCTTCAGCACCGGTGCCTGCTTGACCCACCGAGGGCATGGGCGCCACCGCGAGCGATGCCTGACCAACCGATGAGGCCGCAACATCGGCTCCACTACTGCCCAAAATAGGAGCAACATCGAGTGACGGCGCCCGTCTCGCCTAAAGAGCAAAGCTCATCTTGGGCACTAGCGCCAAAGAGCGGCCCTGTCTCAAGACTCTAGAAGAGTTAAAAGGCATAGATCACACCAAAAAATAGAAAAAAAAACAGAGTAATCGGTGACTTACGCTGGCGCTATTGGACGGAAGGGACGTTTTGGGGATGAACCCCTAGATTCCTGCTCCAATTTGTCTGGGCATGACTGTTTTGAGCCTGCCCCCTACTCTTGGGCAGAGGGGCTCGTCTCCCTTGCCTCCGAGGGTGCGGCAGCGGAGCCACCCCTATATGTCAGCACCTTGGGAACGGCAGCAGATCCACTCGCCCCTATCAACTTGTGGAGCATAGCAGTGGAGCCGCCCCCCTCCACCGGCACCTCAGGCATGGTGGCGGATCTGTCCGTTCCCACCGATCCTGAGGATGGGCCAATGGTTTGGCCCGTCTCCACCGACCCCACAGACTCACTTCCACCCGCATGAAATAGGAAGGGTCCCTGCATGGACAAGTGGGTACCTGTCAGTGTATCCTCGCCCTCTAGGTCATCCCACTGCACATCGGCAACAACCTCATCATCATCGTCATCATCGTCTTCGCTATATGTCTCCTCTCCTCGCTCCCTTGCCTGTTGTTTCTGTTGTTTCTTCTTTTGCTCAAACTCCTTCGTCTTCCTCTACCACTCGGCCAAGGCGCCATTGGCCGTCGCCATGAACTTGTCCTTCGATAGCGGAGCCAGGCAATCCATAAAGACAAGTTTCTTCGGCTGGTCCCGCTATCCCAATGTCAGCACCAAGGGCCAGGAGTTCAATTAAAAAGGAGGCATGGGGAAAGAGAACTTACGAAGTCAATGTACCCTAATTTCGCCGCATTGGGGGATGCCTCGGCACTAGGTACACAAAATCAAGAGCGGCGCTAGCACCGTTCTTCAAGGGCTCCATCGCCTCCTTGATGCGCTGCGCCACCTCAGAGGGGGAAGCGCTCCCTTGGCAAGTGTCGTCCCTACGAGTGACGCTCTAGGCACCATCAGGTGTAGGGGAAGCGCGCACACCATCAATGGCGCCACCCACCTCATGTGGTAGGCACCGATGATCCCCAACCCCTTCACGCCTCTCTCCTTTAGAATTTGGAGGGCGTTGAGATGGTCCTTGATCTTCTTCTTATCTTTGTCCGGGACACCCCACTTCCATGTCTCCGGGACCTCTTCGATGATGCGCCCAGAGAACGCTGGCAAGGGGGCGACAACGTTGTCCTTGAAGTAAAACCAATGCAAATGCCACCCCTTGTTGGAGGTCTACAGATGCATCAATGGGTATTTGTTAACCCGGTTGTTATGGAGATGAATGCCGGCACATCCCACCGACACGCTCAGCTCTTGCTTCCCGACCCGCTTCTTCAAAAGATTGACGGCGAAAAGATACCACCACATGTCGAAGTGGGGACTAATCCCCAAGAACCCCTCATATAGGGCGACGAACGCCGCAATGTGCTAGACCCTATTAGGAGCAAGGTGCTACAACTCCACCTTGTAGTAATCCAGCAGCCCCCAAAGGAACTTGTGGGCAGGGGTGGTGAATCCCCGCTCGTGAAAGCGAGCAAAGGACACAACATAACCTTCAGGCGGCGATGGCACATCTTCATTACCTGGCAGCTGCCACTCCTCTATGACGGTCCACGAGCAGAGGAGGCCACAATGAAGGGTGATATCGGATCTACACCAAGGCTCCACTAGAAGATTAGGAGGGGGTGGATGCGACCTTGATGGCAGCTATGATGTGGGTGTGGGAGGCTCAGGCGATTGACGGCAGAAGTTGTAGATGCAAAGGCGAGAAGGCAAAGTACGGAACCCTAGGGGCAAACCCCTTGGTTTTAAAGGGGCGACAGATGTGAGAAGGGCAATCATCCTCCTAGATCTCTGTGCCTACCACAATACTCTGCCATGTCACCTCACGGGATATGTGCCCACAATCCCTATCCTTTCCCACCAAAGTCACGCCGGATGTTTTGCCTTCCCAGGCAGACTAGGACTCTTTGCCCATAGAGGGGATATGGGTCACGAACCATTTCTCTGGCCCACCAGGCCCAAGTGTTCGAGGGCTGGCCCAATAGTTTCGACGGCCATCCCAACAAGGATGGGCCCGCAAGCGGCCAGAAGTCAGGCACACGAACCTCAAGGTAGTCTCGATTCATGATTGAGTCTCAACCGGGCTAACCCTGGACAAATCCTCGCGAATGGGATACCAGGATTCCCATAAAGCTATCCAGTTGTCAAAACACCAAATCTTACAGCCATACCCGCGAAGAGTCCAAAAAAGCCCCAGGGCGATTCTATCCGAATCACCCGAGGGCTTGGGGGCTTCAGCTAACAGATGTGCTCGCGCGCACCCTCTGGCGAATCGAAAAAACCTCCTAGGCGATTCTATCCGAATCACCCGGGGGCTTGAGGGCTACACCTAACAGGTGCGCTCGCGTGCACGCTCTAGCGAATTAAAAAAAATCCCTCTAGGCGATTCTATCCGAATCACCCGGGGGCTCGGGGGCTACACCCGCCGGGTGCGCTCGCGCGCACCCTCTGGCAAGTCAAATCACCCCCGAGCGATTCTATTCGAATCACCCGGGGGCTCGGGGGCTACTCTCGGGGACCTAATACTAGGGTATCCAATGAGGTGAAGCTAATAACCATCAAACGTTGAGGCTTTTAAGCACACAAGAACGCAACTGCACTTCTTATCCATACGACTGGAGGTTGGCAGCGCCTCGCTCCGCCCCTATGGGTTGGCTCCATCTCACCCGACCCTCGAGGGCTAAACTCTGCCTCACCCGATGCCTAGGGGCAGACTCCGCCTCTCCCAATGACTGAGGGCTGGCTCCGCCTTGCCCAACGTCGAAAGGGCTGGCTCCTCCTCGCCCGATGGTTAAGTGTTGGCTCCGCCTCGCCCGACGACCGAGGATGGGTCTCACCTCGCTCGACCCCTGAGGGCTGGGTCTGCCTTGCCCGAGGCCTAGGGGCTAGCTCCGCCTCATCCGACGACCGGGGACGGGTCTCGCATCGCTCGACCCCCGAGGGCTGGCTGCGCCTCGCCCGATGTCTGAGGGCTGGCTCCGCCTCGCCCGACGATTAAGGGCTAGCTCCACCTCGCCCGATGTCCTGGGACAGGCTCCGTCTCGCCCGATGACTGCACCCTGCTCCTTCATAATGATGGGCACAGGGTAAGACTAGACATTCGAGTCAACCACAGTTCCGAGGACCATACCCCGCATGCCTGTAGGAAAGTACCGTCAGGATACAACGGAACGGACGCTTTAAGCCCTTCTAGGTATGGCAGAGCCCGAACAGTGTTGTAGACGTCGACTTTTGTCTTACAGTATTGTGAGTGCCGCTATCAGCCCTCGGACGCGGGTCCTGACATAAACATGCGACGACCACTACAATCCAAGAGAGAACTCGCATCATCTACAGTTACAAACGTATAGTCACTTCCCCGTCTGCTCTCCGTAGGATCATGGCTCGGCAACCCGGCATGCCGCACCGTCCGCTGGAGTGGGATGAGACGTAACCACTTGCTGAAACGAAGCCAGAGCACGACCATGTCAGGATCAGCTAGCGTGCTATCCCTGGCCTGGTCTGCCATGTGAGCAGGGCTGGCTCAAGGAAAAAGGAAGATTCGGCGCTCTCGAAGGACCGTCTCTACCTTTGGTTTTTTTCTCTTTCTTCCATCTGTAACCCCTGCTCCCCCTTGGTCTATAAAAGGGGGGGGGCAGGACACCCCACTAAGGGGACGGATCAAATTCACACACAACACAACACATCACATCACATAAACAAACAAGCAGCAACCGAGCTCTTGGCATCATTTCGACCATTTCTTCAGAGACTTGGGACCTGTCCCTCCTCGACCGTTTGTACCCCTACTACGAACCTTTTTCGGTGCTAATAACACAAGCAGCAGCAGACTGGACGTAGGGACATTCTGCCCGAACCAGTATAAACCTTACGTCCTTTAGTACACCATCCGGGCTTAACGCGCAACAAATATAAATTTACTAGTTGGTGGTTATTCGAAACACCGATACTATTTTATGTTATATAAGTATTGGCACTCTTGATAGTTTTTGTTAAAATTTTGAATATTTTAACTTAAGATAACATAAGAACCCGTGTTTTCAAAAAAAAAATAGAACTATTCTCGGTCCTAAAAAGAAACACAATTTTAGCTTTAAATCTAGATAAATGGATGTCTAGGTTTAAAGTTATAATTGCGTTTTAGTAGATGGAGGGAGCAGGGTATTTTTTGCAAACAAATTGTTAGAAAGCGACAGCGTCGGCAGACGACGACGTGAAGGCGAGGAACCGAGGACGATACCGACCGTCACGCATAGTATGCTTTGAATTTTCGCTGCCAGAGCGTCCGTCCGTGCAGCGGTCACCCGACATGACCCGGCGCCGCTGGAACAGGCGCACAGCCTGACCATGCCGTAGTAGGGGCCGTAGGCCGTAGCCCCCAGACCTGGCCACTGCACCCGTCACGTGACGCACGGTACGCGCCGTGATGTCATCTGACCACAGAGCCCCACGCGCGGACGCGCCCGTGGTTACGCATCCACATCCGCCCGCACCTGCACGCGCACCGTTTGAAAAGCTGGCTCCGCCGTATTCTGTGCCGAGCGGCGCCTGCCAAGACCTGCCACGCATCGTGCGGTCCTTGCCTGCTTTTGGTCGCCGCCGGCCACAGTCCGCACTCCGCGGGACGGAAAGGCGCCGCGGCACGGAGAACCAAAATTAAAGTTGAGCGGCGGAGCAGGCGCGAGGGTCACGGTCTACTAGTAGTCCAGCGCGGGTACGTAGATGGGACGGGTGAGGCAACGTCCGCGGTCCGCCTTGGGCTGGGTGCGAGTCAGTCGACCTTGTGGGACCCTGGCGGCGGGGCGGGGGCAGAGATGCCGTGTCGCGCTCATGGGAGCAGCTCGGCCCGTGCCGCACGTGGTGGGAAAATCGGCGGGCCAACGCGACGCCGCCGACGGTTTTTGACCGGATTCGTGGCCGAGGTGGCGTCATCGCGTCGAGGTCAGGCTGTCGCCTGTGTGGTACGCTGCTTGGGACGCGTATCTATCCCCTTCGTCTACGCCGTTTCCATAGTAGGATGGCAACCGCCACGTTATCGACGGGTAGATGCTCCTCACGCCCGCACCGTGACACAATTTTAAACCCGTACCCGTCTCCGTCGTCAGCGACCGGTGAAACTTTTTACTTCACCCGCGCTCGTCACCCTGGGACACCACGCCCCCACGGGTACACACGTGTTCGTGAAGTATCTGCCAGCTAGCTCCCGTGCGCCTCTTTCGTGTGTGGTCAGATCAATACAGACCCGGGAACTTCGAGGCACAGGAGGTTTTTTTTTTATCTATTTTCCAGCTAATGTCACCTCCAAAAGTTTATTAAAATATACTCCACAATTTTTGACTTACCATAGGAGTACTCTCAAACATTAAGACCATCTTTAACATGGATCTAAAGAGTCCCCTACTCTATTTTTTAGTGACGGAAGTTCCGATAGGAACCGAGCTCAAGTCCCTACCTTGTAGACGTCTTTAAATCCATCGACCTAGCCCCATCTCCTGTACGTACATACAGAGCTATCTATTTTTTTCATCAAATATTTTTTAGGGTAAAGCACATTTTTCACCCCTCAACTTACACAAGAGTATGAATTTCACCCTCAACTATGAAACCAGACAATCTACACCCTCCAACTTACAAAACCAGACACTTTACCCCCCCTGCCCTGTTCCACCCTAGTTTTGCGGCGCTGAACGGGTCGTCCGTGCAAAGTGGCCGGCCCATTCACACATAGGCCAATAGTTAAAGCGCTGAACGGCATCATAAATAACATTGACATCAATATGGATAATAGAATAGTAATTGAAGCCACCAGCATGGCATATGAGATCTCAAAATACAAATTCCATAAGCCAACAACATGGCAATGACAAGTCTTCACACATAAGCCAACATATGACTAACAGAGTTCTGACATACACATGGATAGCATAGTAACAGACCAAACACTTAAGTCATAGCATCATATCTTCCTGCCACTCCCCGATGATGAAGCAGCACCAGTAGTAGGAGGAAGCATCAGGTACTGCTGGAACTTTGCCGCCGTTTTTTTCTTTCTCTTTGATGGTTCTTGAGCACTGACTTTTGCTGAGGCTGATCCAAAGCTTATATGTACAGTGACACTGGAGCTTGCTTGAGATAATGGTAATTGTGCCTTGAGGTTTAGTGTAGCAGATCCTCCTTTGTCTGTAGAAACTTTAGCTACTGCACTAGTTCTTGTCACACTCCCTTGATTTATGCCAATGGACCCCTTTCTCTTTTTTTGTGGCTACAAACAAATAAGATTGAGTGAGTGATTACATTTTGTTAAATGCAAAAGAAACATTGTGCATTTTTGAAAGAATGTAGGCTAACCTGAGAGGTTTCCGTTGAAGTGGTCAAGTCAGAACTTCTTTTCCTACTGTTGCCTACAACTCTTGTAGTAGAACAACTTTGTTGTCCACTTGACATTCTCACAGTTGCAGATTTAGAAGGACCAGCATGTGTTGACATTCTCACAGTTGCAGATTTAGAAGGACCAGCAGGTGTTGACATTCCATTTCTCTTAGCACATGATTTTCTGTTGTGCCCAACTCCTTTGCAATTTCTACATCTAATAATTGTGCCTACCTTGGATATCCTGTTGGGTTTAGGCTTCTCAATTGACTCTCTCTTTCTCTCTTTCTTGGGCCTGCCTGGCAATTTAACATATGGTGGAGCTAGAGGCTTTTCCCTTTCTGAGATGGGCCAGTTGTGCACTCCCTCTACTGGTTGCAGGTAGTGACTGTAGGTTTTCTTAAATTTAGTAACTGAAAAGCATGGTGCTATGTAGTCTTCTAGGCAATGTGTGATGAAGTAAATGCAACTTATTGCATGTGGACATGGCAAACCAGCTAGTTGCCGGTACCTGCAACTACACATTCTTGCAGTAAGATCCACAATCCACTTATGGTCATAGTGCACTAATTCACACTTGTCATTACCATTACTAATTGCATGATAGAAACTAGACTGAGTGATGTACACATTGAGCTTCTTAAGGATGTTTGGACAGATCATAGTGGGCCATCTATTAACTTTGGTGCTATTCTCTTGGATCCTCACCATTACCTTCCTTCTAATCATTTCAAGCATGGTGATGATAGGGTAGAATCTGGCCTCCACTATCCATTTATTGAATGATTCACAAAGGTTATTGTCTACCGAGTCACAGTAAGTGCCTAACCTGAACCATGCCCTACTCCAATGACTTGGATCTGTGTTCATCAGTGCATGTGCTCCTTCTCTAGTGAACTATGCCAGTCTAGCCCTTGCCATGTTGAATAAAAGTGGGCATGATGCTTTAGCACATTTCCACCACCTCTTCTGCCATTCCTTCTTCTTGAACTTTTTCCTCTAGTTGGCATACAAGTGCCTTGCACAATTCCTATGCTCTGCCAAAGGAGCCTAGTGTTGTACAACATTAAGTATTCCCTGTGTACAATAAACCATGTGAGATTAACACTACTAATTACTGTAGTAGGGTTGGAAAAAATGAATAGTTGAGAATATCATACCTTCTGCTAATCAGAGGTAAACACCCAGTCTTCCCCATTACCAACTGATAAATCTCTGAACAATATGTCACAGAACCAGTCCCAAGTGTCATTGTTCTCTTTTTCGACAACTGCCCATGCAATAGGATACATTTGATTGTTCGCGTCCCTTCCAACAGCACATAGAAGCTCACCATTGGTGGCGCCTTTGAAAAAACACAAATCAAGACCCACTACTTTCCTGCAACCTGCCAAGAATCCTTTCCTGCAAGCATCTAAGCATATATAAATCCTCTCAAATATAGGCATCCTTTCTTGTACCTTCACTATCACAGTGCTGCCTGGGTTGCTTCTCAACAGTTCCAACTGATAATCAAAAAGCCTCTGGTACTGACCCTTTGTGGCATCAAGCATCTTCTATAATACAATTTTCTTTGCCCTCTTAAGCTTTGCAATGCTAACATCAGCAAACATCTCCTCTTGGATTGTAACCTTCATAGCTTCAAGACTCCGAGTTGGATTTGCTCTTATCATCTTCTCATATCTCTTTGCTATTCTCCTTCGAGTGACCATTTTGTTATCTCTCCTTGGTGGACAGCTATGTTCACACTTGTAGCTTGAAATCTGCCAACTAGTTGTAGTGGAATTTGTGGTCAACAAACAAACCTAGGGACAAGTTGGCCAGTCACACTTTGTTCTCACTCTGTCACCCTCATCTTTGATAAACTTGATCACCTTCCTCTCAGCTAAAGCATACTTAATGACAGCTTTCTTGAACTGTCTTTTACCATTGAACTTCATCCCCAAACTAAACTTGGGTACTGGATCTTTCTTGCTAAACCTTGGGTACTTGCTCTCCTTTGTAACAAGTCCATCGACATCACTTCCCAAGTCCTCAAATGACTCATCTTCATCACTACTCTTGGCATAAGGGGTTACATTGCCTTCATTGTCTATAACAGTGCAATCTCTAGTTTGTGTTGTTGTACCCCCAACAAATATGTCATCTAGCTGTGCGGTTTGACTAGAACTCAACTTCTTCTTGAATTCTTTGAACCTCCTAGTATCTCTTTGGCTTCTTCATCTTCTTTAGAGCGGCTATCATCTCCAGCAAGGAATTCACTGTCAGTGCTTGATATCTCATCAGCAGGATTGCTGGCACCACCATGACCAGGACCCGTTTTAATTTGATTGTGTACAATGACTCTAGACTAAGGACTATATGGCACGATATGTCTTGTTGTAGACCCCAAGTCAACATCTTCAGGTAGTGCTTCTTCTTCATCTTCCATGTCTGCTTCATCTTCAGACTCAGCGTCCATCTCATCCTCATAATCACTTTCTTCATCTTCACTGCCATTGCAAGCCTCATCATCTGATATTTCTTGTGCAACAGGTGCCTCAACATATACTTCTACAAAAAATCCATCATCGGTGCATCTCAACATATCTAGGCATGCCTTGTCATCAACTAGTGCTCGTAATCCATTATGTAGTTCCCTCCCTGGAATTAACCAGTGCAACAGGGTGCCATCCAAAACAGTGCAGTGGTCCTTCAGATGCCCAAGTAATTCAGGAAGGGATACTTTGTCATGGTTAATGTAGGACGTGGCCACGGTTCCACCACAATAGTACATTTTCTTCCCATTATGAAGGAACTCCCCATTGTAATGGAACCTAATGTTTAGCTTCTCCAACCAATCCATGTGTCCTATGTAAACAAACCAAAAAGAAATGTATAAACAACGAATCCAGAGACAACAAGAGGGATTAAAATAGCTCAAAATCCACCAAATTGTGCCGCATTAAGCAACCGTCGATGCATAAACTACTCTGCACTACCGATCCCTAAGATTTAAACAACACTACCAAATCCCTATGCATAAACTACTCTAAAGTACCATCACCCTAAACCCTAATCTAATCCACAATCTCTATGCACAAGTGATTCCTTCGAAATCCATGCATACTGACAACTACTACCACCACAATGATGATTCCAGGGAGGAAAGGGGCAGCCAACTCACCTCTATGCTTGCCTCAGCTGGACGATAGGAAATCAGCAGTAGCAGAGCATTGGAGCGAGCCAATCATCAATTCCTGGCACCACCGCACCAGTAGCATGCAGCCTATCCTCGGCCGACTGGCCACCCGCCGCACGTCGCTTAGCGCTCGGACACCACATAGCGTGCACGGCGCATGCGTACCCATTGCCCGTAGCTACTGGGCCGCTGTGTTGAGGGGAAGCGAGGGGAGGCGCAGAGAACGGTGGGGCGACACGGCGTGGAGCACGGTGGGACGATGCCGCAAGGAAGACGGTGGGGCGGCGTCAGAGGGAAGCGAGCAGAGGCGCCGTCACCCGTCAGGTAGCTCCTGCTTGGTCTAGGGTTCTTCGTGGGGGTCAGCAGCAGGGATGAGAGTGAATGGACCGGCCTCTTTGCACGACCCTTTTAGATGACCCGTTCAGCGCAAAACCAGGGTGGAACAGGGCAGGGGGTAAAGTGTCTGGTTTTGTAAGTTGGAGGGTGTAGATTGTCTAGTTTCATAGTTTGAGGGTGAAATTCATACTCTTGTGTAAGTTGAGGGGTGACAAATGTACTTTACCCTATTTTTTATTGCAACATCTTATTCCCGCATATCTTCTTTTTTTTTGTGTCTTTCTTGTGTCGTCACGCTATTCGCCTTCCCACACGAAGCTCCTTGTCCTGGCTCATCGGCGCTCATCCCGTCCCAACGAGGCTCATTCAGTGCGGTTCCTCTTCTGTTTCAATGAGGCACTTAAGCCCGCCATCGGCACTCCTCTCTATGTCGTCGATTGGAGCTCCCCATCCTATCTCCAGTGCTCCTCCCCATCCTATGCCACACACCCATAGCTTTATCGATTGGAATGACGATGAATGCAACTGAGTGGGTCTTCATGCTAGTGTTTAAAGGAATGGATTTAGGCCTCCTGTTGGAGTAGATGCAAAAAAATATACCCTCAAGAGTAGGGGACCTCTCAAATCAAAAGTAGGAGCCCTGATTTGATGGCCCTATTAGAGACGCTCTAAGCCAACACTAGCTGGTACTGTTGAAGATTGAACCAGCATCACAGTAATGGCACAACACTAATGTCGGTTGTTTTCTCGGCAATGTTAGTACTACCACCGTTTGGGAAAGGAAGCAATTCTCATAACCCAATAAAAATATGGTCGTACACCAAAACACAAGTGTGCCCCTATATAGCTTTTCACATGCAAAACTTTGACAACTTTTCAAGGTTTCGAGTGCACTCCACTCTCCAAATTCTAACAGACGCATCATCACCTTCACCGGTGTTGACACTAAAAAGGTGGCACACAGAATGAACCACAAGCGCATGACTATCAAAGTAGCTTTTAGCCAGGAGTATTCGAATGTATTAATTTTCACAGAAAACATGAGGTGCACTAACTAAGAATCAGGTTTGTGTCCTATGATAACACGAGGGATTTCCGATAGGTTGGGTAGAGATTTCTATAGTTATGATAACAAGAAAGGTATGGTAGATACAAAACATTGTTCATTTTGGAATGGCTAGATGAGAAAGGACAACAAATATAATAGTGCCAAGGCGCCCAGCTGGGGTGATCCTTCTATTTTAATAACTTGTCTGAACGTGGTGGAATATAGATATCTGATAGGGTTATCACTTCCTACTGACTACCACGAACAGCCTGTTGGACAAGCAACATACATACGCAAAGCGATAGTCTAAACACCATATGTCACGACCCAATAGTGGCTAGAGCATTTCCATCAATATCATGAGCATCATCTGCAAACTAATTTCATATTGGAAAAACTTGCATATGATCAGAATTGTATTTTTTGGGCACTGTCATGTTCCCGCGAACAATCCGGTGCACACCCAGATAGTTCATAAGGACATGGCTACAAACTTAGCTATTGTCACAAACACGATGTTCCTGTGGCTAGTCCCGTGTCTGTTCGAACAGTCCGTCAGATCACTGCATGTACAAAAGTCAGTTGTCCTCATTTAGGCACCTGTGGCCCTACCTATTAGCGACACCTATCTCAATTTCGTGGATTGAGTCAGCAGGAGCACTCTCACATTGCCTCACAATCTCATACTCTCATGTACTCTCTCTCTCTCTCTAGTTCATTCCCCTCTTTGCGTAGACGTTTATTAATTTCAATCACCACCTAAGCACATAAGAATGCCCGCTCGCCTTCCCATGACCATCTACATCCATCTTGATCACATTACCAATCAAGCTCTTGACCCAAAATACCCTTTGTTGATTCATGTAGCCCAGAGCTAGGTTTAGGAGCCTCGCCCAAATTTTCATCTGGTTAACGGTGATCTTAGATGCACTCAGTCTTTCATCATGCTGCTGTAGGATCACAGCATGTCGACCCACCATCCATGGTGCGCCTGCCAAAACCCTCTCCATATCTATCTTGCCTAACCATCCAAGTGTGCATCTTTAATGTAAACTAGAATCTGACTTGTGCCTAGGCCAACCCAAAACCGAGCACTGTTAGTTTTTATGGTAGAACTGTCCAAAATAACACGTTTTTGGAGGCGCTTGTCTTCCACTAGACACTAAGCACCTTGAAAGTGAGCTACATTGGTCAGTTCCGTCGAGCACACCCCAAGGGAGAACTTGAAACAATCCACGTTTTACATGCAGAATCTAATAATGAGTACGAGCTTACAATACTTAGTCCATTTCATACAATAAGAGTTTTTGGAAATTATTTATTACAATACCAGAGTTCAGAGTGCGATAATTAAACAATGAAATTAAAATAAACACTTAGCGGAAACGATACAAGGATATGTCTATGTCCACTAGAAGAATCCTCCACACAAGAGCTACTCCTCAAGCTGCACCTGCAATAGGGGTAAAATAACCCTGAGTACACAATATACTCGCAAGACTTACCTGACTAGTGGGAATGGTTTCCCGACTCTCAAGGATGTGATAGGTAATATGGGTTTGTTGTTTTCTTTTTATTTGCGATAAGCATTACTAATAGTTCATCCTTATAGTTAAGTTTTATTAGCAGTTATGATTTCTTCATTAGCTAACCATTCTAGGTAAGCCCCTGTTCTACTTTCAAGCAAGGGTTGAGCAATCAGAACCATTTCACTATCTTTCATCTTCTAGTTCTTACTATGGTACTGGAGCATAGCCAAGTCGTACCGTCTCATAGAAATGATGATTCACAAACCAATGTATCCCAGCTGGGTACCCCGAAACACACGCCCTGTTTGTACCCTAGGCATAAACAAGTCCAACCCATTCCACTCCTGTCACGAGGTCCAGGTCCCCGTCCAAACTTGGACTCCAAGCCCCCACACTTGAGACCCGGTCTCAGCATGGTGCTTAGACCTCCACCTTTCCCCGCCTCTAATCAGTCAGTACGGAAAGAGCCAGAACCCATGACAAGGGTGTAACAAGCCTTTCTGTTCCCATAAGTAAGTATGTGCTCAGGATAAAAGTCTGTGACCTGACTACCATCCACAGCAACAGATGGTCCTTAATCGACACGAATAGGGAAAATAGCGTAACCAAGCTAAGCTCCATTGGCCGCGGGACACAACGTGTTACACCCACCAATACCCATACCATATCCCTGCTCTGTCTCTATTTTTCCTTTCATCCTTTTATTATGAGAGTAATAATAATCCCCTATTGTGAGCAACGGCAGGTTACTCATGCTACCGATGACCTAAGCATAGCATCTACTCGAACTTACACTAGTAAGACTCTTAGGTCAGGTATATCTATGCATGTGGTTTCTATAAAATTCCTATAACGTAAATGCACAACACATATATATACGGTTAATTATTAAATAGAGATTATGCATTGGGGCTTGCCTTAGGCAGGCATAGTGTCGGCTGAGTCAGTTAGTGGTGGCTCTAGGACCTCCTCCTGCATGAGAATCTCCTCCTCGTACTTCTCAATGATCTCCTCAAACTCATGATCGCCGGTGGTCACGATCTCCGCCAACTCGTTCTCTACATGCATGCGATGATGATGCAACACTTAGCATTTAGGCAAAAGCAACTCTTAAACTAAAAATACTCTTAAACCACTAGCATCACTATCCAAGCTTCCATTTGTCCCCATTGGTGTACTAATAGCTTTAACATCATCCATTCCAAACTTCTTGATGATGTCTTTGATGTACTTGCCTTGACTAAAAAATGTGCCATTCTTCATTTGCTTGATTTAAAGACCAAGAAAGTAACTAAGCTCTCCAATCATGGACATCTCAAACTCACTTGCCATCATCTTGCCAAACTCCTCATAAAAATCTTGATTTGTTGACCCAAATATGATATCATTAACATAGATTTGTAATACAAACAAGTCATTTCCAAGCTTCTTGGTGAAGAGAGTGGTGTCAACCTTTCTCATCTTGAATCCCTTGGAGAGTAGGAAATCCCTTAATCTCTCATACCATGCTCTTGGTGCTTGTTTCAATCCATATAAAGCCTTTCTCAATTTGTAAACATAGTTGGGTTTCTTTTCATCTTCAAAACTGGGAGGTTGCTCAACATACACAAGCTCATTGATGTACCCATTCAGAAATGCACTCTTCACATCCATTTGGTACAACTTAATGTTGTGGGCACAAGCATAGGCTAACACGATCCTAACTGCTTTCAATCTTGCAACCAGGGCATATGTTTCTCCAAAGTCAAGACCTTCAACTTGAGTGTAACCTTGAGCCACTAATCTTGCTTTGTTTCTTATTACTATCCCATATTGATCTTGCTTGTTCCAAAAGACCCACTTGGTTCCAATTATATTATGATCCATAGGCCTCTCAACTAACTCCCATACTTGATTTCTCTTGAAGTTGTTTAGCTCTTCATGCATAGCATTGACCCAATCAACATCCTTCAAAGCTTCATCTATCTTCTTAGGTTCAATAGATGACACAAATGAGAAATGTTCATAAAATGATGCCAATTTAGATCTTGTTTGTACACCTCTAGAAATATCGCCAATTATAGAGTCCAAAGGATGATCTCTTGCGATATTGGTTGGTTGGAGCACTTGCACTTGATTGTTTGCATTTGATCGATCATTTGGTTGAGATGATGAACTAGCCACTTGTTGATCTTGCACTTTGCCAACACTAGCACTTGCTTGACTTTGATCTTGAGAACCAGTAGTTTGTTCATTTGAGTTAGAGAGCACTTGATTCTTGTCATCTTCAACATCAATCACCTCTCTAGGTCTTATATCTCCAATGTCCATGTTCTTCATTGCATTAACTAATTGAGTGCCTCTCACATCTAGATTCTCATCTTTCTCTTGGGAACCATTTGTTTCATCAAATTACACATCATGAACCTCCTCAAGAGTACCACTAGCCAAATTCCAAACTCCATGCCTTGCTAGTAGTGGAGTAACCAAGCAAGAAACCTTTATCATATTTCTTTTCAAACTTGATCAATCTAGTGTCTTTCTTCAATATATAGCATTTACAACAAAAAACCCGAAAGTATGCTATGTTGGGCTTTATTCTATTCAATAGCTCATAAGGTGTCTTCTCCATCATTGGGTGACAAACGAGTCAGTTGTTATAATAGAAAGCCATGTTGATTGCTTCGGCCCAAAAAGAATGATTCACATTGTACTCACTCAACATTGATCTTGCCATGTCAATCAAAGTTTTATTTTTTCTTTCTACTAGGTCATTTGATTATGGAGTATACTTGGCCAAAAATTGATGCCTAATTCCAAACTCATCACACAAATCATCCACTCTTGTGTTCTTGAACTCACTTCCATTGTCACTTCTTACTTTCATGATGGTTATTTCAAACTCATTTTGAATTCTCTTGATGGATGTCTTGAAGGTTGCAAACACATTACTCTTGTCAACAAGAAAGAACACCCATGTGTATTGTAACACCCTCGGTGTTACGCTGTATCATTTTTGCTAAAAACCCTGCATGAGCATCCACTTGTGTGTAAATGCGTGTAATATAGAGTATAAATCAATATTCGGAGCTTGAAATGTTTAGTTGAAACATGAAATGAAGGTTATATTTTGGGTCTCGTATTATAACTTAGGATTCTAAATGAATTTTTATCGGACAGAAATGCTACGGAACGCATCGGCGGAACAAAGTAAAGTGGGTAGCCCAAACTTTGTAGGCAATGATGAAATTTGTGTGGTCAAGGATGAGGTTTGCTAGCTAGTATATCAAGTAGGTCAGAATTGGAATTCGATGCGAAACCATTCGAGGTTTAACCATTCCACGTAAGTCTATAAATGGGTCGATGAAGCCATGTTCGGCAATTTTTGTAGAGCGATCGGCTTAAGAAGTGGTGAGATGTCGTGGCTTCAGTCGATAGCTCTACATACCCTCTTGAGTATAGAAGAAGTGGTTTGGCGTTTGGACCATCGGGTAGGATTTTTCAACAGCTTTAAAAAGCATGCAAGTCACTTATTTTTTAACGAAGCCAGCACTGGCCACAGTCATCGCCCCTACACGGCCTGGTGCCTCTGCTCTAGCCTACCAGTGTGCGCTGTTGCACCGGCCGCATCGCCACCATCGTGCTGGTGTAGCCACGTCTGCGTGTGTGGCTCCCTGCGCTGCTGGCCACGGCTTCCTACCATCACGCTCTGGCGTAGCTCACGCATGCCGCACGCGCCCAGTCACCTCTGTCTGCCATTGTCATAGCGCGTTGGCCGTGTAGCCATCACTGTTGTCGGGTCATCACCGCTGTGCGTGCCTGGCTCATGACATGCGCACACGCGCACGTACTAGGGCCTGGTGGGCCTGGATGCTCTGCCCTCCATAATGTCCGCCTACGCCACTGCTCGCCATCGCGTTCGACCGTCCAAACTAGTGCCGCCACTCGCCCGAGCACACTCACATGCACCGCCTACACCGCCTGCACAGCCACTGCTCTCATTGACATTGCGACTACGCACGCATGGGTTGGCCCCGCCGGCCCTTGTCTTCATGGTTACGCGTGTGTACAAGTCACGCTTGCCCGTCGCATCGTTTGGAAAGTCATCGGTCGGCCATGCCATGCCAAGGCCTAACTCCAGGAGCCTATCCCCTTTCGCATTGCCCATGTTCGGAGGACGAGTGGGAGGATAGCGTCGGGCCTAACTTGCCTGGGGCGGTAGTATGTTGTTGGGCACCGATTTAAGCTTTTGCCGCCGCTGTTGTCATCTCTAAGCCGAGTGCCGTCGCCCTCAAATTGGCCATGTGCCGTTCACCCCTTTCCAATTCACCGTGCACCCAAATAGATAGAGTCGCTAGCTTTCGATTAGAATCAGTTCGATGGTCTTTCATCCTTCGGTGAGGTAATAGGGAGAGTTTTCCCCTCGGTAGTCCGCCATGGTCGGCGAGATGAGTTCTTGGCCTAGGACACTACTCCTTGCTCTGTTGTTTCAATCAAGCATGGCTATTGCCTCTCCTTGACTCATCTGTCTCGCCCATGCAGTGGTCCCATCGATGGTGCCGTAGGTCACCGAGAACGTCTTCTCCGTGGTCGGCGTGAACTGGAACTACCTTGCGTGTGTGGCTAGGTCATTGCTGTTCCTTGTGACTTCGCCCAACCCGTTCGTCACATCGCTGGTGAGGTCCTCTTGCTTCTAGAGTAGCTGGTTGACTCAATTAGGACCGAGGTTCGTCGGAGCGTGGGGCGGTCGTCGGTGAACTGGCTTTGATGCCGCTCCTATGGTCAGCTTAGTTGGGCGCAATAGCTATTCAATTAGGGCTTCAAGGTGATTACTTTTAGGCTGCTGATGGTCACCGAGTAGCAGTAGAGGCGTTCGGGTAGATGGTTTCACCAGCGTAGAGCTAGCGTGGCCAGACCCCGCTGCAGCACGTGGCCACGCCTATATGGTGTGCCATTCTATGCATTCGTTACCTCAATCGGTCGCGCATGGTACGTAGATGCTCATGGGGGTGTTGGTGTGTGCCAGAGAGGTCGGTGCTCGCCGGCGTTTGGCTGGTGAGGCTGCGGCCCTGTTAGTCTAGCTAGGGACTTCATAAAATGTGAATTCGAATAGAAGTAGGGTCCTAGATGCAAACTTTGTGACTTGGTGAAATAGTATTCTAGGGGGTTGTGCGAATAAGGTAGAGATCGGGGCTTTTTCGCTAATAAGCCTGCCACGCGCGGCTCCACTGTGGGCTGCCTGAGATGGGCCGTGTCGCGTGCCGCTGAGGTGGGCCACGCTGGTCACTGCGTCTGCGCGCGAGCGAGACACCGAGGTGGGCCGGGCCATCGCTCGCGGGCCACGTGGTAGAAATTTATGTTTCCATTTTCCAGTGTATTACAAACGTTATTCAATATAATTTCTGGCTGAACTTTGATAAATTGTAGTAAATTGTGTAGTTGCCCAAAAATTGGGAGACTAATTTTGTTAGGTTCGCAAAAATACCATCTACTTATTAGTATAGTTAGATTACAGTTAGCTAGGATGATGGTAGGTTCATAAATTCAAACTAGAAAGCTTAATATTATGTGGATTAGTAATTGTAGGAATTTTCGTGGTAGATTGGTGATATATATGGCTATGAAAATTTTATAGCAGGCTCACTAGATTATTATGTACTTGCTGTAAATTTTGTAGCCCTAGAGTAGGTTGATAAGTAAAGTAGCTATTGTCCTTGTTTTATTGTATATAGCGTAACTCAGCATTAGGAGTAAGGATATATGTAGTTGGTATAATAATGAATGCCATACTTCATACTTGTTATTGGTAGCAATAGATAACTTAGTACCGTGGTCGGAAGCACTAGCGTAGTAGTTAGACAGAGGTACTTTATTTTAAGAGTTGTTGTTGCTAGATTACTAAGTATTGCATCATCATTTCATGTATGTAGATCACGAGCTGGTAGAATTTGTGCCCGTCGATGAATAGGAGTACGACGAATTCATTGAGGAGTAAGAGGAGGAGGTTCTCGTGCATGAGGGAGCCCTAGAGCCGTTTGGTGCTGACCTTACTGACCCGTCGCCTGCCCAAGGCAAGATCCTATGCATAACCCCTATTTTAATGATCATTGAATATATATATATATGTGATGTGCATTTAAGTTATAGACATTTTATGGAAACTACATGCATAAATATATCTATCCATGAGTCCTACTAGTATAGGTCGAGTAGTGCTATGCTCAGGAATTCGGTAGCGTGAGTAACCAGCCGTTACTCGTAAATAGGTGATGAAAGGATCAAGATGCCCAAGAGGGGAGGTGAATTGGGCTAATTCTAAATTTTCTTGCAATAATCAAATCCTACGGTTAACCCAATTAACCCCTTGTGCCCAGAAAAGTGTTTCTACTGATCTAACGCACAACGGACTTGCAACCTATGTTCCAAACTTACTCTAGCATGGCAATTCTATGAATGTAAAGAACAAGTATTGAATTGCTCAAAGTAAATAGAGAGAGAGAGAGGAACGCGGCGATGTTTTGCCGAGGTATCGGAGAGTCGCCACTCCCCACTAGTCCTCGTTGGAGCACCCGCGTAAGGGTGTAGCTCCCCCTTGATCCGTGCAAGGATCAAGTGCTCTCTACAGGTTGATTCTTCGACACCCCGTCGTGGCAAATAACCCAAAGCCGCTCACAACTTGAGTTGGGTCACCCACGAGCTCCGTCGGGTGATCACCAAGCTCTCAATCACCACCAAGCCGTCTAAGTGATGGCGATCACCAAGAGTAACAAGCACGAACTCTCACTTGACCACGCGAAGCCTAATGAGAAGATGGATGCACACTTGGCTACTCTTGATTCACTAATGAGGCTACTCTCTTGGATTCTCAAATCTCAATCACCTCACTAGGACCTTGCTCTTCTTGGCACTTACAAACGTGTTTCTCAGCTGTTGGAATGAGCAAAAGTGACTCCACACATGAGTGGAGCTTCTATTTATAAGGTAGCCTAAAAAACAAACCGTTATGAGCTTCTGCGGGGTGACCGGATGCTCTGATCATGTTGACCGGACGCTCCGGTCAGTTCAACCCGCGAACCAGTGAAAATGTGTTGACCGAAAGCTGGCAGGGTCCGGTCACAACTGACCGGACGCGTCCGGTCGCATTAAACCCTTACTGAAACCTTACTAGACTCGACCGGACGCTGAACCCCCAGGGTCCGGTCAGTATTGATCGGACGCGTCCGGTCGTAGATTCCCTTCTCTGGAACCTTACTGGAGTTGACCGGACGCTGCCTTTCAGCGTTTGGTTACTTGACCTCTCCAGCGTCTGGTCGCACCGAACGTAGTCTGTTGATCAAATGAACTGACCGGACCCTGTGGCCAGCGTCCGGTCGCACTGGGGCTAGCGTCCGGTCAGCATTTGGCCCTTCATTCACTTTCAACTCTCGATCATGTGTGAATGAAGTTTGCTCCAAAGGATCTTAGGCATTCATAGGAGCTACCTAGAGCTAGTTTTAACAAGTGTGCACCACACCTAACTTAGTAGACTCACCTAGGTTAAGCTACCCATCCATACCCCCCTTAATAGTATGGCCAAAGGAAAAACAAAGTCCTAAACTACTCTAAGTGTCACTCTAACTCCAATCGACACTTAGAACTAGTCATCCTTAACCTTGTCGTCCATCCTTTGAAAACCGAAACGATTTCCATCGTAGGGGCATGACAATTGCCCAATTGATCTCCATTACCATGACCTAACTTACTTGTCTCTACAAAACACACGTTAGTCATAGTAATCTTGTATTGTCATTAATCACCGAAACCCAGCTAGGGGCCTAGATGCTTTCAATCTCCCCCTT
Organism: Miscanthus floridulus; assembly: GCF_019320115.1. Lineage (NCBI taxonomy): Eukaryota > Viridiplantae > Streptophyta > Magnoliopsida > Poales > Poaceae > Miscanthus > Miscanthus floridulus. Next base: position 116,778,303 of record NC_089585.1, on the reverse strand, counting down.
TTTGGTGATTGATGACAATACCACCTCAAGTATGTGAAAGAGTGAGGTTTTTGACGGGCTTGGTTCATATAAGCTTTTGTTGATAAGAACAAAAGTGTTAGTCAAGCTTATATGACCCAAGCCAACACAATGTACTCAAAGGATATGAATTAAGCAAGAGTACAAGTAAAGCTCATTTGCATCGGAGTATAAACGTGAAATGTATGTAATATGCTAATACTAGATAACAAGCTCCCCCTAAAAGATGCTCCCCCTAAGTCTACATACTCGAACCCTCTCCCCCTTTGGCGTCAAACACCAAAACCTAAGGGTCAGTCAGCGGGGCTGCAGTGGATGAGCCAGGCGCTAAAGTACATGGAGCAAGATGAAACTGAGTGCCATCATCATCTGACCCTAAGCTCTGAACTGACTGACCCTCTGTGGCTGGTAATGTCTCTGAAGTGGTCTAGGTCTGAGCTGGGGCAGGTGCTGCCTGTGATGCTGTTGGGACGTCTATCGTAGGATCTGATGAGGCGACAGACGAGGGGAGCCTCTAAGTAGTCACTATGACTGGGGCTGCTGTAGAAGGACCGGTGGTCTGCATATGAGGTGGTGTAGGCATACTGGTCAACTCCCTGAAAGATGCTCCAAGACTCCTAGAGACTGACGTGTCAGGCACGAATAGCGAGGGTGACTGCTCCGGTGAGAAGCCCATGTGATGTGGTGTGAACTGTGGGCTACCACTGGTGAGGACAACCACTAGGACACCTGAACTGTAGGTGAAGCAAACTGAGCTAGAGGCTGTCCCTGACTCTGAAGCCCACTGGGCTGTACAGCTGGAGTCATTGAAGTGGTGGCAGGCTGAGCAAGCTAGTGTGAAGGCTATGGTAGTGGAGCCCCAAGTGATGTCACTACATACTGCATAAATCCCATAAGCTACTACTGCATGAGTAACTGCTGCTGATGCATCTGCTACTGCTACTACTGGAGGAGCTGCTGCTACCACTGGAACTCGTCCTAACAAGCCTAAAACTATGCAAAGTTGGTAGCCATCTCCTGTGCCTATCGTGCCTGATCCTGCTGCATCCGCTTAAGAATAGCAATCAAGGTGGGGTCCGTCTGCGGTGCAGGTGGAGCTGAGCTAGAACTGCTGGCCTCTGCATCATGTCTGTGTGGAGGCATCTGAGGAATCGGCTGATAGTCATCATCCGAACTGTCACTAGACTCGGTCATCTCCTGCTGTGCCTCAAGTTGCTCCTCCTTAGTAGTGGTTATACCTCTGATGATCTCATGCTACTGAGCTACTGACTCTAGAACATCTGGACGATGACTAGGCTGAGCACGTGCCTGTGGTGTGCTGTGCCAGATCCTCTGTGCCATGTTATAAGCCGAAAACTCTATGGTGGCACCTCTGTACTTGGCAACCATCGCTAGGGTCTTAACCTACATAGACTAAAGCATAAGGAAAGTGATCCAATGTGCATACGGAAGATGCCTATGACCCTTGAAGCCCTTAGCTATAGTATCCTCCATCTCTGATAGAAGGAGGTCCCAAATGTCGAACACAGTCTGCTATATTAGGGCATTAAGGAGCTAGAGCTGCAAGTGAGTTAGACCCTCCCTGTCTCCCAACCTGGGAAGTAGTGTCCTCCTGATAATAGCCTCTAGTACTCGAGCTATAGGAGTTAGGTCACTAGGGTTCCTCCTTGACCCCTCATCAAAGGGCTCCTTGAAGCAATGGCGCACAAGATCAGTAGGGGGCACCAACCCTCCATGAGGATGCCTGGGAGGCTCCTACTGTCCATAGCATACCTTATGCAATCTGACAGGCTGATCCTGTAGCCTCAGTATCTCCCAGGCCCTGAAACTCATCACCCTGTAATCTCTGCTGTTGAATGCAAAGTGTATGAAGTTGTGATGTGGATCAACGTAGAGTGAAGCATAAAACTGCCGAACCCAAGATGGCACATATACTCCTATCCGGCCAATCAGATCTGTGAGCCCTGGCAAATATGACAAGTAGGGGCAGATATGCTCTCCGACTACTACCATAATAGACTCTATACTGCAGACTCTCTGAGATCTGAATACTGCCCCACTGTTGAGATAAGCATTATAGAAATCCTCCTGGAGCGGTGTATAGAAACCCTCTGCTGCTCTCTCATCCCTCCTCGGAGGGAACCACACGTCAAACTCAACAAACCTCAGCTAGCGAACCTGTCTGGCTATGGCGGCCCTCAAATCAAGGTGTACCACTAGAGGTGGACCTCGTGGTCTGGGCGGTGGGCGTGAACCCCTGCGCTGTGTAGCTGGCCTCGGTGGAACTATAGCACTGGTACGACTAGAGCGGCGTAGCTAGGGTGTCGGCTCGGTCTCCTCGGCCTGCTGGCCCTCCTGAGTCTCCTGAGCTGGCTAAGGCTCTGCTGGTGGGGCTGCTGCTGTGGCTCCTGTTGGGACTCCCCCTAATGCTGAGGCTCCTTAATAGCCAGACAACGTCCTACCATCATGACGGTCCTAGGTGGACTACCATGAAGACGCTCAATCTCCCTCAGTCTGCCATGCGCGTCTGGTGCCAGATGATCTGCTATGACAACTCCACTATGGGCACCTCCTCTCTCGGCATGCTCTGCGGCCTCAGTGACTGCTGCTGCTCTCGCTGTCTCTACATTGGGTACTTGCGCTTCTTGGATGTCACCTGCTTCGTTGCCTTGCCTTTCAATCCTGTAGGCTGGCAAGGCGGGGGCCTTCGATCATCGTCTCCTGGACCACCACCAACATTCTTCGTGCGAGCTATCTGACCTGACAAGAGGATGAACTGCCACTGATGAAGATCAACTATCAAACTAACACTCCTGAGGATTGGCCTCGATCCGTACTCACGAGCTTGCCTCCGAGTTGTCTAACAACTACCACAAGAACCTCAACGGGACCGACTTGCTGCACAATGGAATAGATGGATATACAAATAAATACAATATATCTAATAGATGCAAAAAACCTAGGAAGCAAGCAATGTAGGTGCGAAATTGAGACGATGGGCATGCTACCTGACAATCAGCAATCCAGGAAAAGAAGAGACATCACGCGGGGAACCTCAGAACCAGCTAGGGTTAGGATTGCGAACCACTTCAAAGAATTCGGCGGCCCTGGATGATTTAGGTCAATGCATTGAGATTTGAACGGATCAAACTCACGCAAGGAGGAAGCTATGGCCTTACCGGCGAGAAGATAGAACCAGGGCACGGGAACAGCGGGCTTGGATGGCACTGACTTGCGAGAGGTGATCGGGATGGCGACGTGGTGATGCGTGGCTGCAGTGGATGGCGGCACTAGCACGGGAGGCGTGTGGGTGCGGTGGCGCTTAGTCACGGGAGGCGCGAGGTGCTCGGCGTACGGTCACAGAGTAGGAGCAGGGGCGAGCACAGGTTGTACTCCGGCGGCACGGAAGCTTGTCGGCATGGTGGAGCTATGGTGGCGCGGCGGCTAGGGCACGGAGGCTGCTGCGGTGAGCGTACAGGTTAGGTCAAGAAGAAACGCGATGGCTGTGGTTAAATGAGGGCCCCTAACACAACAAAAAAGGAAACGGATGAAGAGTCCTGACGCCGCACGAGATCCACTGACTGGATGCTCCGGTGGTAGCGACCGGACGCTACCACCTAGCGTCCGGTCGATTCCAGAGAGGTCCAATTCCTCTGGAATCGTGACCGGACGCGTCCGGTGGTCCATGACCGGACGCAGCCAGGGTTCGGTCAGTACAACCTGTTTCTTCTTCAAACGACAAAACGCTGAATCCCTTCCTGACCGGACGCACAAACGCAGCGTCCGGTCACTCCTTCTGCTGCAGTTCACCTCCTGTGAACTGACCGGATGCTGGATAGCAGTGTCCGGTGCAGCGTTCGGTGGTCCTTTTCCAGCAAATCTTCAAAGTTCCTTCACGCTGCCTGTTCCCAATCAAGTCCCAAACTGAATAAGATCCAAATAAACACCAATTGGGACTGATGCGAGTGACCTCTCTTAAACCCTCATATTTTTCAAAATATTTTGCCTTAGGCTATAATTCTTTTTAGGAAAATAGACGATAAGGGAGCAAATGGAACAAAACGACAAAACAACATCTATGCATATGGAATACTTTGTAAGTAAATCTAGTTGCTTGTCAAGTTTGATCCAAGGTTAAGCTTCTTCACACGCTTTTCGACGGTTATCTTAACCATGTTAAACAAGCCCTATATGCATTGCCAAAAATTAAACATGTTGTATATTATGATGAATGCAAGAGACAACACAAGCTCAATTTTTAGTGAAGTTGCTAAAGTCAAGTACATTAGCTCATTCCATAATCTACAAAATGCAGCCTCATCTAGCGGTTTAGTGAAGATATCCACTAATTGATCTTCGGTTCTTACACCTTCTAGTGATATATCATTTTTAGCAACATGATCTCTTAGAAAGTGATGGCGGATATCTATGTGCTTGGTGCGAGAGTGTTGAACCGAATTATTTGCAAGTTTTATTGCACTTTCATTGTTGCACAAAAGAGGTACCTTTTCTAGAACTATACCATAGTCTAGCAAAGTTTGTTTCATGTATAATATTTGTGCACAACAAGCACCCGCGGCAATGTATTCCGCTTCGGCGGTGGACAAAGCCACACTATTTTGTTTCTTGGAGGACCAAGACACAAGTGATCTACCAAGCAAATGGCACCCTCCGGATATACTTTTTCTATCAACTTTGCATCCGGCGTAATCCGAATCGGAATAGCCAATTAATTCAAATATAGCTCCTTTGGGATACCAAAGGCCAATGCTTGGTGTGTGCTTAAGATACCTAAGGATTCTTTTTACGGCAATTAAATGTGTTTCCTTAGGACTAGCTTGAAATCTAGCACACATACACACACTAAACATGATATCGGGCCTAGATGCGGTTAAATATAATAAGCTACCAATCATAGAACAGTAGAGAGTTTGATCAATTGAGTTACCTCCCTCATCTAGGTCGAGATGTCCATTGGTAGGCATTGGTGTCTTGATTGGCTTACATTCATCCATCTTGAATCTCTTGAGAAGACCTTTGTGTATTTCTCTTGAGAGATGAAGATGCCTTCTTACATTTGCTTGACTTGAAAACCAAGAAAGAATGTAAGTTCACCAATCATGAACATCTCGAACTCCTTCGATATCAATTCACCAAATTCTTTGCATAAGTCTTCATTTGATGATCCAAAGATGATATCATCAACATATACTTGACAAATGAAGATATGCCCATCAACCTTCTTGGTGAATAGTGTGGTGTCAACCTTCTCAATAGTGAAGCCCTTCTCAATGAGGAAGTCCCGAAGGCGCTCATACCAAGCTCTTGGGGCTTGCTTAAGCCCATATAGTGCCTTGGACAACCTATAAACATGATTAGGATATCTAGGGTCTTCAAACCCGGGAGGTTGATCAACATAGACTAGTTCAATAATAAAGCCATTTAAAAATGCACTTTTCACATCCATTTGATATAGTTTCATTTCATGATGTGATGCATATGCAAGTAGGATACGAATGGCTTCTCATCTTGCAACCGGTGCAAAGGTCTCCCCAAAATCCAAACCTTCAACTTGGGAGAACCCCTTTGCAACTTGTCTTGCCTTGTTCCTCACAACAACACCTTGATTATCTTGCTTGTTGTGGAACACCCACTTCGTTCCAATGACTCTTGCACCTTTTGGTCGCTCTTCAAGAGTCCAAACTTCATTGCAAGTGAAGTTGTTCAACTCTTCATGCATGGCATTGATCCAATCCGGATCTTTAAGAGCTTCTTCTACCTTGGTAGGCTCATAGCAAGAGACAAAAGAGTGATGAGCAATAAATGAAGTAAGTTTTTGAGATTGAGTCATTACTCCTTTTGATGGACTCCCTATGATGAGATCTTATGGATGATCTTGTAGGAGAGGTGTATTTCTTCTATTAACCACTTGGGGAGGAGGTTGTGGAGCATCAACATCTTGTGCTTATACCACCATTTGCTCATAGGAGATATGAGTATCTTCATTTTCTACTCTCCCATCTTTTTCACCATCTTGTGGCACACTTGATGAAGAAGGTTGGTTAATTACTTGTAGATCATCTTTATCATCTTTTGGCTTGATGTCTCCCACCAGAATATTCTTCATAGCCTCCCTCAATGGTTTATCACCTACATCATCAAGATTCTCAAGTGCTCCTTGGGAGCCATTAGATTCATCAAATTCCACATCATATGTTTCTTCAACCAAGCCGGTGGCATGATTAAATACTCTATATACTTTGGACTTCGATGAGTAGCCAACAAGAAAACCAATATCACAACATCTTTGGAACTTTCCTAGGTATTGCCGCTTCTTGTAGATGTAGCATTTGCAACCAAACACCCGAAAGAAGGAGACGTCCGGCTTCTTCCCATTAAGCAACTCATAAGGTGTCTTGCTAAGAAACTTTTGAAGGAATAGGCGGTTGGATGCATCGCATGCGGTGTTGATTGCTTCCGCCCATAGAGCTTTGGGGGTGTTGTACTCATCTAGCATTGTCCTTGCAAGAGTGATCAAGGTCCGATTCTTCCTCTCAACTACACCATTTTGTTGAGGAGTATAAGTTGCGGAGACTTCATGCTTGATCCCAACTTCATCACAATAGGCTTCAATGTTTGTGTTTTCAAATTCTTTGCCATTGTCACTTCTTATCTTCTTGAGCTTTACTTCAAATTCATTTTGAGCTCTCTTGGCAAACTTCTTGCAGCAAGATGCAACTTCAGATTTGTCATAAAGGAAGAATACCCATGTATACCTTGAATAGCCATCAACAATCACAAGACAATAGAGATTTCCTCCCAAACTCTTGTATGTTGTTGGTCCAAATAAATCCATGTGTAAAAGTTCTAGCACTCTTGTGGTTGACTTGAAAACTTTGGTTGGATGAGTATTTGCAACTTACTTGCCGTCTTGACATGCACTACAAAGCTTGTCCTTCTCAAACTTTACGTCCTTCAACCCTCTCACCAAATCATTCTTCATAAGCTTCTTGAGTGAGCTTATCCTAACATGAGCAAGTCTTCTATGCCATAGCCACCCAAGTGTTGTTTTGGTGAATAGGCAAGTCTTCAAATTTGCATCTTCAGAGGTGAAGTCCACTAGATATAAGTTATTGTATCAAAATTCATTGAATATCACTTGATTGTCATCTACCTTGGATACAACAACCTCCTTCTCGGTGAACAAGCATTGGAAGTCAAGATCACACAATTGTCCAATTGATAGTAAGTTGAAGCTCAATGAAGCAACATAGAGCACATTGGAGATGGAATGATCATTTGATATTGCCACTTTGCCCAATCCTTTAACCTTGCCCTTTGAGTTATCTCCAAATGTTATTTTCTCTTGTCCATCTACCTCTTCATCTAGTGAGGTGAACATACGAGGATCACCGGTCATATGTTGAGTGCAACTACTATCAATAACCCAATGACTTCCACCGATCTTGTAGTTCACCTACACACAAGAGATTCAAGCTTTAGGAATCCAAACTTGTTGAGGGCCCTTCACCTTCTCAACAAGTGACTTAGCCACCCAAATCTTCTTAGGCCTATTCTTGTTAGGGGGACCTAAGAACATGACTTTCATCTTTCCACTAGAGTCCTTTCTAAGCATGTAGTGAGCATTGAAGGCAAAGGGTCTAGCATGCTTGGGCAAGGGTTGTGGCGGTGGAGTTTGACACTCATGAGCAAAGTGGCCTTCTTGTCCACACTCAAAACATCTCTTTGGCTTTGGCTTTGGCTTTGGCTTTGATTGTTGTTGTTGAACTTGAGCCTTCTTCTTCTCTATACTTGCCACATATCCAATGCCACTTCTATTCATCTTTATGATAGTGTTCATGAGTAGCCCACTTTGGAGGTGCTTGCCTCTAGCAAACTTGCTCAATCCAATCTTGAGATGCTCTTTCTCCAACTTGAGCTTCTTATTTTCTTCCTTAAGAGCATCATCTTTCTTCTCTTCCTTGAGCTTCTTGTTTTCTTCTTTGAGCTTCTCATTCTCAAGAATCAACTCTTTGTCATGATCAAGAGTTTCTAGCACAATGGTGTTGTGGCTTTTCATTTCTTCAAGATCTTTCATGAGCTTCTCATTTGTGTTCTTGAGCTTGACATATTCATCATAGTCATTGCACTCAACCACTTGCTTGCCTTTGCCACTAGATCCTTGCTCAATGCTTTCATCAATCAAATCATCACATGATGTAGCTATATCAATCTTAACAACATGGTTAGTAGCATCATGTGGCTCATTTGGTAGGAATTCTTAAGCAATGACAAGAGTATCATGATTGATCTTAAGGGTTGTATACTCATTTTTTAGTTTGTTGTGACTAGTGATGAGCTCATTGTGCACCCACTCAAGTTTATCATGTTTATCTTTAAGCTCTTTTTTAGAAGATTTGAGCTCCTTGAGTTTGGATGATATAGCATCATTAGTTTCTCTAAGCTCATCATTAGCCTTTTCCAATGTATCGCACTTAGCTAAGAGTGAATCATTTTTAGCATCAAGCTTTTGTTTTGTAGCTCTACTCTTTCTAATGATCTTAGTGTATTTTCTTAGTATTTTGACAAGATCATCATATGTAGGTGAATCATCATCATTGCTATCGCTATCATCATCACTAACATGCTCATCATCACTACTATCATCATTCTTAGTTACCTTACGTTCACCCTTGGCCATAAGGCATAGGTGTGTAGAGGATGATGGCGATGGTGGCGGTGAAGATGCAAGATTAATAGCAATGACGGCCACCTTCTCATTGTCACTATCATCATCGGATGATCCACTTGATGAATCAATGTCCATGAGCCAATCACCGACAATGTAAGCCTTTCCACTCTTCTTTTTCTTATAGAAGTCCCTCTTTTTGCCATCTCTCTTCTTGTATGCCTTGTTCTTCTTCTTCTCATCTTCATCTTCATTACTTGAGTCATCTTTCTTGCCCTTGTTCTTGTTCTTGAACTTGTCTTTCTTGGGCTTTGTGCATTGATGAGCTAGATGGCCAAGTTCACCGCAATTGTAGCAATCCATCTCGGAGATTGGCTTTCTTCTTGAGCTAGTGAAGAACTTCTTCTTTTTGCCGTCAAACTTGATGCCACTCTTGTTTAGCTTCTTTAGCATCTTGGCAGTCTTCTTCACCATGAGAGCAAGACTTTCTTCATCATCTTCATCACTTGAGCTCTCATACTCAAGTCCTGCATTGCCCTTATCTTGGCTAGCTTTGAATGCTAAATCCTTCCCTTTCTTCTTTGTAGAGGATGAGCCATCTTGTGGCGTGATGTGCATGTACATCTCATGAGCATTGATCTTTCCCAAGATTTGTGTCGGTGTAGTGGCGGGAAGATCACCTTGATGTAGCACGGTCATAATGTGCCCATATTTGTCAATGGGGAGGACACTCAAGATCTTTCTCACAACGTCGGATGGTGACATTTGAGTAAGTCCAAGCCTATTGACTTCCTCTACAAGAACATTTAAACGAGAATACATCTCATTAGCACTTTCTTTGGGAAGCATTTCAAATGAATTTAGCTTTTTAATTACAAGATGATAGCGTTCCTCACACTCACTCTTGGTTCCCTCATGGAGCGCACAAACGTCCAACCATAGTGCATGGGCATCTTTGTGGTTCCTTACACGGCTGAACACATCTTTGCAAAGGCCTCTAAAGATAGTGTTGTGAGCCTTTGCATTCCATTTTTCATAATTAACCTCATTGCCTTATAGGTTAGTAGCATCCCGAGGTTTTGAGAAGCCTTGTGAGGCGGCTCTAAGAATACCAATGTCTAGAGCTTCTAAGTACGCCTCCATGCGGATTTTCCAATATGGAAAATCATCTCCCTCGAAGATAGGAGGAGGTCCATCCCTGTGAGACATCTTGCTCTAAGCGGTTAAGCTTAAAAACATGAGCACGAGGCTTCGATACCAATTGAAAGGATCAAGATGCCCAAGAGGGGGGTGAATTAGGCTAATTCTAAATTTTCTTGTAATAATCAAATCCTACGGTTAGCCCAATTAACCCCTTGTGCCTAGTGTTAACACTGGATTTTGGTCGATTTTGGAAGATGACAGGTAGACCCACATGCGGGAAGAAGGGTGTTCGGCAAACAAAACAAGCGGTCGGCTAAATGCTTGTACGGTCGGTTACTCTAGAAGGCGGTAACTCCATTCGGGAAAACAGAAGATGGCAGTCAAGACCGATCGGAAAGATGAGAGTTGTAATAATAAAGGAATTTATAAGTTTAGGGTAAGGAATCGTAAGTTTCCAAGTTTGTTTAAAAGTTCCTTTGTAAATCGTAGTCCTCTAGGACTCACGTTTTGTCTAGGGTATAAATATTGACCCTCGGCCATTGTAAAAAGGGTTCTCAACCAAATCAATACAACCAGCCCCGTGCCAACTTTCGAGTCCTCTTGTCGTGTTGTCGAGTTCTTCAAGAGGAATCATCGATCCGTCGACCTCCGTGAGTTCCGACAACCTTGTTATCATGTTTAGTATCATGCGGTGGATTTAGACGTGATGCAAGTAGTCTTGTTTGTTTTCAATGGTCATGCGGCGGATCTTTGCTTGACAATCAAGAAGTCTTTGCTTATGCTTTGTGTATGAGTAGATACCGTGCGGCAGGCGTTTACTCAATATGCTTAGTGAAAGCAAGATAGTTATCGGCTCTTTTAGATATGGCAAATCTAAATAGATTCATTAAGTTATCCAGTGTTGCATGTTACGGAACATTTTATATATATATATTTGTAACACACTTCTGCCCAATCTAGATTGATATTATTCGGCCTTCTCTCTCTTGTGGTTTTATTCGTGTTTCAACGATCATTGCTTTTTCATAAATCTTTGCAACTAGATAGTGTGCTCATAATGGCCGAATTATTTTAATCTAGGTTGTCTCATGTCGCGGGTTCATGCATGTTAATCATGTTTAAGCTTTAACAAAACCAGGTGTCGTGCGGCAGATGCAGGTTTTGGATTAGTTTAATCATTTTTATTTGCACGTTCCTTCTTCATGGACCCCAATTCGGCTGGACTGCCGAGTTTGGTTATGCGTTAACTCATAATTAATTTCACTTGTTCAAATTTGTCTTCCCATGCATGTGTATTCGGCGCTTAGGTTTCCACGTGCATTCATCTTACGATTAGCCGAAACGGTTTATGAACTCATTGGCAGATAGCTCTCTATAGCTGTATGTCGTTGTAAGTGGCTTCAGGGCCGTATATGTGGAACTGTCTGGAATTACCCGACATGTTCCGGTTTGACATTTAATTGTTTTATCCCTTGTTAGTTTTCAGGTTAAACTGACTGGCACGCTTCCGGATAACGAAACACCCGGGAACCCAATTGAAGCTACGCTTTTCGGCTTGCTGTGTGTGAGGCACAGTGCGTCACATTTTGTGTCAACACACTTTTTGGCACGCCCGGTGGGACCATCTGCTAGTTTAAGATGGCATCTGAGATCAACAATGATCATGTTCTGGATGTAAGCATGGCAGAATTGCTAGATAATTATAAAGATTTAGTGCTACAAGCATGTGAGCAATACCAACGGAAATGCTTGATGTCTTTTTCCAAAAACAAGAGCAATAAAGTATTTCAAAAGCAATCAATGCCAAGGGTTCTTCTTCCGCATCAAACTGATTACACTGAAGAGAAGGATGCTCAGAAGATGGCAGCCCTGGTCTATAAAGCTATGGGAGAAACCATGACAAATCATCACACAGCTTTTCTGAATACCTTTCGGGCAATCATGATCAGTACTTTTGGTCCAATGGTTGATAAATATTTCGAAGAAAATGTTGGACCACTCAGTGGGCCGACGCTTTTCAATGTTCCAAAGCATCAAGAGAAGCTTGTTGGAAAAGAAGTAGCGTCGCCTTCAAATATAGGTGGATTGACTCACACTGAAAAGCAATCACATCCCACCTATGGCCAAGTAACATTTGGTACCACGGGAGAAGTGCCACCTTCAGCTTATAGAGTTTCTCCAGCATCAAACAGATTGCAAAAGAATATGTATGGAGATGGGTATCAAGAATTTACTGATTACAGTGCTATCAATGCTGTGCCAAATCCAGGGTATAGAAGTGTTTCAGGATTGCCTTCTGGAGTGCAAGTACAAGGAAATCAGGATCCAGGCATTGATGTTTTGATGCACAGGATGGCTGATATGATGCAAAATCAGTTCGGCTTGAAACCAAAGAATCAATTCTATTCATACAAGTCTCCTTATCTAGAATGGTACAACAGAGTGGCGTTGCCTCCAAGGGTAAAGCCTCCAACAGATTTGACCAAGTTTTCTGGTCAAGATGATACTAGTACCATAGAGCACGTCAGTCGGTACTTAATGTAGCTTGGAGAAGCTGCTTCAGATGAAGCTTGGAGAATTCGATATTTTCCTTTGTCTCTTACAGGACCAGCTTTCACATGGTTCACGTCTCTACCAGCTCATTCCATTGGTACATGGGTAGAACTAGAGCAGAAGTTTCATTCATATTTCTATACGGGTACTAATGAGAAGAAGTTGGTTGATCTCATGAGTCTGAGGAAGAGAACAAATGAGACACCATTGGAATATCTTCGCAAATTTAGGGAGACCAAGAATATGTGTTATTCTCTAAATTTACCAGATGATCAACTACCTGGAATAGCTATAGCAGGAATGTTGCCGAATATCAGGGAGAAGTTGTTCGGTTTAGAGTTTGATGATCTTGGCCAACTTGCACAACGTTTAGCAGCTATGAGTAATCAAGCCCAAGGATTTAGGAGAGATAATCGCTTTCAGAAGAACAATGCCACTAATGAGGTGTATCAAGGCTTTTTGGATGAAGCGACTGAGTATATTGATGAAGATGAGATAGCTGCAGCAGAGTTAAATTGGGCAAAGGAACCCACCCAAGTTAGTCAACGCTGGTTGAAACAACAAAAGGGAACCTATGATTTTGATGTTACTAAAGCAGACAGACTTTTTGCATTGTTGATAAAGGAAGGACGCATCAAGTTGCCAGAAGGACATCCTATGTTACGTCCTGAAGGAGTGAAAGACAAAAAGTATTATGGCTTTCATAACACTAATTCTCACTCTATCAATGATTGCCGAGTGTTCAGAATACGAATCCAGAAAGCTATCCAAGAGGGACACTTGAGGTTTGATGGCAAGATGAAAATTGATGATCAGCCTTTTCCACAAAATATGATTTCTTTCTCTGTGAATATGGTCTCTGCCAATGATCTCAAAGGTAAAGGCAAGGTGAAAGTATTGACTTCTGATAGAGCAAAGGAGAGTGGTGCTGTTGACCCGGATCGGCAAGTCACCAGTAAAGAGCTGCAGCAACGAGTTCGGTTTCAGAGTAGCCGAACCGAGAAAGGTCAAACTTCCAAACCCAGAGTTACATCACGTATTTTGCTAAACAAGTGGCAGAGGGAACAAGAGAAGGAATACTGTAAGAAGCAATGGTTTATGGAAGAATGCCGGAGGTATGAGGAAGAAGTATACCGAAGGGAGCAAGAAGAATACATGACAGAACAGGAGCAGTCTCATTGGGGTTGTTCGTTCTTTAGGCATTGTTGGAATGAAGGCTTGAGGTTGCCTGCAAGAAATAATTGTTCGGAGTGTAGTGCTCAGTACTCCAAGTATAGGCAATCTCGAGTAAACCGCCGTCCCGTCTATGAAAGACTTGGAACGAAGGTTCCTGAAGATGATCGGCGCTTAAAAATAGATGACTTTGAGAATCAGCAAAGGAAAAGAGTTGCAGGTTCAGGTTGGATTCATGATAGAGTGCATGGTGAAGAAGCTGACTTCTATAAATACGTATGGCAAAAAGGACAGTGGTGTCCTCCAGGCCTGAGGAAAAGTCAGAAAAGAAGAGTTCAACGGCTGAGGAATAGGGAGTTGGAACAGGAAGTTACTGAGACAAAACAAATATGGCGTCCTAAGAAGAAGCCTGATGGATGTGGTCCTTCGGCTAATGCTTGCATGGCTTTCTTCCTCCCATCAGAGTTTATAGCTCCCGAAAGCCAAGGTGTCCAAGAAGAGGTGTACTCTGATTTTGATGAAAGTGAATGTCAGGATTTGATGGCTCAGCTTGTATTAACACAGCAAGCTGTTTTTGATAAACCAATTAAGAATCGTCACTTGAGACCACTCTATTTAAAAGGATATGTCAATGGCAAGCCTTTGACCAAGATGTTTGTTGATGGAGGGGCTGCTATCAATATCATGCCTTATACTACCTTCAGGAAACTTGGGATGACTAATGAAGAATTGTTGAAAACTGACATGGTGCTTAGGGACCTTGCTGGCAATCCTTCTGATACCCGAGGTGCTATCCATGTCGAGTTGACTATTGGGTCAAAAACTCTGATTACCACCTTTTTGTCATTGATGGCAAGGGGGCATATAGTCTACTCTTGGGCAGAGATTGGATCCATGCTAATTGTTGCATTCCTTCAACTATGCATCAAATTCTCATTCAATGGATTGGAGATGATGTTGAAGTTGTACATGCTGATAATTCGGTAAGTGTTGCTGCCACAGAATCTACCTATTGGGAATATGAGGGCGTCGATTGTTTCTCTGGAAAAGTGTGGAAAGAAGGTCCTGTAAATGTTTTCAGCGAAGGCCAACAGCCGATCCAAGCAGTCGGCTCTCATAGCAATTTTTAATGGGAAATCCCGTCGATGGCAACAAAGGAAAGTTGGGACGTGGTTTTATGTCGGCTGATAAATTGGAAGAAATTAATGTTGGTGATGGATCTAAGCCAAGGCCGATGTATATTAGTGCAAAGTTAGACCTAGAATATAAATCAAAGTTGATAGATTTGTTGAAAGAGTTTAAAGATTGTTTTGCTTGGGATTACACGGAAATGCCTGGATTGGATCGTTCCATCGTTGAGCATCGATTACCTATTAAACCTGGATTTCGTCCTTATAAACAACCTCCAAGGAAGATATACAAAGAGGAAGTATTGGCCGATGTGAAGAAGGAGGTTGAAAGGTTAATAGAAGCAAATTTCATTCGGCCATGCAAGTATGCAGAGTGGATTTCAAATATAGTACCGGTATACAAGAAAAATGGAAAAATGAGAGTTTGCATAGATTTTAGAAATCTTAATAAGGCTACTCCCATGGATGGTTACCCAATGCCAGTTGTCGATTTGCTGGTAGATGCAGCAGCAGGTTATGAAGTCATTAGTTTTATGGATGGTAATGCTGGCTATAACCAAATTTTTATGGCAATAGAAGATATTTCGAAAACAGCTTTCAGATGTCCTGGTCATATTGGTTTGTTCGAATGGATAGTCATGACGTTTGGGTTAAAGAATGCCGGTGCAACTTATCAAAGAGCTATGAATTATATTTTTCACGAGCTGATCGGCAAGATTGTAGAAATCTACATCGATGATGTAGTAGTCAAATCTAGAGATCATGAAAGACATTTAGCCGATTTAAGAAAGACTCTGGAGTGCACAAGAAAGCATGGCTTGAAGATGAATCCAAACAAATGTGCCTTTGGAGTTTCGGCTGGTGAGTTTTTGGGATTTTTAGTTCATAAAGGAGGAATTGAAGTTGGGAAAAAGAGCATGGAAGCAATAGACAAAGTTGTGCCGCCAACTAATCTCACGGAATTACAATCATTGTTAGGCAAAATCAACTTTGTAAGAAGATTCATATCCAATTTGTCAGAGAGAGTTTTACCCTTTTCTCCTTTATTAAAGCTCAAGAAGGATCAAAAATTTGTATGGGGTGACATACAACAAAAGGCTTTTGATGAGATCAAGCAATATATGAAGGCACCACCTGTGCTGGTACCTCCACAACTTGACAAGCCTTTTAAGTTGTATGTGGCGGCCGATAGCCTAACGATAGGATCGGCCCTTATGCAAGAGTTTGAAGGAAAAGAAAGAGTCATAGCTTATCTTAGCCGAAAGTTGTTAGACCCGGAAACAAGGTATTCGGCTGCAGAAAAACTTTGCTTGTGTGTATATTACTCATGTACCAAATCTCGGCACTATTTGTTGAATTCTGAATGCGTGGTGGTTTCTAGTTTTGATGTAATCAAACATATGCTATCAATGCCGATTTTGAATGGAAGAATTGGCAAATGGATTTTAGCGTTGTCGGAATTTAATTTAAGATATGAATCGGCAAAGGCGGTAAAGGGTCAAATTATTGCCGATTTTATTACCCAACATCGGGATCTTTCTGTTGAGGCGATAAGCATTGTGCCTTGGGCCTTGTTCTTCGATAGATCATCTTGTAGCAAAGGTGGTGGTGCTGGTATTCTTTTGATTTCCCCACTAGGAAAAGCTTTTGAGTATGCAGTTCCTATTGAATTTCATGTTACTAACAACTAGGCAGAGTATGAAGCATTGCTTAGAGGGCTTCAGCTTCTTATAGAAGTAAAGGCCGTTGCTGTTGAAATCTTTGGGGATTCTGAGTTGGTGATTAATCAACTGAATGATCAGTATGAATGCAAGAACAATGTGTTAAGAGAATATTATGAAGAGTGCAGAGAACTTTTGAAGAATTTTCTAATGGTGACCTTGCATCATATCCCTAGAGAGTACAATGAAGAAGCAAATAAGTTAGCTCAAGCTGCTTCTGGATATCGAGAGAGTCGGGAAGTTTTTGCTATGGAGGAAGATGTTTTAAATACTGATCCAGTAGATGGTGATTGGAGATGCGAAGTTACCAATTATCTGAAAAATCCATCTCAAAAGGTTTCCCGAAAACTCAGGTACAAAGCTCTCAAATTTGTGTTTCTTGATGATCAGTTATATTACAAGTCCATCGATGGAGTATTGCTCAAATGTTTAAGTCAAGAAGAGGCTAAGAAAGTGATGTATGAGGTTCACGAGGGATTGTGTGGTGCACATCAGTCAGCTTATCGGATGAAGTGGATAATTAGGAGAACTGGTTATTTTTGGCCAACTATGTTGGAAGATTGTTTTGAATATTACAAAGGGTGTCACAATTGTCAAAAATTCGGCAATATTCAAAAAGTTCCAGCGTCTGCTATGAATCCTATAATCAAGCCTTGGCCGTTCAGAGGATGGGGTATAGATTTAATTGGTCAGATCAATCCTCCTTCTAATAAGGGACACAAGTTTGTACTCTTGGCCACGGATTATTTCACCAAGTGGGTTGAAGCTATCCCGTTGAAGAAGGTAACGTTAGAGAATATGATCAGTTTTGTTAAGGAACATATAATTCACAGATTCAGGATTCCTCAAACTGTAATAACTGATCAAGGAACTCAGTTTACTTCTTCAGAATTCTGTGATTTTGCCAAAGATATGGGGATTAAGTTGTATAATTCTTCTCCTTATTATGCACAAGCTAATGGACAGGCAGAAGCATCAAATAAGATTATGATTAAAATCATTCAGAAGAAGATTGATGAAAAACCAAGGAGATGACACTTGGTTCTTAGTGAAGCACTGTGGGCTTACCGAATGGCTTGTCATGGATCCACTCAAACGTCTCCCTATGAACTGGTTTATGGGCATCATGCCGTACTACCATGGGAATTATGGTCAGATTCAAGGCGAGTTGTGTTACAGAAAGAATTGGCAGAAGAAGACTATAAGAATCTGATGATGGATGAATTGGAAGATTTACATTTGATTCGTCTCAAGGAATTAGAAAATATTGAGAAAAATAAAATGCGCGTTGCCAAGTATTATAACAAAAGGGTTAGGCTGAAGCAATTCGCAGAAGGAGATTTGGTTTGGAAAACTATATTGCCAGTTGGAACAAAGGATAGAGTGTTCGGCAAATGGTCTCCAAATTGGGAAGGTCCTTTCCGAATTGTAGAATGTGTACCTGGCAATGCATACATATTAAAGACTTTATTTGGAGAAGAGTTTACCAGAGCTATTAATGGAAGATTTCTTAAGAAATACTACCCCAGTGTTGAGGTTGGTTCATGAATGTAGATCAGAAAAACCGACAAAGAGAAAATCGCCTTTGGCCAAAAAATCGAATACAAGACTGAGAACAGCCGATATTGTTCATATCGCCTTTAGCCTAAAAATCAGATATAAGATTGAGAATAGCCGATATCGTTCATATCGCCTTTAGCACAAAATAGCCGATGCAGTTTGCATCGCCTCTAGCACAAGAATGTTTATTCAAAACTGGGTTGTTTTCAGCATTTTTCTGACAGTCGCAAGTAGAATTTTACCGAAAAGAGTCAAAGAAGTAAATATTATTCCAAAGGACGAGATTATTTATAAAAGTCCATCCTAATACAAACTACTCCTCAAATAACTTGTTGAGGACGGACTGGGGGTTTGTGATTTCAGCAAGGGCAGCGGCATGATCATCGTAGGCCTCCAGACGTTCATCAATGTCGTAGATCTCGTCTGGGCGTCCTCCAACGAAGCCAACTGGCTGGGAGGAGTAGTCCTCGTTGGTTTGGGAGGTCATTGCCGCCAGCCCGAGAGAAGCGCCGAGGTGCACACCTTGGATGACGGCCTGATCAATGCGGCCGTCCATAGCATCAAGGCGTGCTTCGGATGTCTCCCCCTGGGCATTCACCTTGTCGGCGATCTTGTTCCCCGCCGCCTTCAAGCGGTCATTTTCCGCGGAAAGAGCTGGGCAGAAAAGAAGAAATGGGTCGGCAAGCAAAGGAAGTCAGGATGATAAAACTAAATGAAGATATCAAACCGGTGATGGCGTCGCAGAATTGCTTCCGCTGGTCCTCCCATTCGGCTTGATCGATGCTGAACTTCTTGGAGACGTCACCTAGCTCCTCCCGGGCTTCGTCCCTCTCCTGGCGAAACTTGAGCACCTCCTCGTGAGAGTATGGATGGTGTGCATCTGCTGGTTCTGCCGAACCCCAAGGATTGGAATGGTAAGAGCTTGAAGAGCTGGAAGACCCGGAAGAGCCGGATGATGGAGTTCCCGGTTGAGCTGCCGTCACTGGAGGAAGGAGATGGTATTGGCTGGAGCTGATGACCCTTATCCTGATGAATGAGGGAGGAAAAAATCGAAATTAAGAGATGAACAAGGAAATTGCAAAGGGGGCAAAAAGCCGAATCATACCCACGACGCCGGCAACGCGATGCTCTGCTTCCTTCAGCCTCTCCGTCGGCAGGACGCTTGCCACGGTTGCCACTGTTCATCATTTGCTTTGATGGAGGTTAGGGTTTTCTTCTGGAATGAATCAAACGAAGGAAGTGGAGGAGACGGATGTGAGAACACTGAGGCGAAGATAGCGATGAAGGCTAACGGAAGGGTCTATTTATAAGCCGAAGCGAAGGATTGTGGCGAATTCCACGGGGTTGTGGGGCGAGAATCCCAAACGACGGAGTAGGTTTTTTCCCTTTCGGCTGGGCCGTTACTGGACTAGGCCAGGCATGGGTTAAGTCGAACGTCGCTCAAATATCTCCCTGGTTTGTTGGAGCCAACCTTGTTCGGTTATACCCTCACAATATTTGAATTGGATTCGTTCGGCTATCGGAAGAATGGAGACAATCGGCTACATTCTAATCGAGTAATTTAAGGGAAAGGGGCCGATTGCTTTCGAATGAATAAAAATAAGTAAACATAAAGCTGGTTAATCAAGGGAAAGAAGATATCACACTTAAGTTTATTACAAACCCAATGTCTACTGGTTCAGAAGATGATTGATTGCCTCTATAGCCTCAGTCCTGATTCGGCTAACATTATCTAGCACTTTTTGATCTTCATCTTCAGAACTCTGGATGCTGGATAATTTAGTTTTGATCTGCTGATCTTCTTTGATGGTCGAAGCTATCTTTAGTGAAGCTGCTTCTATGTTCTTCGGCAAATTAGTTATATGGGCCCTGTGAGACTGAATTTTGGCATTCAGTTCGGCTAGTTGAGCTTCTAGTCTGCTTTTTTCATCCTCCATGGCTTTTAGTTCAGGCTCCAAGGTTGCCAAGGAATTTCTCATAGTCTGGATATGAGAGTGAAGATCTTTAATCTCCAGCTTTTTCAAAGATCTATCCTTCTGCAGAGTGGTCCTCGAAGATATATTTTTGGTTGCCCTTCTCACCATAGCAAAATGGTCATCAAGATGGGCTGCAGATTCTAGGGGAGCCTTAAGAGCAGAGGGGATATCTTGATCAATGAGTTCAAGGAGGTCTTTTATCTGGTCTGCATCATGAACCAGACTGATGGTATCCTTGTTTAGCAGAATGATCACCTCTTTTAGCTAGGCCTGATTTTCCAGCGATAAGGTTTGATGGGAAGTAATCTCTTCACCTTTCTCAATGATGTAATCCTCAATAGAGAAGGAGTAACTGGTGGTCGGTTTAGTGATGTTCTTCTAAAGAAAAGAAAAGAAAGAAGGTGTTAGCCGATTGGGTAATTTTGCTAAAATATAGTGTAAAACAAAGGATTACCTGCCAAGATGATTGATCATCAGGGTGGGTTATACCGTGGCTTGCTGGGGAACTTGGCTGAAGATTCAGTAGGGACAGGTCTAGAGCTTGATCAGGAGAAGTTTCCCTTACCAGTTCATCTAAGATTTCATCTATTTTCGGTAAAGTAAATGATAATGAGCACAAGAGATAGATGTTATTAAAAAGAAAGAAAAAGAGAATTGGTTGAACAATGTTACCTATAGTTTCATCAGGTTTATGAGCCTTTGAGCCTTCAGCTTCATGAGTCTCTGAAGTTTCGCTATCATGGATTTCTTCATCTTCAATAAAAACTTCAGGGATTGGTTCTACAGGTGCTGAGGTATTGCCTAATGTGGGAATTTCGACTTGTGGCTGCAATGGAAGTAATGAATGTAAGAGGTGGTCAGGTTTACTGCTAAGTGAGGTTGGTAACCTGATGGAGAATAAAAGGTTCATACCTTAAGAGATAATTTGGCTTTCTTGGTCCTTGGTTTTTTGGGTAAGAGAAAACTTTCAGGTGTTTTCCTTTTGCTTTTTCCTCTTGAAGATGCAGCAGCTAAAGTAGCAGAAGTTCTCATGAGTGCCTTTAGAGGTGCTGAATCCAAAGTTGCAGTAGTTTTCATGAATTCCTTTAAGTTTGGAGCATCAAACCCCAGAGCAGGCTTGGGACCAGCCGAATAGTACTGAATTGCTTTGGCTGGGGGAGTAAACTCAAGATCCTGTGCATGACCAGAAGTTAAAATAAGAAGTGGGTTCAAGAACAAGAAATGATGGGCATAATGAAATTACCTCACTGTCAGAAGCAAAATCGGGTTGCAAGTTTTTGCATAAAGAATGAACTGATATATTGAAGATATGAGCATGCCATTCTTGCCACCAAGAAACAAAGAAGGGATGAGCAACATCTATTAGCCCAAATGGAGATGGTTCGTATATTGGCAATTCCCATCCTAATTCAAAGACCTTCTTGGCTTTCATTCCTTCTGTTATTACTTCCCTTGACTTTATGATTGTTGAGAAGAGAAATTTTGGAGGCAGTTGGCCACATCCTAATTGTCTGGCCACCATGTTTGGATAATAGAATTCATAGGTGGATTGTACTAATCTCCCATGATAAAATTCGGCTGGCAAAGTGCAAGGTTTGATAAAGGAATTGAAAATTTCCGTGGATTCTTGACCTGAACAACCAATTTTATAGCTAAACTTGCAGGGCAAGGTCAAATTTTTGTTTTCTCTGTAAGGAAACCAGAGCACATTGCCGAATCCTTTGAAAAATAGCTTGAAGAAGTGACCGATGTCTATGTCAATGCTTATAGATGATGCTGCTTCCCCATAAGTCTGACAAGCCTTAACCTTTGTTGTGCTGCCTTCAGCATAGTTAACTGAGGGAAAACTTAGATTGAAGAGACTCATAGGGGTTATCTGATGCATATATAGCTGGAGCCACATTTGAATTAGCCACCAGGGACCATTCACATAAGAAATTTCTCCACCTTGGCGCATCTGAAGAGTAATTTGATGCATCATATGATAAATAGACCCTAAGAGATATTTGCCTAGTGGGATCTGAGTGCCTGCAGCTAAGTCTTCAGCCATTACCATGTGATTCAGGGTTGGTTTATTGGATTTTCCACAGAAGATGAATCTGCATAGCCACATATTCATGAAGGCTTTCAACTCTTTGTCAGAGACGGTGCCAGATGCATTCATGTAGTTCTGAATATGTTTGACCCATCCACATCCAGAGCTGACGGCTCTTTGATTACTTTTGCTCTTGTACTTATAGGGATATACTGGCAATGACACATTCAAGCCAGTCATCATGAATACATCGGTCAGAGTGATGGTCATAATACCATGACCAAAGATGAAGGCATTGATAGTGTCAGACCAAAAATGAGAAGCTGCTATCAAAAGGGAATCATTCTTGGGTGTCTCTGCTAAGGATAATTCCAGACAATGACTGATGTCCTGGCTTTCCCAGTGGCTGCTGCTTTTCTCCAGCATTCTCCTGTACCAGTTATGCCATCCGGTGATTGGGGGAAATGGCCAATTCTTGAACGTATTTGGCCATCGGTTTGGCGAGGTAATCCCAGACTTGAAAGGAATTCTTTGGGTTTCCTTCTCAATAATTTCAGAAGGGTCAGGATTTCCCATTGGGCCGAGGAAATAGGAGTCGGGGTTGGCAGCATAGGGGATCAAAATCTGGATCTTGTATTCCTTTAGAAGATGATTGAAATCAAAGGGGAGTAAATCAAAAGAGGAGCGGGAGGATAAAATGAAAGTTGCCAAATATAAGTAAAGTTTACCTCTGGGATTTCATCCTGGGTCGCCATTGAAGATTTGAAGGAGGTCCGAAGTTGCGTTGAAAGCTTGAATTTTTGGGCAGCGGCTGCGGTTTTGAACGGTGATGACCTAGGAGGATGAAAGAGCTTGTGGTCAATTTCAGAATAAAACAACTTTTATCCCGAAATTGAGGGGGCATGTGTTAACACTAGATTTTGATCGATTTTGGAAGATGACAGGTAGACCCACATGCGGGAAGAAGGGTGTTCGACAAACAAAACAAGCGGTCGGCTAAATGCTTGTGTGGTCGGTTACTCTAGAAGGCGGTAACTCCATTCGGGAAAACAGAAGATGGCAGGCAAGACCGATCGGAAAGATGAGAGTTGTAATAATAAAGGAATTTATAAGTTTAGGGTAAGGAATCGTAAGTTTCCAAGTTTGTTTAAAAGTTCCTTTGTAAATCGTAGTCCTCTAGGACTCACGTTTTGTCTAGGGTATAAATATTGACCCTCGGCCATTGTAAAAAGGGTTCACAACCAAATCAATACAACCGGCCCCGTGCCAACTTTCGAGTCCTCTTGTCGTGTCATCGAGTTCTTCGAGAGGAATCATCGATCCATCGACCTCCGTGAGTTCCGACAACCTTGTTATCATGTTTAGTATCATGCGGTGGATTTAGACGTGATGCAAGTAGTCTTGTTTGTTTTCAATGGTCGTGCGGCGGATCTTTGCTTGACAATCAAGAAGTCTTTGCTTATGCTTTGTGTATGAGTAGATACCGTGCGGCAGGCGTTTACTCAATATGCTTAGTGAAAGCAAGATAGTTATCGGCTCTTTTAGATATGGCAAATCTAAATAGATTCATTAAGTTATCCAGTGTTGCATGTTACGGAATATTTTATATATATATATTTGTAACACACTTCTGCCCAATCTAGATTGATATTGTTCGGCCTTCTCTCTCTTGTGGTTTTATTCGTGTTTCAACGATCATTGCTTTTTCATAAATCTTTGCAACTAGATAGTGTGCTCATAATGGCCGAATTATTTTAATCTAGGTTGTCACATGTCGCGGGTTCATGCATGTTAATCATGTTTAAGCTTTAACAAAACCAGGTGTCGTGCGGCAGATGCAGGTTTTGGATTAGTTTAATCGTTTTTATTTGCACGTTCCTTCTTCATGGACCCCAATTCGGCTGGACTGCCGAGTTTGGTTATGCGTTAACTCATAATTAATTTCACTTGTTCAAATTTGTCTTCCCATGCATGTGTATTCGGCGCTCAGGTTTCCACGTGCATTCATCTTAGGATTAGCCGAAATGGTTTATGAACTCATTGGCAGACAGCTCTCTATAGCTGTATGTCGTTGTAAGTGGCTTCAGGGCCGTATATGTGGAACTGTCTGGAATTACCCGACATGTTCCGGTTTGACATTTAATTGTTTTATCCCTTGTTAGTTTTTAGGTCAAACTGACTGGCACGCTTCCGGATAACGA
Organism: Miscanthus floridulus; assembly: GCF_019320115.1. NCBI lineage: Eukaryota > Viridiplantae > Streptophyta > Magnoliopsida > Poales > Poaceae > Miscanthus > Miscanthus floridulus. The sequence goes on along the minus strand of NC_089585.1, from coordinate 116,754,104 downwards.
AACACCCGGGAACCCAATTGAAGCTACGCTTTTCGGCTTGCTGTGTGTGAGGCACAGTGCGTCACATTTTGTGTCAACACCTAGAAAAGTGTTTCTATTGATCTAATGCACAACGGACTTGCAACCTATGTTCCAAACTTACTCTAGCATGGCAATTCTATGAATGTAAAGAACAAGTATTAAATTGCTCAAAGTAAATGCTCAAAGTAAATAGAGAGAGTGAGGAACACGGTGATGTTTTGCCGAGGTATCGGAGAGTCGCCACTCCCCACTAGTCCTCGTTGGAGCACCCACACAAGGGTGTAGCTCCCTCTTGATCCGCGCAAGGATCAAGTGCTCTCTACGGGTTGATTCTTCGACACTCTATCGTGGTGAATCACCCAAAGCCGCTCACAACTTGAGTTGGGTCACCCACAAGCTCCGTCGGGTGATCACCAAGCTCTCAATCACCACCAAGCCGTCTAAGTGATGGCGATCACCAAGAGTAACAAGCACAAACTCTCACTTGACCACGCGAAGTCTAATGAGAAGATGGATGCACACTTGGCTACTCTTGATTCACTAATGAGGCTACTCTCTTAGATTCTCAAATCTCAATCACCTCACTAGGACCTTGCTCTTCTTGGCACTCACAAACGTATTTCTCAGCTGTTGGAATGAGCAAAAGTGACTCCACACACGAGTGGAGCTTCTATTTATAAGGTAGCCTAAAAAACGAACCGTTATGAGCTTCTGTAGGGTGACCGGACGCTCTGGTCATGTTGACCGGACGCTCCGGTCAGTTCAACCTGTGAACCAATGAAAATGTGTTGACCGGACGCTGGTAGGTTCCGGTGACAACTAACTGGACGCGTCCGGTCACATTAAACCCTTACTGGAACCTTACTAGACTCGACCGGACGCTGAACCCCCAAGGTCCGGTCAGTACTGACCGGACGCGTCCGGTTGCAGATTCCCTTCTCTGGAACCTTACTAGAGTCGATCGGACGCTGCCTTTCAGCGTCTGGTTACTTGACCTCTCCAGCGTCCGGTCGCACCGAATGTAGTCTGTTGATCAAATGAACTGACCGGACCCTGTGGCCAGCGTCCGGTCGCACCGGGGCCAGCGTCTGGTCAGCATTTGACCCTTCATTCACTTCCAACTCTCGATCATGTGTGAATGAAGTTTGCTCCAAAGGATCTTAGGCATTCAAAGGAGCTACCTAGAGCTAGTTTTAATAAGTGTGCACCACACCTAACTCACTAGAGTCACCTAGGTCAAGCTACCCATCCATACCCCCCTTAATAGTATGGCCAAAGGAAAAACAAAGTCCTAAACTACTCTAAGTGTCACTCCAACTCCAATCGACACTTAGAACTAGTCATCCTTAACCTTGTCATCCATCCTTTGAAAATCAAAATGATTTCCATCGTAGGGGCATGACAATTGCCCAATTGATCTCCATTACCATGACCTAACTTACTTGTCTCTTCAAAACACACGTTAGTCATAGTAATCTTGTATTGTCATTAATAACTGAAACCCAACTAGGGGCCTAGATGCTTTCAGGTGATAATTATGATCACTCATGATAAATGATGGAAAAGAAAAATAGCGATCGGGCAGGCATATGGTTTGGGTACTGGTAGGTGTAAGGGGTTGTGTTCTGCGACCAACAGGGCATAGCTCGGTTACACTTTTTCCCTGTCTATGTCAATTAAGGATCGGTCATTGCATAAGGCATCGTGGGCAAGTCATAGATTTATTATCCCGAGCACATACTTAGGTATGGGCATAGGGAAGACTCACTGCTCTCTTGTCATAGATCCGGCTCTTTTTGGACTGACTGATTGGAGGCGGGGATGGTGGAGGTCCTTGCACCGCACTGAGTCCGGGACACAGGAGTGGGGGCTTGGAGTCCAAGTTTGGATGGGGACCTAGACACCTAGGACAGGAGGGTGATGGGTTAGTCCTGCTTGTGCCTAGGGTGTAAGCGGGATATGTGTTTTCGGGGTATCCAGCTAGGGGCATTGATTCGTGAATCACCAGGCGATCTAGTACGGCTTGTTTTGTGTCTAGCACTGTAGTAAGAACTGAAAGATAAAAGGTGATGAAATGGAACTGATTGCTCAACTCTTGCTTGAGAGTAGAATAGGTGCTTATATAGACTGGATAGATAATAACTTAATACGGCTGATCATAATAACATAAATAAGGACTCACTATTAGTATCACTTTCTGCTAAAAGAAAACCAGCAAACCATAAAGCTAATCATATTCCTTGTAGTCAGGCAATTATTCCCATGAGTTGGATAAGTCTTGCGAGTACATTGTGTACTCATGGTTTATTTACCCCTGTTGCAGGTAATGCTTGAGAAGCACCGTTGTGTGGAGGATTCTTCTGGTGGGCTCAGATGGATCCTCATTCTTATCGCTAGATGATTATTTTAAATTCCGTTGTTTATCATTCCGCACTCTAACATTTGGTATTGTAATAATGTACTTTTAAGAAACTCTGATGTATGAAATGGGCAAGTATTGTAACTCATTCTCATTATTGGATCCTTGGGAAAAATGTGGATCTTTCAGGTTCTCCCTTGGGGTGTGCCCGAAGGATACCACCCGCTGTAGTTTGCTTTCGGGGTGCTTAGTATCTGGTGGAAGACGAGCACCTCTGTATGCATGTTATTTCAGGCAGTTCTGCCATGTGTATCTAGTGAAATCATCCACAATCATAAATCCATATTTGTTTCCACCAATGCTAGTGTATGTGGTTGGTCAAACAAGTCTATGTGCACCAACTCAAATGCTTTAGATGTGCTCATCATGCTCTTTTTAGGATGTGTGTTACCAACTTGCTTTCTAGTTTGACATGCGCTACATAGCTTATCCTTCTCAAATGTGACATCTTTCAAGCCTCTAACTAAGTCATGCTTGATCAACTTCTTAAATTGTTTTATTTCAACATGACCAAGCCTTCTATACCATAACCAACCCATGCTAGACTTAGTGAACAAACATGTTGACAATTGAGCTTCTCTAGCATTGAAATCAACCAAGTATAGATTCTCATATCTAAATCCTTTGAATATCAAGTTAGAGCCATCTACACTTATGATCTCTACATCGTCCACACCAAATATGCACTTGAAACCAAGATCACACAATTGAGCTACCGATAATAGGTTGAAGTTCAAGCTCTCTACTAGTAGCACATTGTAAATGATCAAGTCATTGGATATTGCAATCTTACCAAGACCTTTGACCTTGCCTTTGCCATTGTCACCAAATGTGATAATATCAATCCCATTGCTCTTATTTTTATTGATTAAATTGAACATTCTTGGATCACCGGTTATGTGTTGTGTGCACCCACTATCAAGCACCCAATGCCTTCCTCCAGCTTTATAATTGACCTACAAAAGAAGATAAATTATTTTTAAGTACCCAAACTTGGTTAGGTCCTTAAAGGTTAGTTACCAAGGTCTTTGGTATCCAAATGACCTTCTTCTTTGGGCCCACAATTGGTGCACCATAGACCTTCTTCTTCATGAATTTGCCCATCTTGCTCAAAAATAGAGCCATGGCCTCATCATCAATGTCACTAAGATCCTCATCATCACTTGATTCTTTCTTAGACATGCCCCTATTTTTGGATGATGAGCTACCCTTGAATGCTACACTCTTCTTCTTGTCTTCGTCTTCCTTCTTGTCATCCTTATCAACCCCTTTCCTTTCCACATGGTATGTCTCTTGTGACATGACATCACCTAGTACTTGGTTAGGGGTAACTCCTTCAATCCTCATCTTGTGATAAGCAATCTCAACATCTCAAATCTTGGAGATAAGCACATCAAGAATCGATGAGAGACATCATCATCATTGATCTTCTCTCCCAAAGCCTTTAAGCCATTGACAATCACTTGCAACTGACAGAACATCTCCGAAATGCTCTCATCATCCTTGATCTTGAAGCTTGTCAACTTATCCTTGAGGATGTACAACTTGACACTCTTCACCGCCGGTGTGCCCTCATATGTTTCCTTCAATCTCTTCCACACCTCATTAGCTCTATCATAATCCTTAATATGCTCAAAACCATGGAATTAATGACATTGTATATGGTGTTGAGAGCTATTATATTGCATTGCTTGTTGGCCTTGTCTTGCTTGGTGAGATTGTCGGGATCAATGATAGCATAGTCACTCTCAGTCACATCCCACACTTGATCATTGATTGAACCAAGATACATCTTCATCTTTCTCAACCAATAATTATAACATGTGCCATCAAAGAATGGTGGTTTACCCCCCACATGGTTGAACACAATTTGAGCAATCTTTTGACACCAAGGTTGTTAAGCCTTCAAACAGTGACACGGCTCCGATACCACTTCAAAGGTCCTAATATGGCTAGAGGGGGGTGAATAGCCTATTTAAAAATCTACAAACCAGCTAGAGCAATTTGATACCACCAGAAGAATCCTCCACATAAGAGCTACTCCTCAAGCTGCACCTACAATAGGGGTAAAATAACCCTGAGTACACAATGTACTCGTAAGAATTACCTGACTAGTGGGAATAGTTTCTCGACTCTCAAGGATATGATAGGCAATATGGGTTTGTTGTTTTCTTTTTATTTGCGATAAGCATTACTAATAGTTCATCCTTATAGTTAAGTTTTATTAGCAGTCATGATTTCTTCATTAGCTAACCATTCTAGGTAAGCCCCAATTCTACTTTCAAGCAAGGGTTGAGCAAACAAAACCATTTCACTATCTTTTATCTTCCAGTTCTTACTACGGTGCTAGAGCATAGCCAAGTCATACCATCTCATAGAAACAGCAATTCACAAACCAATGTATCACAGCTGGATACCCTGAAACACATGCCCCATTTGTACCCTAGGCACAAACAAGATCAACCCATTCCACTCCTGTCATGGGGTCTAGGTCCCCATCCAAATTTGGACTCCAAGCCCCCACACTTGAGATCCGGTCTCAGCATGATGCTTAGACCTCCACCTTTCCCCGCCTCTAATCAGTCGGTCTGGAAAGAGCCAGAACCCACGACAAGAGCGTAATGAGCCTTTCTGCACCCATAAGCAAGTATGTGCTCAGAATAATAAGTCTGTGACCTGACTACCGTAACCAAGCTAAGCTCCGTTGGTCGTGGGACACAACCTGTTACACCCATCAATACTCATACCATATCCCTACCCTGTCTCCATTTTTTCTTTAATCCTTTTATCATGAGAGTAATAATAATCCCCTATTGTGAACAACAGCAGGTTACTCACGCTACCGATGACCTAAGCATAGCATCTACTCGAACCTACACTAGTAAGACTCTTAGGTTAGGTATATCTATAGATGTGGTTTCTATAAAATTCCTGTAACATAAATGCACAATACACATATATATACAGTGAATTATAAAATAGAGATTATGCACCGAGGCTTGCCTTGGGTAGGTGTCAGTTGAGTTAGCCAGTGGTGGCTGTGGGACCTCCTCCTACACAAGAATCTCCTCCTCGTACTCCTCGACGATCTCCTCAAACTCATGATCGCCAGTGGCACGATCTCCACCAACTCGTTCTTTACATGCATGTGATGATGATGCAACACTTAGCATTTAGGCAACGACAACTCTTAAACTAAGAATACGAAAACTAAGCTACTAAGCAAGCTCTAATGACTAAGGTACTAAGCTAACTATTATCTTTACCTAGCAAAGTGTTGAGTTCAACTAACAAACACCTAGCTTTACAAATTAAGGATATATCTTTATTTCCACTAATGATTTAATATATATTGAAACAAAGATCATTTGACTACCCTAATGCTTAGTCTATTCTAATGCTACGAAAATTACAGTGAGCACATAATAATACAATGAAGGTACTATAAAAATTTTAGGACTAAAGCTATCACCAAATTACCACAAAAATTCCTACAATAATTAAGTTAATATTATTAAGCATTCTCAAATGATTTAATAGCTCATAATGTCAACACATATAAACATGAACTAAATACATTAATAGATAGAATATAATTTTAGAAACCTAAAAAATTTGTTTCATAATTTTTGGGCATCCACATGATTTTATATGATTTATCAAAGACCAGCCCAAAAAATAAATTAGAAAACTATTTCTAATTCCTTAGGAAAAGAAAAATGAAATCTCCCGCTTGGCGCACACACGCGGCCTGCGCAACGTGGCGCGCGCACAGCGGCCCACAGGCATGGCCCAAGCGTGAGGCGCTCTTGCAACGAAGCCACCGGCTTCCTCCCAAATTGCATCGGAGTCCAGTCTCTCTCACTTAACCCCCGACCTTCCCCTAATTCATCCACGCGCACCCCCAGCGACTCAGCGCACGGTGGCATGGCGGGCGGTGACACGACGTGACCATGTCATGCCAACCTTCAACTATGCTATGGTATAACCGCCTACACCAAGCAGCAACGTAGGGTGGTGGGACATGCTGGAGTGAGCTGCAGCGACGCGCAGCCATCTACGACGGTGGCGCACCCGCTCCGGTGAGCTAGGGAACCTAAGGACCTAACCGGATAGCGAGTGAGCATTAGTAGACTACCGTGGACCTAGCCAAGGTGACGGTTGGAGAAGAGGGTGATGGAGAAGGGCTAGCCATGTGCGACTGAGTCGTGCGGTGGCGCACTGTGGTGGCACGGTCGCATCAGCGATGATGGGGAGGCGATAGCGGTTCGGCTAAGGCACATAGGGTGAAGAGGGGATGAAGAAGAATCTAGTGGTGCACAAGAATTGGCTCAGGGTGAAGTGATGGAGGGCTGCGCTTGGCCATGGCCTAGCGCGGCCTTAATGGCACGACAACACGAAAAACTTCAAATTGAGCTTGGCCTTGCACGGTTCAAGGCTGGGTGGGGTCGGGCAATAAGAGGACATGATGTTAACACCATGGATGCATTTAATTGAATGGAGGTGAACTCTCACTGGCTAATTTTGAGGGTGTGGCTTGGATGATAGAGGCGGGAGGGAGAGGGGATGGGTCTGAGCTCCTAATATGGCTGGACGGGGGTGAATAGCCTATTTAAAAATCTACAAACCAACTAGTGTAATTTGATTAGTATGACAAATAGCAAAAAAGCAAACTTACTCTAGCTCTACAAGGGTTGCAAGCCACCTATCCAACAATTCTAGTTACTATGATCACTAGACACATAATTTACTAAGTCACTACTCACTAAGAGCTCTCACACTTGCTACACTAAAGAGCTCCACTAGATGAACTTAAGCTACAAAGCAAGCTCTCAATTCTAGCTACACTAAAGAGTTTGCTACAACTAGTTTACGGGAATGTAAATGAGTAAGTAAGGTGATTATACCACCGCGTAGAGGAGTGAACCAATCATAAGCTGAATACTAATTCAATCACCGGGAGAATGCCAAAGGGCAAGAGACAACCAATGTTTTTCTCCCGAGGTTTACATGCTTATCGGCACGCTAGTCCCCATTGTGTTGACCAACACTTGGTGGTTTGGCGGCTAAGAGGTGTTGCACGAACCTCGTCCACACAATTGAACACCACAAGAACCTATCCACAAGTGAGGTAACTCAATGACATGAGCAATCCACTAGAGTTACCTTTTTGCACTATGTCAGGAAAGGCACAAGACCCCTCACAATCGTCGCAATCGGAGCCGGAGACAATCACCAACCTCCGTTCGATGATCCTCGCTGCTCCAAGACGTCTAGGTGCCGGCAACCACCAAAAGTAATAAGTGAATCCCACAGCAAAACATGAACACCAAGTGCCTCTAGATGCAATAACTCAAGCAATGCACTTGGATTCTCTCCCAATCTCACAAAGATGATGAATCAATGATGGAGATGAGTGGGAGGGCTTTGGCTAAGCTCACAAGGTTGCTATGTCAATACAAATGGCCAAGAGAATGGGCTAGAGCCTGCCACATGCCTTTAAATAGAGCCCCCAATGAAATAGAGTCATTAGGCTATCACTGTAGCCCAACTCGGGGCGACCGGATGCGCCGATCAGGTTGACCGGACGCTAGACCCATACATCCGGTCGCTTGATGATCGCCACGTGTCATTAGCTTCAAATACTGAGCGCCTGATCTTAACAGCTAGTCTGCTTCATGCCACATGTTAAGTTGCGACCGGACGCGCTGCTCAAAGTGATCGGACGCTTCATCACTGGAGTCCGATCGTTTCCAGTAAGGTTCCAGAGACGGTTTTTCACGACCAGATGCGTTCGATCATGCCCGATCGGACTCGCCCAACGTCTGGTCACTCACCCTCTTCTCTGTACGCTGCCACATCAGTAGAACCAGATGCTAAATAGTGTTTAGATAGAGTCTGGCCACCTACGTATGGTCTCAAGCCAAGAGCACCACCTTCTTTTATAATTGACCGGATGCTGGAACCCTGAGTCCGATCACTTCGAACTCAGCGTCTGATCACTGTTTGATAGTGAAAAACACCTCCTTCGATTCACCAACTTCTCCACCCTTGCTCAAATGTGCCAACCACCAAGTGTATCACCATGTGCACGTGTGTTAGCATTTTTTCACAAACATTTTCAAGGGTGTTAGCTTTCCACTAGATCCCAAATGCATATGCAATGAGTTAGAGCATCTAGTAGCACTTTGATAATCGCATTTTGAAATGAGTTTCACCCCTCTTAATAGTATGGCTATCAATCGTAAATGTGATCACACTCGCTAAGTGTTTCGATCACTAAACCGAAAAGCTCCTATAAATTTCACCTTTGCCTTGAGCTTTTTGTTTTTCTCTTTCTTCTTTTCCAAGTCCAAGCACTTGATCATTGCCATGGCATCACCATCATCATGTCATGATCTTCATTTGCTTTGCCACTTGGAATGTGCCACCTATCTCATAATCACATTGATAAACTAGGTTAGCACTTAGGGTTTCATCAATTCACTAAAACTAAACTAGAGCTTTCACCGTCCTCACCTTGGCGGCAAGTGGTCGGTCAGACCCGAGGCAGCGTCAATGCACTCACTACATGACAACGCGGCTAGACCACGTGCGCGCATGGAGGCAGGTGGGGGCACGACATGCACGGCCGCAATGCCATTAAGGCGAGGTGACGGCGTGACGTAGCTGGGACAGCCCATGTGCGCGCGGTGATAGGGCGAGCAGCAGCAGCGCAACATGGTGTCATGGTGATAGCAACACCGCACGTCAGCGGCCATGGGTGGCAGTGGCTGCGCCCTAGCAGCTCGGCAAGGGGGCAGCGGCGATGACAGTGGCGCGGTGGCAAGGGGAGCAGCAACGCAACGGCCTAATGCGCCGGGCCACAGCCAAGCCATGGCCAGGGCAAAAGTAGCCTTGGTAGGCCACATGCGGTAGCGCACATGCGCATGGGGGAGCCAGCATGGCGATGCCGCGTGTCCGAGCGTGGTGACCGCGCCCACACGGCCAACCAGCCCGAGACCGTGTCGTGCACAAATTTTAAAGCATCGATAGCAACTAAACTATTGAGGTTGACACTAAATCGCCTTCACTATGCTAAAGAGGGTCTATTAGGCTACCAATCTGAGCTAAAACGTGACACCACTTCTTAACTCAATTTCATAAAATAAATTGCCAAACATTGCATTGTCTTTCTGTTTATAAACTTGAAAATATTCCAAGTCTTTGATCTAAACTTGATTACAAGTTGCATTTTTAGGCTATTTGAAATGTTGGCTAGCAATGTTATTTTTCCACGGCAAGTATTTCATTGTCATCTACAAAGTTCATATTGCAAACTTTATTTAAATGCCACATATATATTCTATAGAATTTTTGTTCAATAAAAATTGGTTTTAAACCCTACTTGATGCATATGAGTTATGGAATAGCTTCTCATTACATATTTTTATTGATCATCTTAAGTTACAAAAATTTTATCTACACATTCCATCATAGGCATTATCACATAAACATGATGCTCATGACATGATTTGGTAATTTGTTTAGGGCATAACACCGAGGGTGTTATAGTTTTGGTGGATCGTCCGATATCACCACCGGATTGTCCGTCAAGACATCTCATAGACTTAGGATAATCTTGACCAACCCCTGCACTAATGGAGTGTCCACGATATCCCACAGAGTGTTCGATGAATTATAGAGGATAGTAACCCAGTAACCTGAGAGTACCCAGTTTATACTAGATCATCCGTCATCCACGGCGGACTGTCCGTCGACACATGTTGACACACACAGACGCTCATGTGCGCTGATGGAGCGTCTATCATTCATGGTGGACTATCCGTCAGATCACCACTGACACCTTTCCCATGCAATCACTTTGCTGTCCTCACCACAGCGACCACATGCCCACATGTTAGCTAACTCACCCTCACATACTCCCTCCCCACCAGCACTCTCTCCCCCACTCTCTCATTTCTCCCCCATGCCACCCACTAGGAAAGGAACAGGGAAGAAGAGAGAAGAGAAAGAGAGGAGGAAAGAAGAAGAAGAGAGAAGGAAGGAAGAAGAAGGGGAGAAGGAGGAGGAGGAAGCTGCCCCTACCGGGGGACACCAAGGAGCTGCTCCAGCTCGCCACCTTCGTCCATGTGCTCGCCAGAGATGGAGCCACAAGCTCCATGGTGAAGCCCAGAGCTCGATCTCCCACATCGATCCATTCTAGCCTAAGCAACTACTACTCCTCGTCCATGCTGGGATAGAAGCAGTTCTTGCAATAGCCATGATAAACTATACCATCTACAATAGTGAGAATAAAACCCAGAGTATGAGAAGGCACTCAGCTAGACTTACCCGTCATAAACCAAGAATAAAGTGACTCCAAGGATTATGCAGGGCTTTATAAGTGGAGCTTGCTTGACAATATTTTGCATAAAAAAACTTACCAATTCAAGTATACAGTTATATTTCAGTCATCAAGTTAATTATAGCTATTCATCTCTAGATTAGCAACTAACCCATGCCAAATATGTGATATATCATTTAGTAGCATAACAATAGTAACCATAGCCGATACAATAATTCCATGTTCATCATAACCATCATTCCATAATACCGTTACTGTGATTTATTCAAAACACAAACCCAAGTAGACCAGATCAACGGTCACCTTTGGTATAACTTAGGTCCACATTTCGTGGGTTCGCCTAGCGCCGTACAATCAGGGACAACCAGCTACCCGGACGTTCAGGCCCTACTTGCCCTTAGGCTCATGTCTGGCTCCCCATACATCCTTACAACTATCCAGAGTGTGCACTCTAATAGAACATGGCCTGGCCTGAGTTTAGCCACTCGGCTTTGCGATCGGAACGAGTTATCTCGCCAACTAAGTGAGAGGCATGTGTTCAATCTCAACAAAAGTTCCAACAACGGTACGGTCCTTAATCGGCACAGATGGAATCACATGAGTCAACCTATACATAGACTCCACCCGATCTCTATTAACATTACCTCATGGTTCTTTTCCATGATAGCAAATATAGCCAACCGTGCTTTGGTACCCTCCTATATCTCGCAAGTGATGGGAAATCACCCGACTTCTACTGGTCTAAGCATGGTTAAGCATATATTCGATCTTGGACCTATACAGGGTTAAAGGTATATTTATCTAAACAAGGTAGTTCTATGCATCATGTGTTTCCAATTCAACTCTTATAACCTAATGCATCAAACATAAAGGACTCGAGCGATATTTTGTAAAACATATGAGACTTAGAATGCTTCGAGGCTTGCCTTTGAGGAAAGAGGTTGGCCTATGATCCAGGCACTCAAGGAGGTCCTCAAGAGTTTGCTCCACTTCTTCTAGAGCTATGGCCTAAGCTGTTTCCTGCTATTCCACCTCTTTTTCTCCATTGAACTCCAAAAGAGTTATCCCTTCGGACGATCCTATATGCATGAGCATAAAATAAGATATCACGAATGCATATATAATGACATGTATAATATGATATGATGTGATGAATACATCCTCATAAGTGTTCTCGGCAGTGTTGCATTAAGGTGATAACAAGTTACATTTTCTTTTACTAAGTAGGTGCATATCTCTTCTCTAGTAACTTAACAAACGCTTATGTAAATCATTTTTTGGACTATAAGACAACAGCCACTTGTTTTGACCATAACTGGAGTTATACACATCAAAATAATATGGTTGTGGACATTTTGGAAATCTAATGAAATTTTATACAACTTTCTTTTAATCATATAACAGTTATTCAGTAGTTATCTAGGTCAAACAATTTAATCTTTTAGATATATCCAGAGTGCAAGCATTTCAGACAGAAGATCCTAATAGCTATAGTTCTTAAACCATAAGACCTATGTCTATGAAAATTTAATACCAGGTAGATAAGTGAGTTATCTACAACTTTGGTATTAACCATCTTTACAGAAAAGATCATTATCATCATGAAATCATCACCACAATAGCAACTATACATGCAGCCATCCAGTTGAATTATAAAGCAATAATTAACTAGTTGCATACAACCAATTACTTCTAAGCCCAATTAATAACATCAATAGATCATATGCATCACAAATACCACAGAAAACATCATGGTTAAACATAACTAATTTATTTATGGTCAATTTCCTTATATAATAAGGTGATTTCAAGGATAAATATTTCCATTATTTAATAAATTCTGAGCAAATTATAATAGCTTACATATGACCCTAATAGTCTACTGTACAAATTTTATGACATTTGGATAAGTATAGCTACCTCTACAAAAATGACAAGTTACATATGCTTATTTTAGCAAAAATAGTTTAGCATAGTAAAAGGTGTCAAGCAACAGATTTAATGTTTTTCTTACTTTCCTCCTAGCAAGAGAATACTGTGTAAAAATTTGTATGATCATATGTTATGTATTTTTAGCCCAATTAATTTCACTAGAAACTAGAAAGTGATTAGGATTAAATATGAAGACCATATTTCAAGTATGCCTACTATAGGTTTAACATTTTTTCTAGCTAGAGCATGTCAACACAAGATCAGAAAAATTGGGATCATAATTTTATCACCTTCCTAGATCAAGTTATGCAATTTATAAGATAGAAATTATTTTAAAAGCACTTATCTTGCTGAATTGAATTCTCCCTGAAAAATACCATAAATAGTAGATTTCATATTTTTATCAAATACTAGACTTCAAGATGAATCCAACAAAATTCATTCACCCCATTTGGATACACCTAGCTCTAGATATAATTTTTGCAATTTTGCATTCAAATCTGTGAAAATAAATCAGGAAAAACATTTCAAAAACCGACTGACAGCTAGGACCTGTGGGTCAACGGGACCCACATGTCAGCGACACATGGAGCAGGGGCGTGGCTAGACCAGCAAAAGGCTCACCAACAACGAGGTCACCGACGATGAGGTCAGCACCAACGTGTTCACCATCCTATTCCGCACCTATAGGTATCCTCGGTTGGCCCAACGGATCACCGGAGCGACCTCGCCGGCGAGCATGGTGGCTCCATGGCGGTGGACTTGCCGTCTCCGGCAAAGATGTGACCAAACAAGCATGACTATGACTTCTATGAACCCTAGCGGAGCTCTACAGTGTGGATCGAGCCATGGTGAAGCGGCGGTGAGCTTCGGCCACGTGCATGGCGACACGGCGACGCATAGAGCACGACGGTGGTGTCATCGTTCTGATGAGACGGCGGTCGAAGGTAGGTCTCCATCATTGGGGAAGGTGCCATACCTCTAGGTGACATGATATCGGGTACCAGAGCGGGCTAAGGGTGGTCGGTGAAGTTGGCGGCGGCGAGCGCATGCTTGTAGCCATGGTGGACGCGCAAGGCGGCGTCACGGGTTCCCGCGTGATGGCGGCGATAGCGGTTAAATAAACGATGACGTGAGCATCTATGACCTAAGGCAATGACAGAACTTGGGAGAGAGAGGTAGGAGGAGCGGTGGATAAGGCTGGCCACAGTGAGCTAAGAGTTCGGTGGCGCTCTGTGACAATGGTGGCGACAACGATGGCCCATAGGCGTTTACCTTGGCTTAAGCTAAGGCAATGGTGTGACAGAACCGCCTAATCTCATGCCTCCTAGAAGTACTCATCTTCCATTAGACACTAAGTACTCAAGGGAGGACACCAAATTGTGTGGTTCCGTCGAGCACACCCCAAGGGAGAACCCAAAAATCCACATTTTTCCATCAGGATCACAAATGAGAGAATAAAGCTTACATCATTACTAATCATTTCTTACATCGCTTTTCCTGCAACATCAGAGTATAATATTTATTGTTATAATAGCGGAATGTAATCATGTTATCAGAGTTATACACGATTTAATTGAACAACAGAATTAAATATCTATTCCTGACATGATGAAGCATTAATATATATTATGACAATAGATTATAAAACTTCTATTTATGAAAATATTTCGTAAGAGTTATAAATAAAAACTATGATCGCAGCGTAAAGGAATCGTCTTTGAGCCTACTAGAAGGAATCCACACACAAGGGTAAGCTCTAGCATCCACGTATCACCTGAAATAGGGGGAAATAAAACCCTGAGTACTCAATTGTACTTAGCAAGATTTACCTGTCAGGAGAAAAGAAAAGGACTCCAAGGATACGCCAACGCTAGGCTATCTAGCTTGTGGGTTTATTGCATCTGCAGGAAGCATTACTAAGCGTGTGTCCTTATATTCAACTTTATTAGCAGTCAACAATAGTTCATTAACCAACTATTCTATGTATGCACCTGTGCTACTTTCAAGCAAGTGGTAAGCAATCAGGATCATTTTACCATCTTTTATCTTCTAGTTCTTACTACGGTGCTAGAGTGTAGATAAGTCATACCAACATGAATCAATGAGCCTAGCTAGATACCCCAAAACACATGCCCTGCTTGTACCCCAGGCACAAGCAGGACCAACCCACTACTCCCCTATCATGGGTCCAGGTCCCCCTCCAAACTTGGACTCCAAGCCTCCACTCCTGAGTCCCGGACTCAGAGCGGTGCAAGGACCTCCACCCAAAAAACACCATAAAAGTCAGTCCGAAAAGAACCAAAATCCATGACAAGAGAGTAACATGTCTTCCCTGTGCCCATATCCAACTATGTGCTCAGGATAATAAGTCTATGACTTCCCTAGAGTCCAATGCAACGGTTGGTCCTTAACCAATACAGATAGGCAAAAAATGTAACCAAGCTGTGCCCTGTTGGCCACACGACACACATCTTACACCCACCAATACCCATAACATATCCCTACCCGATCTTCATTTTTCCTTTCATATATATATTCCTAGTGATTATAATATAGTAACAACAATAATATATTTCCTATCTCCCGCGAGTGATAGACAATCACTCGACTTCTACCAGAGTCCTATAGCATAGCAATCTATACGATCCTATCATACTAGTAAGACTCATAGGATAAAGGTAAATATATGCAGGTGGGTCTCATTCAACTTAATGCACAAATATAATTTAAAGTGCAGAAAATAGGGGTTATGCACCGGGGCTTGCTTGGGTAAAATATAACCAAAAGTTACTATTCTATCTTTGTGTCCTGACCCCTAGCACCATCTTTTCAGCTACTCCATTTGATACCATTGATCCATCGTCAACCCTATTATGATATGCAATGCGATGCAGAGATGATGCAATAGTTAATTAACCAAACAACAACAACTCTTAAAACAGAGTACATACTACGAACTAACAAGCTAGCTCTAATGACTAACGCACTAATCTACATATCAACATCATCGAGAAAGGTGTCGTTTCCTAACAAGTGTTTTAGTTATACAATTTCAAGGTGTTTCTTTATTTTATTTATTTGATTTACTATATTCAAAATAGGACATCATTATCTATCTAGCAAACTAAATATTCTGGAGCTACAAAAATTACAGTGAGCAGCTTATAATATTAGTAATTTACTGTAAAATTTTCACAGTCAATACTATCACCGATTTATCACAGAAATTTCTACAAGTTCACATTTTAACATTATTAAGCACGTTCAAATACTTAGAGCAACCCTGGAAACATTTTAAAACTAGATGAACAAATACGATAATAGATGGATCATGATTTTAGAAACTTAACAAAATTGATTTCATAATTTTTGGACAACTACACAAATTTATATTGATTTTATAAGTTTATTTCTAAAACTAAATTAACAATTGCTTTAAAAAACTAAAAGGCCCAACGACCACCAAATCGGCCCACGGCGGGCATGGCCTTAGCGTGGCCCATGACCGGCTAGCCAGCTTGGCCTATAGGCGCATAGCGCGCGGCCCAGGCGCGGGCGGCACCAGGCCAGACAAGACGGACGCGTGGCCTAGGCGCGGGTGGCACCAGGTCGGCCCAGGCGCAGGCGCATAGCGCGTGGCCCAGGTAGGGCAGGCGATGTGGATGTCCCAGGCGACACGCAGGCCATAGCCTAGCAAGCCGACCCACACGCCAGGGCAAGGTGGCGGTGGCACATTTACAAATAGGCCCCTATACTTTTACTTAATCCACCCACCGAACATCAACACTATTCAAGTGAGTCACGTAAATTACGTTGAGAACCCTGAACAAAATTTCTACTTCGATTCTTACCCTTCTCTTCATCCTAAAATGCCGAGCACGGACAGGGGTGCACCGGCCGACAGCGGGAATGGCAAATCTAGGCATGGTAGCTGCGCAACGGTGGCGCATGTGCGCGGGAAGGAGCACGTGGCCGGGCGGTGGCGGCCATGGCCTAATGATGGCCAACGTGGCCAGGAAGGGCACACCGGCAGTGGCTCCTCGGCACTGGTGGGCATGGCGTGCTCGTGCACATGGTGGCAATGGTGGTAGCGGACGATGGTGGGGATGCTTTGGGGCGTGACGGTGGCAGCGGACGACGGCGGGGACGCTACGGTGCACGACAGCTGGCAGTCGGAGTGGAGGACAAAGGAGGAGGCCAGGTGGAGCTGCAAGTGGGCTTTGGTGAGAGGGAGGAGAGCGGCGGTGCTGCGGGACCACGGTCCAGCGTGGGGACGCGGTGTGGGACCCGAGCGCACTTGTGCGTGCGATGGCCGGCGACAAGAGTGGCCGCAGGTGCCAGCAGGTGGTCACCCAGAGCAACGGGTTCAGCGTTGGGTCAAGGGGCGCGTGCATGCTCACGCGTAGTGCTAGGCGATGGCAGAAGGCACAGCAATGGTGGCCCGGTGATGATGCTCCTAGGGCTCGGGCGAGGGTAGTGAGACGGTACATAGCTCGGCATGGCGAGCGTGAGCCACAGTGAGCAGCAGCCAGAGAGGGAGAGCAGAGCGAGGAAGAGCAGAGAGCATGCGAGAGGGGGTGAGCAGGACGAGAGTAGCAGCTTAGCGTCCTCAAGAAGCAGAGGGTAGGGGGCAGTAGCAGCAGCAGCTAGAAGGTGGCCTAGCATACTCAGCATGGTCCTGTCAGCATAATGACACTAAGTTGGGTGGGAGCAGGTCCACGAGCAGGCAGCATGAAAAGCGGCAGCGGCCCGACCGGAGCATGATGGACCAAGGCGAGAGTGCTCTGCTAGTAAAGTCGAGGCCGAGTACATGCGAGAAAATGATGAGGCAGCCAGCTCGGCAAATCATCTATTAACGCGTTCCCGAACAAGGACACGAGGGAGCATGCGCACATGGCGCCTACTGTGCTTGCCCAGTGCAACAGCGGCACCAAGCCAAGCAGACGAGAGAGAGGGAGAGAGAGATGTATGCGACAAAACCAGCAGAGGGAGGGAGAACAAGCAGCGGGCAAGGCCAGCAAGCTCGGTCCTAGCTCATAACACGCACGTCGTACCGGCGAGGTAGGTGAGATGAGTGGCCAGCGGCACTTTCGTTTTTATTTTTATTTTGTTCATGTTTATTTTTAACTAACAAACATCACATTGACACTCAAACAAGCATACCAACATATTCATGATGTTCATATCCTGCTGATGATATGATTTTTCCTGTTTATATTTTATATTATTTTAGCTTCCAAAATTTCATTTTCTAAACAACTTTATGCACTCACAAGCATAACTAAAACTCTAAGGTTTTAATATTTAGCAAATTTGACAGTCAACAAATTTTGTTTATAAAAATTGTTTTCATGCTCAATCCAACTGAACACGCCATTCGCCATTTATTTGCTAGAATCGTTATCGAACATTTTTAAATACTTTTACGCACTAAGTGAATTAACTCAGATCTTTAGTTTAGTCCATCAAAGTGAACCACCTAAGACTCACTCGTCATCCCATGTGTATTTTAAATTTTTAAACCCAAAAACTTGTTTTGCTAATTTCTCTTGGGCATTAACCTAGGTGCTAAGCAAGCTCGTAACACTAGAGGTGTTACAAATGGGTGGTCGGCGAGGTGGAGCAGGTGATGGCCGAGTGGTGAGCGTGAGCAATTGGACAATGGCGTGGTGGCGGTGGCAAGCTAGCTCGGCAGAGCTCAGCGGTGATGACACGGTGCGTGGCGGCTTTGCTCTGGCGCGGCGAAGGTGAGCGAGAGGCAGAGCGAGGCGAGTGAGGAGGGATGGCGCGTCACTGCCGTTTTTATGCCCACATCGGCATGATGCACGGGCCCAATGCTGGCAGACAGCCTCCATGCGGCGGTCGTGGCCTGACTCCGGTCGGCCACGACGCGCGCACGACGTCGGTTTAGACACCTCTAAACCTGATTAACGAAGCAAGTTCAAGCGATTAGTCCTCCTAATCTGTGGCAATTTAGCAAAAACTTCCTTAATAAAAATTGTAGAGCTACGTGAGTACTACAAGATTGCTTAAAGGAGTTTTGTCTAATTCTCAATGGTGTTCAAACTATAATGTTCCAAAGTAGACTACATTGAAACTGGAACTCAGTTAAAGACAGTGAAATTTCAAGTTTTGAAAACAACATTTTGTTGATACTTGTGATCTCTATTTGACCATGTTAGACACTGAATTAGCTCATGACCCTTAAATAAAGTTTGTTACTCATGACAAGAACTACAACTTTTATTTGGGTCACATAGACATGCAAATACTCTAAGCTACTATTCAACTTTAGTCAAACTAGCATCATGAAAATCGTATTTTAAAGGAAACCAACACTTAGAAGCAAAATTGGCTTAAGTCATGAATATAAACATTGTTCCAATTATCATTCTAGATGTGTCTAAGGTGTTTTCATGACCTCATAACCATTTCATACATTGGTCACATAAGATTACAAGCATAAGCATATATATAAAATCAACATTTCATGTGATAAGGTATAAAAATGAGATGAAATTTCATATGCTCATGTTCTTGCATGCTTTGATGATGCAAGTGCTCATGAAATGCAGGTGCCAAATGCAAAGCTTAGCACTGGGGTGTTACACCCTTGGCCATTCCCATTGAATTATTGCCCTATCCATGGCCATCGCCACCATGGATGAGCTCGAGCTCAACACACACCATCCATGTCACATCCATCACTTGTAGAAGCTTCCCCACATCACTAGTAAGCCATAGAAACAAACTGCACTCAATTTCGAGCTTGGATGCCCTAGGAATCATCTCTAACACTTTTACACCCGAGTTGTTCGTCATTTTACCGGATGGTCCATCGTTCTCGCGGACTGTCCATCGGTGCTAGCGTTTGTCCTAGTGGAATGCTCCGCCGATTCACGAACTGTCCGCTATACCGTAGCACAACCCTAACTTGTAAAGGTCATAGAAGATGCATTTGAACTCCAAAAATTGTGAAATAAGTTTTGTTGTGTTCTTTAGGATATTCTATATCATCTAAACATGATCTTGACACCAAAAACTATATTTTAATATTGACTTAACATAATGCATTTTTTGTCTAATAAATAGACAACTTATTCTCTAGGTGTCTAAGGATCATAAACTTGTTGCACCTTGCACTCATATGAGTTGAACCACACAAGCTTCTCTCATCTCTCATGCATACTTCATATATGTGATGCATACATACACATCTCATACAAGTGCATACATATAGGTACGCGGTATTGGAGAGACGCCAAGAGATGTTCCAAGCTAAGGGAACCTTGCTCTTCCAACAGGCAGGCACCCCACTATTATAAGCTCTATTTTAGATACTTATCATGTTTCATTATGAGTTATGTATTTCATGTAGCTTTGGTTAACAACTTAATGATGCTTCACTAAGTTAGAACTACTCATTAAGTAGTTAGAGCCTTCACTTAATCCATGGGGTTTGGAACGCTTAATTGCTTACTTGCTTGGCAACGGTAGAAGTCGAGTATGAGAAGGGAACTCATGCTTACACAAGTAGGATGCTACACCGGGTTAATTAACTACTAAAATGAATGAGGGGCCTAACTTGATTCATAGGTAATCAAATATGACTAGGTTAACTCTAATTCATTTTGGCAGGTCCTTCCCGATTCAAAAGAGAGTCTGAACCTTCTTTGAAAATCAATTTGTTTCCAAAATGATTTATAAACGATTTATCAAACAAAATGATTGTGAAAGGTTTTCGTTTTATAAACTCTTGACCTCTTCTAGCTTCAAAGGGTGTTGCCTTGAAAATGCTTTGGAAAACCCCATTCTGCTTTGCAAAGGCTTTACCCTTCAAAAGAGACTTGATTTCAAACCGTCTTCCAAACAAGTATCAAAACTTTTTGATTTGAACTCCTTTCCGAAAATGTCTTGTTTCACTAAACAAAGGGTTTTTATGAAAGAGTTTGGTTTCCCAAACCTGCCTCAAGGGACCAACCTTAACTTGAGATATAATCTAATGGTCACCTTGTTACTCTCTAATCTTGCGAGGGGTAAGGTCACCGTGAGTGTGAGATCTCAAGTGACATAGCTCACGGAGCAGCTAAGGACCGTTCATTAGGATAGTGAGTTCAAGTAACCACCCGTATAGACCACATGTCGCATATGGAGTTGACAAGCCATGTAACTAATTGTGACCGATTTATCCATGAAACTGGCAAGGGGGTTAGCGTCGGTCGGGAATGTCCGGGACATTGACCGAGGAACCAGTCGAACCTTTCGTTGGATATCCTGGCTTGATTAGGGAAAGGTTAGAGAATGTAAGGCAACCCTTACCCGGGCATGGGTACGGTGGTGTGTCTCAGTCTCTGTGCGGGTACAGTTGTACACCTCTGCAGACTTTGAAAGCCAGAAGTTCTTCGAGAAGGAACCGATTGTTCCTTCTTCTAGACCCATTGTAGTGTTGATGATGATATGGATTACCTATTGTAACACCCTCGGTGTTACACTGTACAGTCTTTTTCTAAAACACTGCATGAGCATCATACTTATGTGTAAATGTATGAAATATAATGTGTAAATCAATTTCTGTGACTTGAAACGTTCATTGAAAACGCGAAACGAAAGTTATAGTTCATGTCACGTTATGTCACTTAGGGTTCTAAATGATTTTTTATTGAATGAGAATGCTATAGAACGCATATACGAAACTATAATAAAGTTTGTAGTGTAAGCTTCGTAGGTGGCGGTGAAATACTTGCGGTCGAGAACGGGATTTGTTAAATAGCTTACTTAATAGCTTGGAAATTACATTCGACGCAAAACCATTTAAGACTTAGCCGAAATTCCTAAGTCGGACAACGCTTTGACGAGGCTAGGTTTGGGAATTTTTGCAGGTGAATTGGATTAAGAAGTAGTGTAATTTCATGGTTGATTTTAGTAGATTGATATACCATCTCGAGCGTGAAATAGGTGGATTAGCAACTGGATCATCAAATTGGATTTTTGAGCAGCTTTAAAAAGCATGCATGGCATGTTTCTAGGCGGTTGCAGCACCGGGGGCGTGGTCACTGTGCCTCGGCCAGCGTCACCACGTGCCCACGTGTGCACCCATGAGCATTGTCGCGCGGGCTTCGCACCATCGTTGTCGTCAGCCTCACTAGATCCTCGCACGGCTGCTAGCCTTGGTCGCAAGCGCTGGGTCACCGCGTGCGCTCTCTCTGCTAGCATTGCGTCTGCCTGCATCGCTACGCCGCCATCCCATCATCGCATGGCCATGTTCGCCATGGTCGTACCGGCCGTGCCTCGAGCACGTGGCCATCCTTGATCTAGCCATGGCTAGACTATGGCTTGGCTAGTACCGACTGCTGTCGTGTGGTGCCACGGTTGCTCACCATCACGTCGTGTTGCGCTCCAACCACCGCTACTGCGCGGCCACTGATGCTGCTGACTCTTCACGGCTACACGCATGTGGCCTTGCCCCACCTGTTTTGTCGTCACATCGGCGCTCGATGCGACGCTACGCTGCGGCCTCTCCCTTGGCCAGTGCCGTCCACTGTGGCGCAAAGGACTAGGCCACCATTGGCTTGCTAATAATGGCAATGTGACCAACCGTTCCTATGTGTGTTTAGCTGGTTCCCCATCGCCCTGTAGCATGTGCGCAATTGTGCTTCGAGTTGACAGCTGTGTCTCGCCATGGCAACATCACGCCAAGCCATGTCGACCGTCCCCTATTCCTCTTTTGCCTTGGTCGCTGGACCCAAGCTTGCAATTCAACCTGGCAGAGCCGCCTTGGCCCAATAACTCCATACATAGCTTCGTGGTGCAGTCAGCCAGCCACCCGACCCCATCGCGCTGTGATCCATGTTGTGCCATGCTCCAATTTAGAGTTTTCCTCCCGTCGGGTCATTAAGACCGCCATGGCATGCGTCGACGGCAAAGCCCCACTCTAGTGGTGCTTGTGTTCAATTCATTGCAACGCCAGCTTCGCCTCCACCTGCTCATCACCCTACGCACCTTTGCCTAATCGCTACCACTGCTTAGCCACCCCTGACGTAGCCTTGCCACCATCGTGCACCACTGTACCGTCCGTGCGCATGTGGCCTACTCGGCTCGGGCTGTCTCTGGTCGAACCGCCATCTCGTCTGGTTCCATGGTGAGTGCCAGGAGCTCTTGCGCTACCCTTTTTACTCCGGCATAGTTGTGACTCACCAGAACACCATCGTCGTGGTTGCAGGAGCTCCGCCACCATGATCTGGCCTTGCTGCAGCGTCCCAACTCACGCTTCCTTCGCCCTATGATTCGCATTCACTCCTAGGCAGGTATCGACTCGCTAGTGGGGGCGGAGAGGGACTGGTCTGGCCGGCGTAACCACCGGTGCCAGCGCCGCCGCACCGGTGCACGCGGGGGGGCCGAGGGTATGGCCGTGGTAAAGATGGAAAATGACATGGGCGTAGCTATAAGATAGCAGGCTAGAGGAATAGTGCTCTTAGCGCTCGCGTGATTACTGGGTAGGTCGAGGGTGTTTTCACAAAATGACCAATGTGCGCGGGTCCTCCCTGTCGCGGGCCGTCGTCGCACGGACTGGGCCGCGCCCACATGGGCTACGCCGTGCGTCATGTGCCCACGCGCGTTGAGCCTGAGTGGGCCAAGCCACTTGCGCCTTGGGCCACGCGGTAGATTTAGTTTTTTTTCAATTTCTAGTGAAGTATGAATGTTTATTCAATTTAGTTTTGAGCTGAACTAAAAAAATAGTAAATTCTGTAGATGTCCAAAAATAGTGAAACAAAAATTGTTAGGTTCAAAAAAATGCCATCTATCTGTTCGTGAAGTTAGTTTATAGTTAGCTATGGTAATGATAGACTCATAAATTTAATTTAGAAAGCTTAGTATTATTTAGCTTAATATTTGTAGGAATTTTTGTGGCAAATTGATGATAGCGTTAGCCACGAAATTTTTACAGAAGGTTTATTAGATTGTTATGTACTCCCTATATTTTTTGTAGCCCTAGAGTAGGTTGATAAATAGAATAGCTATTACTCCCTGTTTTATCATGTATAGAGTATATCGGTATTAAGAGAAGAAATGTCGTTAGTTGCCAAGATAATACGTGTCATGTTTCATACTTGTTAGTGGTAACAATAGGTAACTTAGCACCTTAGTCGGTAGGACTAGCTTAGTAGCTTGCTGGATGTATTTTGATTTTGAGAGTTGCTGTTGTCATATTACTAAGTGTCGCATCATCATTTCATGCATGTAGATCACGAGTTGGTAGAGTTCGTGCCTGCGGACGAACAGGACTATGAGGAGGTCATTAAGGAGTACGAGGAGAAAATTCTCGTACAGGACAGAGCCCTAGAGCCATTCGGTGCTGACTTTGTTGACCCACCGCCTACACAAGGCAAGCCCCGATGCATAAGCCCTATTTTTGAATGATTACTGAATATATGTGATGTGCATTTACGTTATAGGCATTTTATGAAAACTACATGCATAGACATACTTACCTATGAGTCCTACTAGTATAGGTTGAGTAGCTGCTACGCCCAGGGAATCGGTAGCGTGGGTAACCTGTCGTTACTCACAATAGGTGAAAAATTATGATCACTTATGATAAAATGGTGGAAAGAAAAATGGTGACCGGGTAGGGATGTGGTTTGGGTATTGGTGGATGTAAGAGGTTGTGTCCTACGACCAACAGGGCATAGCTTGGTTACACTTTTTCCCTGTCTGTGTCAGTTAAGGACTGACTATTGCATTGGAAGCTAGGCAAGTCACAGATTTATTATCCCGAGCATATACTTGGGTATGGGCACAGAAAACATTTGTTGCTCACTTATCGTGGGTTTTGGCTCTTTCTGGACCGACTGATTGGAGGCGGAGATGGTGGAGCTCCTTGCACCGCACTAAGTCCGAGACTTAGGAGCGGGGGCTTGGAGTCCAAGTTTGGACGGGGACCTAGATCCCATGATAGGAGGGTGATGGGTTGGTCTTGCTTGTGGCTGGGGTACAAGCGGGGCGTGTGTTTTTGGGGTACTGAGCTAGGCACATTGATTCATGAATCGCCACCGTGTCGGTACGACTTGTCTTAACTCTAGCATCGTAGTAAGAAATGAAAGATGAAAGGTGATGAAATGGAACTGCTTGCTCGACTCTTGCTTGAAAGTGGAACATGTGCTTACATAGAATGGCTAAGTAATAAATTAATCAGTACTGCTAATAATGACATAAATAAGGACTTCACTATTAGTATTGCTTTCTGCAAAAGAAACTCAGCAAACCATAAAGCTTTGCATATCCTTTGGAGTCGGAAAATTATTCCCACTAGTTGGATAGGTCTTGCGAGCATATTGTGTACTCAGGATTTATTTTCCCCTGTTGCAGGTTCAACTTGAAGAGTACTGTGTGTGAAGGATTCTTCTGGTGGGCACAAACGGATCCTTACTCTTTATCGTTAGATGTTTATTATTATTCCACTGTTTAATATTCCGCAGTCTAAATTTGGCAATGTAATAATGAAATTCTAAGAAACTCTGGATGTATGAAATGTACTAAGTATTGTAACGCGTTCTCATTATTGGATCATTGGGGAAAATGTGGATCTTCGGGCTCTCCCTTGGGGTGTGCCCGACGGATACCACCTGTTGTAGCTTGCTTTCGGGGTGCTTAGTGTCTGGTGGAAGACGAGCACCTCCATAAGTGTATTATTTTGGACGGTTCTGCCACACCTATAATGATCACTTACGTTGTTATCATGAACTTTAATGCTAATGTTTAATTATGAATCATGAGCATATCATTCTTTTAATGAACCATACGCTTTTATGCAAATGTACAAATGCCTACTGATCCCTTTGCATCCACCAGATATTTATATGTTAAAATTAAGTCTTACGAGTGCGCAATGTACTCACGGTGCTGCCGTTAAGTTGTTTTGCAGGTAAAGGACATTGGTGTCCATCTCACCCCGACGTTGGTGACAAAGTGGGTGAATGGCAGGAGCCGTCCAGATTATGGTGGCGACGCCCATGGGCAAGGCGACCACTAGTTATTAGCTATATGAGTGATCCGTAGCATAGCGGTGTTGGAAAGATAGTAGTTGGTCTTCACTACATATGATTGCATTGAATCAATGTCTTCTTTAATGTTTGTATAATTAACTTGTTAAATTCAATAAGAATTATAATATATATTTTTCGTTGAATTATTATGTACTTTGATGATGAGATGTTACCTTGAGTTGTGGAGGCTATTATGGTATGATACTCAACCTGATCCTGAAGAGAAGTTGCTAGTTTGGCCACAAATAGATTGTCACCTCTCTCTCTCCAATGGCTCAAAACTTGAGACCACAAGGGTTCCTCGTGCAGGCTTCATGGCTGCACGAACTATATTCACATTCACGGTTGTCGACAACAATACTTTTCCTACCACCGCCCACTCCCCTAGCGGGATCACCGCATCCCCTTCATTGTCACTGAAGTTCAGTACCGCTTCCTCATCCTCCATGAGATCAAGTCTCAGTAGGAGGTCAGTTATGTTCGCCTTGGCGTTGCCCTCAGAGCTACCAGAGGCATTCCTGTCCCTTCTCCTTCAACCTCTAGCCGACACCATAGATGTGAATTGGCAAGAAGGGGCACAATGGGTGATCCGCTAATATCAACAAGAAGCAGACACACAACGATCACAAACACTAGACCTAAGCGGCGCAAAGACCCAAGTGAGGAAATTAGGATTTTAGAAATATTTGGTCGCCGGTGCCAGGAACAGCTAATCGGCGATATGCGGTGGTGGCCGCCGAATGGGAGTCGGTGGGCGGGGCGTGGACGTCGAGATCGGATGGTCGCCGGCGGAGCAGACCTAGGATTCACCGTCATGGTGGCCTAATCGAAGACAGGATCCAAATTGTCTCCAGAATCGCCAGCGGAAAGGCCCCGGAAATCAGGGACATTTTTTCTTTAGCTGTGAGCGGTGAGCCCATGTTCTTCCTTCCTGCGTATGTGTAGGACAGTTCATCTTCCCTATAAATGGAAATCACTGGTCCTCCGTTCGGAACAGCTGGCCTTGAAAATATTCCATAGAAAACTATTCACTTGAAATTTCTTTAGATTCCCTTTGATCGTTTGCCCCTAATACAGTAGGAGTGAGAACCATAGTCAATTTTCACATGATGAACCACCATTCGAAACATTTACGAGCAATCCCTTTCGTGACCTACCCGAGTACTGTACCCTCGCAACAATGCAATGTCTTGAGAGCCCGGCAACAAAGGATCGCAGCGTGCCAGCGTGAATGCCGCCCCCCATAAAGCGTGTCGGTAGCGGCTGCTTGCCTGATCATGCGTGTACGTACGCGCCACCACTAAATTCTCACCTCCTACGGCCCCACCCCCCTCGGGCCTAGGAGTATGCTCCTCCAGGGCTTGACAAATCCTCGCGCAGTGAGACCGGCGGTTCAAGGACCCCGCCACCAATTTACCAACCCGTACGTTTCCGCCCCGCGCGCAGCACAGCAGCTGCATCCGCGGCGCGCCCTCGGCGGTCGGCGCTGCCCGCCTGCCCCCACGCAAAAGGAGGCGTTATCCAGAGTACAGTACATGCATGGCTGGCCGGCCATTACTTTATGGCGCCGCACAGCGCCAAACGTGGCGTAGCGGCGGGAGGACTCACCAGCGAGGACGCCGCCCGCGCCAGTGTCCCCACTTACAACGACGCACGCCCACGCCCACCGTGACCGCCTGTCCTGGCGTGCCCCGGCCCGGCCCGCGGTTTCTCTGCGCTCGCCTTTCTCGTAGCTTCTGGTGCGGTTTCCGTTTCCTGGCGGCGTTGCTTGGATGCACACGGCGCCACACGGAGCGTGGGAGCAGCGGAGCGCGCGCCCTTTTCCGTGTCCGCGCTGCTCCGCCACGCCATCCGCCGCTACTCCGCCCAACTAGCAGTACTAGTAGTACGAGCACTTGCATGCGATGGTGCCGACCTGCCATCAACGCCGATCGGTGCCCCCTCCGTGCACGCACGTCTCAGTCAATGCCCCCACACTCCCCACCGCACCGTTCCTACAACCTATACGGGACACCTATTTTAAGTTACATGAGAGACACAACTTAAATATGAATATTATTTTTTTTAAAAACTTATTTGTAAAAAGATTCTCTTTTAGATCTGGTTGTTGGAGAAGATACCAAATAAATATTGAACTACTCAAACGACGAATGAGTCCATTATTTTAGGGGGTGTCTTTGAGATAGCCTTACGTGCGCCGCTGCTTTTCTCCGGCCGCCCCGCCGTTGCTGATTGATTCCAACCTTGCCCTCTGGCGTGGGTTCCCTGCCCGTCCAGCAAAGAAAATGGTACAGAGTGCACAGGCACCCTCAAAGGTCGAAGTAGTACTACTAGCCGCGCTAGTGATTTTGAGTTCTTTTGCAAATCTATTATTTCTAAATTAGCCTTTGTTTAGTTCTACCCCAACTTCCAAAAAGTTGCTATAGTATCTGTCACATCGAATGTTTGCGGCCCGTGCATGGAGCATTAAATGTAGACGAAAAGAAAAACTAATTGCACAGTTTGGTGGGAACTTGCGAGACGAACGTTTTGAGCCTAATTAGTCCATGTTTGAACACTATTTGCCAAATAAAAACGAACGTGCTACAGTAGCCCTAAAATTCAAATTCCTAGAACTAAACAAGGGCTTATAAAGATGAGAAGGAATATTTACTAGTTTACGTTTAGATTATTTCTGGAATATATTTTTAAAATAAAAAAATATTAATATTTTTTGTATAAATTTAGTTGAAATAACAGATCGATGAACAAAGGCGTAGTCCAGTCGCATAGCCGTAGCCCATGGTACGCAGTCATGCACCGCATACATAATTATTAAGTGCACCAAGAAAACCAAAGCATGCAGGCGGCGAGCAACTAGTAAAACGACGGAAAGCGGCGGCAATCCTCCGGAGGCGCGGCGCGCGGTGGGCCCCACGACGAGGAGAAGCTGCCGCCGCGCGAATCACTGCCCCCTGATGCCGGCCCTCCCGCTGCGCCAGGCCCACAGCTGTCGGCCGAGACCACGCCCGGTCCTCGCGCCGCATCCGGACGCGGCTGCCCCGAACACGGAACACCGAACACGGCCGCGGCCCAGCCGCGGATCCGGCACGCCCGCGCCGCTCGAGACGCGAGCGCCCAACCACGGGTGGCCGCCCAGAGCGGGGCGCGCACAGGGGATCCGGCAGCCGGCAACGACGGGGCCTGCCGCCGCGCACACGTGTCGCGCGGGGCCCCGCCCACACGCACACGCTATTCTCAAGGTCACGAGTAGCACAACGCAGCCGCGATTCCGTCGTACGAACAGATCGTCGCCGGTGCGGAAAGATCCAGCCACCCCACCGCTCGAGGAGTCGTCCCGTCCACACCTGCCTCCCGCCTGAGGCCCACGACTCCGCCGCTCCATCGCATCTGCCTTTTTCTTCCCAAAGATCTGTACGCCTGCCTGCCGTCTCCACGACGCTGCCATGACCCATGGATTTGAAAATTATTTCGTCGCCGCAAATTGGCCGCGGTGAATGACAACAATAATTACTGTCGTTATACAGCGTACTGTAGCGGGGAAAGCCGTGGAAACAGATAACGATGCTTCTGCAGTTCTGCTTCCTCGGCAAACCCATCGGCGGTCAGCTGATGAGCACGTCGGTTGGCTCCAAATCAGCCTCATCAAGTCAAGGGTGGAAACAGGCTTCGTCGAGTTATTAGGCCATGCTGAATGAGATGCGTCCCTGACCAAACCAGAAGTAAAATTGTCGTGTCACCGTGACGGCAACAAAATACTAGTTGGGGTTACAAACGCAGCGGCACAAATAAATGGCGACCTGCGTTTCACAACCAAACTAGGGGCTCGTTTAGATGCAGCCCAAATTGCAAAAAAAACTAACTTTTGGAATTTGGAATCTAAACGGCTGATGCAAAAAATTTCGGCCCGCACGGTGCAAATATGGCCCGGCCCAATCATTGCCTCGGGCTGCGTGCATCCCCAGTGTTACCCTGACCACGGCCCCGTTCGCACGTCCATCTCCACTCCCTCTCCCCCGGGAAACCCTAGGCCGCTCTCGCCCCGCCAGCGATCTCCATTTCCGCCGCCGCCGCTCTCGGTCTCCCCCGCCTCCGCTCAGTCCAGCACCTGATCCAGCCCACCCCGTCCCCGCGCCCCTCACCGCATCCATTCCCTCTCCCCCCGAACCCTAGGCCGCTCTCCATTTCCGCCGCCGCCGCTCTCCATTTCCCCCGCCTCCGCTCAGTCCAGCACCTGATCCAGCCCACCCCGTCCCCACGCCCCTCACCGCATCCATTCCCTCTCCCCCCGAACCCTAGGCCGCTCTCCATTTCCGCCGCCGCCGCTCTCCATTTCCGTCGCCGCCGCTCTCGGTCTCCCGCGCCGCCGCTCAGTCCTCCACTAGATCTAGCCCTCCTACGTCCAGATCCACCTTCCCTTCGTCCAGATCTGGTGTCCTTGACCTCCTCGTCGGCGATGGACGGGTACCACGGCGGCTCGCATCAAGACGGCGACTTCAACGACGTCTCCTTGGACACTGCTTCCGGCTACGGAGACGGCTCCGAAACCATGGACTTCCTGTCCCAGGCGCCGCCGTACGCCGGATCCGGGGCCCACACCGGCTTCCGCAACAACTCCGGCGACGTCTTCGGCAGCAACGCGCCCTCCCTTAGCCACCTGGGGTTCAGCGAGCTCGACCTCAACGCCAGCCAGTCGTGGCCGGGCTTGGGTCGTTACCAGGAGATCCTCCAGTCCCCGGCTGAAGACGGCGGCAGCGGCATCGGTGACGGCCCCCCTCCCGTGCGCGTGCCATCCCGCGCCGGCAGGGGTTCCCTCGGCCTCCGACCTCCTCGCCGCCGCGTGCCTCCCCTGGGGCCTCATGGTGATGAGGCAGGCGGCTCGACTGGCGGTTCCAGGAGGCCCGGTGTGCGTCGCAGCCTAGTCCAGCCCGCCGCCGGCGACGAGGACGTCCCTCCGACTAATGTCCCGGTACACAAAGTTTCTTTCTCCATGGAATTGCTGTGCTGTGCTAGGTGCTGCTCACATGGTAGATTGCGGTGCTATGCAGTGCTTGTGCTAGTACAAGTAGATTGATGTGCTGTGCTGTGCTGTGCTTGTGCATGCTGTTTATGCGATCTATTTATGCAGTGCTTGTGCTAGTGTTGTTTTTTCTTTATGCCATGTGTTGTTTAGGCATATTGTTTACCTATGCCATGTGTTGTTTTTTCTTTATGCATCATTTCAGAGTACCCTTAGCAGGGCCCAGTGGAGTCCTCAAAACACCCGGACTTTCTGTCAGCTCTACGTTGACGAGATTGACAAGGGGAACTGCCCTAGGGGTCAGATGTCGAAATGGGGTTGGAAAAATCTGACAGAGGGTTACTTCAAAGCGACAGAATTAGTTCATGACAACATCATCTTTGGGAGTAGGGTCCGCCAGCTGAAGAAGGAATGGAATGACCTACGGAAGCTCTATCACAAGGAGACAGGCTTGGGGCGCAATGCAGATGGCTCCATCAGTGCTTCAGCTGAATGGTGGAAAACCAACGACAAGGTACAACATAATTCTGTTTTGTAATCATGTTTTGCTTACCTAATTCTGTGTTGTAATCATGTGTTCTAAACAAGTTCTTTTGTAATTCTTGTTTTGCAGGACAACAAGCTTAAGGGTACACTGCCTGACTACATGGACCTTTTGGAGCGCATGTTCCTTGGCGTAGCAGTGACAGGGGAAACCGCTTATGCTCCTAGCCGCAGGAATGCGCCACTGTATGTGAGCAGTGACGATGACGAAGACGTCCATACCCCTCAGAGCACTGGGAGCAAGAGAAGCTACAGCAGCCTCAGCACCCGCAGCACTGCTGCTAGTCCCAGCAAGAGGGGCAGGAGCCAAGCAGTGAGGATGAACGAAGGCATAAGGAACTTGACCGTCAGTCTGGACAATAGGACTGAAGCTCTGAAGGAGATTTGGCATGAGAGGAATCAAGCTGTAGAGAAGAAGAAGAATGAGAAAATGGACACCATTGACCAAGTGATACAGCTGGCTAAAGAGGCAGGGGCAACAGAGGAAAATGAGAGGCAGTGGATTGGTGTCCTCATGATCACCCAAAACGAAGCTGCTATGAGAATGTTTATCAAGTCAGAAGCAAAAGGAAGGATGGCCATCATTAAGCACTATGCCGGGGTCATTAACTAGACCCTCTTAATAATGCATTTGTCTTGTGTTTGTGTCATGAACCTCGTGTACTAAGTCTGTGATGCATGTTGGTTGAACTACGTCTGTCATTTGTATGTTGTGTTGTCGAACTTGTTGGCAGCAACTAAGTGATTTGTGATCTTCGCTTGTGATGTCTAAATTTAGCCATAATGTTTGTTTCTGGAGTCAGTGCTGTTGGATTTGAGGAACTGCTGCCCTGTGTATGTTGTTCCCTGGGAATTAGAACTGATTTGTGTTCATTTGTTTGTTTCATGTGTGCAGGGGGCTGCTCAACCTGCTGGTCCGGCCGTTGATGAGGATGACGATGACGATGATGATGCACAGTGGGAGGAGGACTTCTTCAGCTTATTCTTTGATGACATCGAAGAAGAAACTGCAATCGTATATGGTACGTCCCAGTATGCCATTCACATGCAAAAGTACTACAATAGGGCATACTATAGGGTGCCAAAGATGACTGGGCTGGACTGGGTAGAACATAAACTAGCAAATGAAACTGCCTGTTACAACATGTTTAGAATCACCCCAGATATGTTCTATAGACTGCACAAGGTATTGACTGATGAGTATGACCTCAAAGACACAAAAAAGTCCACCTCAACTGAGGCTTTAGGTATGTTCCTTTGGATGGTTGGTGCTCCACAATCATATAGGCAAGCTGATGATAGATTTGAGAGGTCACTAGGCACAGTCCACAACATGTTCTATAGAGTGCTGCCCTGTGTTGTTGCACTTGGTAATGATATCATTAAACCTGTGGACCCAAAATTTAGTACAATGCATCCTAGGGTGAGGAACCGACGCTTCTATCCTGAATTCAAGAGGTGCATAGGAGCTATAGATGGCAGCCACTTCCCTGTTTTGGTGCCACAAGATAAGTTTGTGCAGCACTTGTGTCGCAAGGGCATCACAACTCAGAATGTGATGGCTGCTTGCGACTTTGACATGATTTTTACTTTTCTCCTTGCGGGATGGCCGGGGTCTGCCCATGACACAAGAGTGTTCGAGGATGCCATGACAACATTCAAGGATGACTTCCCTCACCCACCTGAAGGTAGACAACTAGGTGGTAGTACATTTGACATTTCTAATTGAAACATTTAACAATTACAGGTACTTGGTGGTGTAGGGATGTTTTACTTGGTGGATGCCGGCTACCCAAACCGTCCCGGGTACCTTGCTCCTTACAAGGGAACGAAGTACCATATTCAAGACTTTCAAAACGCCGGAGAACCTCGAGGTAAACAGGAGATATTCAATTATGCACACTCATCTCTTAGGAATGTGATTGAAAGGGCCTTTGGCGTCTTGAAGATGAAGTGGCGCATATTGTTGAGTATCCCTGCCTATCCTCCTCAAACACAAACGCAGATTATAGTTGCTTGTGTTGCTTTGCATAACTTCATAAGGTTGAGTAGGCAATTTGATGTGGACTTCCAGCACCTAGATCATCATCTTAACTTTGTGCCGGCTGAAGCCTATCTTCATCAGCCAGAAACAGAGCCTGCCCCTGATAGCGCAGATCGTGAACAGATGAATGCCTTTCGTGACAGCATTGCCAACAGGCTGTTTAATAGATATTGATACATGTGTATGTTTGATAACTTGTGAGTTGTAATTGTTTGATTGCGGTTTGGACTTGTAATAATGTTGCTTAAGGACTGTAATATTTGACGACTGTAACATTTGGGTACATGCAATGTAATATTTGAGGACTGTAAAATGATTTTCGGACTGTAATAATATTTGAATGTTCTAATAATTTTGGATTTCCTCTACTGCATTGTGCCTGGGACAATGGAGACCTTTGTGGCTGCATGTATGGATTTGCATGCGAGAGCAGGCAAGGAACAGCAGGCAGCATGCAGCATGCATGGATTTGCATGCATGCGCATGCAAGGATGAGCCTGGCAGCAAGCATCCCTCCAAATGCATTTAATAGTGCTACTTGTGTCTTTTAGTCCATTATTGCTTTGGCAGGGTAAACAGTGCTATGAAAAGTTTTCCACCCCTTTGGATGTCAGATTTTGAACCATTTTGGATGAAAAAATTTGGGTTCAAAAAACTTGCAATCTAAACAAGGCCTAGACACCTTTTCTTGAATGGAAAGATCGGAAGGAAACGTCTGAAGCTTTTCCAGACAGATTTCTTTGGGTCATTCTTTTCGTCAACAAATATATTCTCAAGTACTTAGGAATTACACTAATCAATACTCCATGGTTTAAGCCCATATCAACGCCGGCTTGATCTGCCCAGACAGACGAACAGATCTCAGATCATTTCCGTCTCGGCGGAAAAAAAAAACTATTTACAAGGCTCCCCATCTCATAGTCTACAGAACAAGAATACAGGACCAAACAACCAGAAGTAACATTCTTGATGAAGCCAGAAGGGAAAAAGAAAGTCGTCAGCTAAAAACTCCCGGCGTGCCTAGTTCTCTGCCGGCGGCGGCCAGTTCAGATCCAGTTCGAAGCCCACCTCCTTCTTTGCCGTCAAAGCGGGAGGCGAAGGAGTGTGATCAACCACAGACGAGGAGTCGGAGTCACTCTGCGCGACGGCGGCCACGGTAACCGGCGGTGGGGCGACCTTGAGCATCCGGTAGCCGGCCGCGGCTGCCGCTGCCTGCTCGTAGAAGAAGTACTGGTGCGGGGTCGGGCGCGCGACGGGGTAGCCCTTGAAAGGGAACCGCATGCCGCCGGCGGAGACCGCGTTGACGGCGGCCGCCCGATGGAAGAGATCGAGATCGAGGGCCGGAGGCAGCGGCATGGACTGCATAGGCGCCTGGACGCCACAGCCGCCGCCGCTCGAGTCCACAGGGCAGTTGCTGCAGGGGCTACCAGCACCGGCGGCGGCGGCGGGGCACTGGGACGCGAACGGGAAGTTCGTCTTGGCCTTGGGGCCTCGGAACTCGCGGGCGGCGGCGTCGTAGGCCTTGGCGGCCTCCTCGGCCGTGTCGTACGTGCCCAGCCACACGCGGCTTTTCTTGGCAGGGTCGCGGATCTCCGCGGCGTAACGTCCCCAGGGGCGCTTCCTCACGCCTCTGTAGTGTGGGCGCAAGCCCACGCCTCCGACTCCTCCGCCAACGCCCAGTCCGAGGCCGGTGGCCGGCGGCAACGGCGACTTGTCCGCCACCCGGGGCGCCATGGTGTTACAAGTGGCGTGTGTGCGCGGGTCTTCCGGCTCAGCGAGATGGTGTGGGCAAGGGGGTGTGTGTGGCGTCTAGGATAAGGCGACGGGAGGGGGCGGCATTTATAGGCAGCCGGGAGGGTTAAAAAAGGGCAGCAGGCAGGGGGAAAGCCCAGCGCGAGTGGTGGAGCGGCGAGAGGGAATAAAACTCGGCGCAGTCAGCGAGCGGTTTGACTGTCTGTCCTCTCCTCGCCGCCGCCCCTCGTCTTTAGCGAGGCGGCCATTAAAATTAGGCAGCCGTTTTTGCTCGTCTGCCACCAGCCGGCCTGCAAAATTACGTAACGTATGGCAGGATGTTACGGGTGCCGTTTCTCTTTTAGGTCCCTAGACTCTCATGGTCTTGACGCAATAGCTGCCGGGTCTTCTTCCTAAAGTGAACCCGTCTTTAAGTTTATTGTCCATATAACTATTATATTCATGTTGGAAAAAAGGGAAAAACTAGTATATTCATTTTTAAAAAAGGAAAAAGCCCTGTGCTAGGCGACTGAATACACCGAAGTTCTCATATGCCTTTTAGATCACCTGTTGATCACAAATTAAGAAGTGAGAATACAAATGAAAAAAATAAAATTATACCACATCACTGCTTTCCCATTTATTCTTGCGAACACATCTAAGATGATGACTTTTAGGGCCTATTTAGGACGGCTTCACTTCATATTTTCAGCCATATCTAGGAAAAAATAGAGTTATGAGAGCAGTCACTTCAGGATTTTCTAAAGTTGCTTCACGGTAAACAACCTGTTCGCTTGCTCGCATATGATCGTGAATTATGAGCTAGAACAGTATTTTTCTCTCACACCAAACCAGCCAGCAGTAAATAATCCACGATCGTTTACGACGAAACAAACAGGCTGTAAGTTTATGGAGCAGTGTCAAGCTGACCCATAAAATTATGCTGACTAAATAGGTAGTTTATTTCTTGTCGTCAAGCTACAGCATCACCTATAAAAAGACAACCCATATGCTCCCTTGAAGGTAAGCGGCAAAAAGGAACTTAACATTTTTACTCAAAAAATAGATCAGTAGAAGTACACCAAAACACATAAAATTGATGCTTGCCATCCATAAAGATTAAACATCAATCCTTCCCCTTACGTTTGTTAATCAATTCCCAAGTACTCCTATATGGGTTGTAGATCTAGGTGAGGTTGACCTAGTAGCTATGTGAGAAAATTTTCAACTTGTCTTAGCATGGTCGTAATAAAAAATAGGTGTATAAATGTTTCTTTATACTAACACAAAAATGACAACTATCGTTCCAATTTATTTTATCTAAGTTATCTTTCATTAAAACGACACCCCTTTAGAGATACCAAAGAAAAACGTTAGTCTTCGTAGGAATTTCCATCTTCCATATGCACTTATTCGTGGAGGACATACACTGGGTTTATTAGATACTGGTAATTGAGCATACTGAAATTGACTACGTTTATGAAGGTCCTAGGTAAACACATCCCCATCTTTATAAAGATGAACATTGGTTGTTTATTTGAGGCAATCAATTTGTCCAAACAAAAGCTCTTGAAAAGGATATATTAAGTGGTACCTGATTCACGACACTCGTTAGTATATAATCGTCTTGTTCTTCAGCACTACTTCAGTAGTACTTGTTTAGTATACAATCGCCATATTCTTCAGCAGTCGTTAGTAACTAATATATCATGCATGCTAGAAAAAATGCTCTTTAAATAGTTTAGAGCCTATCTGTGTGTTCTGTCAAATTTTAGTTTGTAAACCATCTTGTGTTTTGAAGGTCTCACAACCCAAAAATCATGTCCTAACCTTTAAAAGGTCACGGATACATCAAAACACTCAAGATCTCTAAGATACAATGGAAGCATGGCACAATTACTCGAAGCTCTCGAGCTCTAAAGCCAAACTCTCATAAAGATGCACTATAGTCTATTGATGTGATCTTGAATGCCTTGATGGGATGGATCGAGTTTGGAAACACTTGCTCTAAGGTACAACATCCTCGGCGCCCTCTATTACACTGAAAAAGGATGTAACCTCATATATATATAGCTCCATTCCTCTTAACTAGCCGTTGAAAAAACTATGCCAGAAAATTACGAGCACAGGATGATCCATCAGAGTACTAATGGAGTAGACCATGAATTAGGATAGTAACATATGATGTAGTTTTGTTTTGGTTTCTTGCTTGAAAGTGTCATCAGCAAATCTAGACTTTGATGTGTTAGCATTTTGATCCATGGGGATTTTAAGAATGCGGATAGAAAAAAAATTCAAAATCTTAGAATTTCAGTCAAACACCCTAGGATTCTTACACATATGGACAAAATCCAAGAAAAATCAAAGATTATTTTTATTGAAAATCTGAATTTTAGAATATAATCCAAACATGCCCTTATTTCAAGCTCCCTCTCTCTCTCTCTCTCTCTCTCTCTCTCTCTCTCTCTCTCTCTCTCTCTCTCTCTCTGTGTGTGTGTGTGTGTGTGTTTAAAAACTGTAATTTTAGTTTGAACTAACAGCTATAGTATCGCAATCAAAGAGCAACCGAGTCCCGTGCAAGCTCTTGAGCAAGGGCACGGAGCCAAAAACGGGAGACTGGAGGGCGCGGAACGGAAATCCCTCAGAAATCCCAAAAGCGAAGGGAGCACGGCACGGAGACGGACGCAAAGGCAAAGCCGCCGCTCGAGGGCCCACCTGGAGCGGGGCACTGCAGGGAGCAGCACGCCACGACAGGCAGCGCGAGCACGTCGTGGCCGGCCGCGCGGGCCCCGCGGCCGAGGAAGACGACGCATCACGATCCGTGCGTCCCTGGCTGGGGTCAGGGGCAGTGCGCGCCCGGGGCGACGTCGGCATCGGCCGCGCACGCAGCGGAGCGTAAAGACACGTGGGGCCGCGGCAGCCTCCACCGCCGCGCTGTCGTTGCATCCATCCCGAGCAGGCGCGCACGCCTCCCTCTCCAGTCTCCAGTCTGCAGTCTCCACGCCGCGCCTGCGCCGCAAACGGATCGTCAACTTTGAGCGAACCGTGTCGCGCGGGGAAACCTGTTGGTGCCGGAAGATACGCCGCTCGCGGACAAAGGCTCGGGGCTCGTTTAGATCGAGGTTAAGAATTAGTGTTTTTGGTATTGTAGTATTTTTATTTGTATTTAATAATTATTGTCCGATCATGGCCTAACTAGGTTTAAAAGATTCATCTCGTAATTTACAATTAAACTGTGTAATTAGTTATTTTTTATCTATATTTAATACTCTATGCATGTGTCTAAAGATTTGATGTGATAGAAAGAGAATGAAAAAACTTGTAATCTAGGCCTCGCTCTCGATTGGAAGGCGGAGGTGACTTGCGGAGAAGTGCGTGCTGGTGGTAGGAAAGGTGGACCGAATTTCTTGCCTTTCGATCCGATAGACGGACAGCACACGCCATGATTATTCGTTAGCAATTGATCAGTGTGACGATACAGTTTCAGCAAATCCTTCTTGACGTTGCTTGTAGTTACAAAAATCACCGTATATATACTGAAGCAAAAGTACCAGAGCTCAGCCTCATGCTTTCAAAGTACTCTGTACTCCGGTTCAAGCATGAATGCAGGGGTATAATGAATTTGGATATGAAACTTATGGTCTGTTTAGTTCACCTAGTAGCTACTAAATTTAGTAGCTTTTAGTCATTTTAGTAACTTTTCAATCAAACACTGTGACTAAAAGCTACTAAAAAGCTTTAGTCATCTCTAGTAACTCTGGAGTTACTAAAAGTGACTAAACTGTTTAGTAGCTACTAAAGTTTAGTAGCTCGAACCAAACACCCCCTTAATGAATTTGAATATGAAACTTGTACTTAATCCAAGACTGTTTTCCTCGTGTTTATTTTTGAAAAGATGAAGATAAATTTCCTTGTGTTTCTTTTTGAAAGAGTTGTACAAGATGAAGATAAATGAATTAATAAATTGATATGCATGGTATACACAGAGCGGTGCTTCCGAGACGCAAAACACTGGCCTTCTCCAAAACGGTATCAAATCTCAATGCCGAGTTGAATACTCCGTATATTGAGTCGATAGAACAAGAACCAGCCGATCTGGCAAATCCCCAGCGAATGCGACAGATGAGCTTCCAGTGCTAGCACAACTACTGCTCGTACGTGCTCCTTGCTAAGCTCAGCCTCGATCTCGTCTCGTGAGGTCAGGTCATCCGATCCAAGAGGGGCACAACGAAGACGAACAAGACGCGCGCGGGAGAGGTCAGGTCATCCAATCCAAGGGAAAACTACCGGACGGCCGAGTCGCGCGCGGCAGATCAACGGATCACGTCACATGAGAGGCGTGGACCGGTGGGCGGACGGCCGCGGCCGCGCGCGCTAACGGCGAGATCAGGATCAGCGTGCGGCGCGAAGAGGACCGCACCAACCACCAAAATGTCGGCATCAGCCGCCCGCGGGCGTGTTGCTTGGATCGCGAGGCCGGGGGGTTCACCCACCGAGGCGAGGCGCCCACCGGCCGCAGTGCCGCACGCAGGCCTCCAGTCCTCTTTTTATTTTTCAAGCCGCTGGCCCTAGACCGATAGGCAGTACAGACGCCGCCACCACCACGGCAGGCACCGGCACGCGCCGGTTGCCTGCGGATCGCGTGATGCCGCGCCGCTTCCACCACACGCCTGCGGCAGCGGCGGCACTGCCACTTTCCTGATGGCCCTGGACGTACGCACGACCGTGTACCAGGCGCCGTTGCCGTCCATTTATGCCTAGGAGAGGACCACGGAGCACGGACGGTTTGGCTGGCAGCTCCTTGCCGACGCGGATTTTCGGAACGGTGCTCCCTTAACTTCAGGGAGTATACAATGTTGAGTACTACTCCCTCCGGTCCTGTATATCTGGCGCTGCAAGGCCAAGAAACGTATTAACTGCATGTTAACAACCGCGCCGCATGCATTCCTACCTCATCGCTCATAGGTGAAAAAGGCACCGTGCATGCAACGCTTCGTTCCTGGCCATCCGTTTAAATGATAGACTAAGGGTCCGTTCAGTTACGACGTTCCCGGTCCTTCCTGACCCGGTTCCAGACACGTAGAAAAAAACAAAGAAATAGCGAGGTCAGAAATCGATTCTGTATAACCGAACGAGGCCTAATTAATTTACTATCGGTATTCCCACTCCGCCAGATATTATGGCCAAACCGAAAAATGCCTGTGCGCCAGATATAAAGGACCGGAGAGTAGTAAATACTGGAGTATACAATTTGGAATAAGCATAAAATCATTTTCAAGAAAAACTTAAACCTGGAGAAATAATGGACTTCTTTTTTATCAAGTTACCCTAAAAAAGTATTTCATTAACATATTTCCATTTATTTTTTGACAAGAAAGGGGTGCATATATGGTATTTACATGGTTATTATATCACTGATTTGTAGCGTGCATTTTAACTATTGTATATGTGGTCATTTTATAAGAGTTTTTGAGACTATGTGTTGGGTTCATAAATCCGGGGTTTCTCGCGGACTGGCTTCCCCATAAAGCCTCGGCCTAAGCAGACAGCACGTAACTCATGGGCCGGCCCAAGTGTCTAAAAATAATAGGTCAGAAGGGCGGTCCAGTCACCGACCGGAAGGTCAGGCCGAGGAGGAACAACGCCCGCTTGTCGACTCCGGCCCACCTCTTCGATCGGAGCGCTCACTTCGTTTTCCAGCGTCTCCGGACGGTCTCTCCGACCGGAAGGCCTAGCAAAGCACTACCTCCGACTCTGACCCCACGTCTCCGACCGGGGTATGCAAACACCCTGCTCACTACTCTTCTCCGACAAGCGCAACTAGAGCCGACCGGGACCAACCGACCGGGGACGTCTGCCCAGAAGGGATCAGGGAACGGACAGAGAAAGCAAAGCAAGGCGCTCAAGTCAAACCATGATACCAGGGACCATACCCTGCCACCTACATGAACAGTACTCTACAACCGCCCTGACACAAACAGTATTATAGGCGTCGACATTTTCTTCTATAGTATTGTGGGCATCGTTAACTCCCATACGATAAGGCCCCCCACAGGCCTCTGGGCATTAACAGTGTTGTGGCGTCTGGATTTACCATACCAAGTGAACATGGTAAAACTCCTCAGATGCCTCTGGGCATCAATAGTATATGCAGGTGTCGGCATCTGCCATACCCGAAACAAGACAACGTAACCTCCCGCATACAACCGACATTCAACAGTGTTGTGGGCGCCTACCATCCTCCTGTACCCGCCGACGTGCGCAACAAGACTTAGAAGCATACAAACTCTCTCCCTCTCATTTGTAAGGCCATCCCCTTCATCTATAAAAGGGGATACGCTCTCTCCAAAGAGACTAAGTGGATTAAAGTTCACACAAGTCATTCCAGATTCATTAGATCAACCAAGTTCACTAGCTCACAATCACAGAACCACTAAGTTTGGACCTCAAGCACATGCTTGAACACTTAGCTCATAGAGGAGCACCTGTCACTCTCGGTCCTTCCGACCAGAGCCGACCGGACCTCTCGTGGACCCCATCTTTCTCCTTCTCGTTTGTAACCCCACTGCAAACTTCAAGCACCTGGGCTCAGGAATAAAGTCACCGACCGACTCAAACTGGACATAGGACACGTTGCCTGAACCAGTATAAATCATGTGTCATTGAGTGCTAGGCCACCTCCGATCACAACATACAGCAAAACTACAAATATTTATTGTTGGTCACTTTCTGCACCGATAGTTGGCGCCGTTCGTGGGGAAGACACTGTACGTTCAACACTTTTTGGTCATCGGATGGCCCACTTTTCCGCCACCCTCACCATGGCGGGCTCTGACGATTCGATTCGCTTCGGCTCGCTGGAGTTTCCCACGCTCAACCTGGTGGGATGTGGGTTCCACCCGACTTTGAGCCGTCCTAGGCCTTCCTCTTTGGAAGGCTAGACTTTGTCGCCGACTGGCTCGACATACTACACCTCCGTGAGGAGGCACTCGTTTCGGCACCCATCGGAGGGGTGCCCTCCATCGACTCCGGGACACACGACTTCAATGACGCGGCATCTGTGCGCAATTCTGAGCAAACTCTCTGCTCAAACCCCGCTATAAGTAATATGCGTACTGTTATTTACTCTTTATCTACTATCTTCCGCCGATCATCTGGAGGGACCGTATTGCCCATGCCACGAACACCGTACATTCGGTTCCCCTACGGCCATGCGCCTCCCACAGATGCGTACGCTCGGGGGCTTCGAAGGACGCTGGCACCATCCCCCCACATCCAAATTTGTGGGAATGGCGAGCTACGCTCCTGCCACTCTCCACGAACTCCCAGGTGAGAGCAACGGCGCCAGCATCGGCGATGTGGCACCTCGCCACCGTCCGTCCTAGGAGTGCGCTATGGTAGACGCTCTAGGACAGCCGCCGATGATTATGGAATCTGCCTAGACTCACACCCCTCCGGACCCACATGCGGGGGTCCTCACGTCTGCGCAAGCGCACACTGAGGAATTACGATAATGGCGGCAGAACCAGCCACCGCCTACGACAGCGCATTTGGTACAGCACGTTGCGCCCCATGTGCATGGCCCGGCGGGTGGCGTCCAGGGTCACGCCCGTTAGGTCCAACATGACTTCATGAACGAGGGGAACGATCTCCCATAGTTCGCTCGGGCTAGCCAGAACATCACCGCTGCGGCAATGCTTCTACGCGGCGTTCCCGAGCCCATCGACCCCTAGGAGCGGGCAGTCTACCGGAACCTCTGGGT
Source organism: Miscanthus floridulus (assembly GCF_019320115.1). Taxonomy (NCBI): domain Eukaryota; kingdom Viridiplantae; phylum Streptophyta; class Magnoliopsida; order Poales; family Poaceae; genus Miscanthus; species Miscanthus floridulus. The sequence continues at coordinate 116,711,239 of NC_089585.1, read as the reverse complement.
TCTAGTAGAAGCCACCGCTATTCAACAGGTGGAAAGCTCCGTATCATGACTCCGACACGCGCCCTCTCTCCCCACTGGGGGAACGGGGATGCGCCAGACGGATCGCTCCATCCACTCGCTGCTACAGCCACCAGGTGCGGCTCGGGGGGTGGGGCGGTAGCCGCGCCATGGTCCGACCTGGCGCCTGCTCTCCACCAATCGCCAATACACGAGTGGCCCGGTCCACACCAGGACGCACATAACATCGTCAGCAACTGGCATTGGGCCTGGCACGATGATGATGTCCACCGGGCAGCGGCAAGAGCAGGCGACACGGATCCCGGCTGAACCATCGAGGGAGCGGTGAAACACGCACTAGGCATGGTCACTGACTGGGCGACCGAAGTCCTAGCTCTGAGGGTCTAGGGCTGCGGGCCTTTGACCGGCGTATTCGGAGAGCGCCGTTCCCATCGCGCTTTCGACCGCCCACCAACATCACTAAGTACACCGGGGAGACAAACCCCGATATTTGGCTTGAAGATTTCTGGCTCGTCTGCCGAGTCGAAGGGGTGGATGATGACTATTTCATCATTCAGTATCTCCCCATCTATGTGGGGGAACATGTTTGGGCATGACTTGAATTCCTCCCACACGACAGCATCCGTGACTGGGTGGACCTTAAGAGGATCTTCATTGGGAATTTCTGGGGGATGTATGTCCGCCCTATGAACTCCTATGACCTCAAGAGTTGCCAGCAGGAGCCCAGCGAGTCCCTACGGGACTACATCCGTAGGTTCTCCCAATGATGCAACTCTCTCCCTGATGTCATTGACGTAGACATCATCAGCGCGTTCCTCTTTGGGACGACCTATGAGTCCCTCATCCACAACCTTGGATGCCTGAAGCCCCGTACCACCTATGACCTGCTCAACGTTGCCACTAACCACGCCTCTGATGAGGAAGCGGTCGGAGCGGTCTTCAACAGAGGCCGAGACAAAGGCAAGGCCAAGTGCATGAACCAAGATGAGGGCCCCTCCACACAGAGGGGCAAGAAGAACAAAAACGGCCGGCGCCGATCGGACAACACCGCATTGGTTGCCGCAACTGACCACACAGGCAAGCAGCCCCAACAGGGCCTGCCTGACCTTTTCAACAAACTCATGGATAGCCCGTGCACCAACCATGCATACCTCGTCAAACACCTCTACAAGGACTGTGAGCTCCTCAAACGTTTCCCACGATAGGTCGGTAGGCCAAAAGAAGGAGACGACAAAGAGGCGGTAGCCAAGAAATGAGGCACGGCGGGCAAGGACGGAGACGGTTTCCCCGATGCCAATGAATGCATCATGATCTTCGATGAATTCGACGCTATCTGGTCCAAGCGCCAGCACAAGGTACGCTATAGGAAAGCATGCGCCACCGAGACGGCCGTCCCCTCCTTCCTCAACTGGTTGGAATCTCCGATCACCTTCGATCAGAGGGACCATCCCTCCCACATCACGAGATCGAGACGCTACCCGCTCATCGTTGATCCCATCATCCGAAAGAAGCGCCTCACCAAGGTGCTGATGGACGGAGGTAGTGGCCTCAACATCCTCTACGTTGACACCCTCGACGCCATGCGCATCCCTCATTCGAAGCTCCGCCTTGCGGGCTCTCCCTTCCCCAGAGTGATCCCGGGAGCGCAGGCATACCCACTTGGACAAATTGACCTGCCCGCCATGTTCGGCAGCTGATCCAACTTCTGCTCGGAGGTTCTCACCTTTGAAGTGGTGGACTTTCTAGGATCCTACCATGCCATCTTGGGATGGCCATGCTACGCCAAATTCATGGTAATCCTCAACTACACCTACCTCAAGCTGAAGATGTCGGGACCAAATGGCATCATCACCATGAGTAGCGCCTTCTCGCACACCTTCACGTGCGACCGCGAGCACTATGAGCTTGCCACTACAGTCTCAACTCGTTCGAGCTCCCGTGGCTCAGGGAATCATCGATCCCAGCAGTCCCAAACTGCAACCAACCAACCTCCTCAATGGCCTTCTGACCGCTCGAGGAAACCAGGGCGGTGGGAATTGACCCCACTGACCCAACCAAGACGATTTGGATCGGGACCTAGCTCTCGACCAAATAGGAACACGAGCTCATCGACTTCCTGCGCGACAATCGTGACATCTTCACATGGCAGCCTTCTGACATGTCGGGCATACCATGGGGGGTCACTAGGCACGCACTGCACCTCATCCCAGGCTCGAAGCCCGCCAAGCAGTGCCTGCGTTGCTTCGATGATGAGAGGCGTAGGGCCATAGGCGAAGAGATCGCCAAACTCCTTGTAGCTGGATTCATCGAGAGGTATTCCACTCTGATTGGCTTGTCAATCACGTTCTTGTTAAAAACAAGACTAGGAAGTGGAAAATGTGCGTTGACTATACTAGCCTCAACAAAGCATGTCCGAAGGATCACTTTCCTTTACCGTGCATAGACTAGATAGTCGACTTCACCTCGGGTTACGAGATCCTCTCCTTTCTGGATGCCTACTCAGACTATCACCAGATCACGATGAAAGGGTTTGATTAGCTCACAACCTCGTTTATCACCCTATATGGTTCGTACTGCTATGTAACCATGCCATTTGGCTTGAAGAACACTGGTGCCACCTACCAAAGGTGCATGCAGCAATGCTTCGCCGACCAAATCGACCCGCTCGATCAGCCTGACCAAACCGAGTGGCCAAGACCAATGATCGCCGTCTATGTTGATGACATAGTGGTCAAAATAGCTCAAGCCTGTGACCTGATCGCAAACTTGGTCGTGACGTTCACGAACCTTCGAAGGTTCAACATCAGGTTGAATCTCGAAAAAATGTGTTTTTGGGTTCCAAAGGGAAAGCTGCTCGGATACATTATGTCCGAGCATGGCATCGATGCCAACCCCAAAAAAATCATGGCCATCTCCAACATGGGTCCCATACACAACGTCAAGGGCATGCAAAGGCTCATCGGCTGTCTAGCTGCCCTAAGTCGATTCATCTCCTGGCTCGACGAATGGGGGGTGCCCATCTACAAGCTCCTCAAAAAGACGAACACTTTCGTCTAGACCGAGGAAGCCCAGCAGGCCCAGGATAGCCTCAAAGCGTCCCTAACATTAGCCTCGATCCTTGTTGCTCCCGAACGAGGAGAACCCCTTCTCCTCTACATCGTGGCCAGCAATCATGTGGTAAGCGCCGCGCTGGTCGTCGAAAGGGAGGAGCTGGGACACCAGCTTAAGGTCCAGCGACCCATATACTTCGTCAGCGAAGTACTCGCCGACCCCAAGGTCTGGTACTCCAGGTACAAAAACTCATATACGTCGTGCTGGTGGCGACCCGGAAGCTCCTACACTACTTCACCGACCACGAAGTCACGATCATCACTTCATACCTACTCGGGGACATCATCCACAACCACGACGCTGTGGGACGGATCTCTATGTGGGCACTTGAACTCATGGGCCACGACATGAGGTACATCCCCTATACCGCCATTAAATCTCTAGCTCTCATGGATTTTTGTTGCTGAATGGACAGAGGTACAGCTACCGACCCTGGACGTCACCCATGAGTACTGGACAATGTACTTCGATGGGTCCGGAATGGCTCCTGGCTCGAGGGCTGGAGTGGTTCTGATCTCTCCGGATGGGAGTAGGCTCTGCTATGCCATCCGCCTCCACTTTTCAGCCTCAACACAATGCTGCGGAGTACGAGGCCCTCATCAACAGACTAGGCATCACCATCGAGCTCGGTGCTACATGACTCTATGTTCATGGCAACCCGGAGCGAGTCGTTGATCAGGTCATGAAAAAGCCCTCCTGCAAAAACCCCCTCATGGCAGCATACTGCCAAGAGGTGCGCAAGCTAGAGGACAAATTCCAGGGGATTGAGCTACATCACGTCCGTCGAAGGGACAACGATGCCGCTGATTTTCTTGCAAAATTGGCTGCCAGGAGGGATCCATCCCCAAGCGAGGTCTTCATCAACGACGTCCATGAGCCATCCACCTGCATCCTAGAAGGTCCGATCCAGACACACCCTAATGCCCAACCAGCGCTCGGGAGCTCCTACCCCAACACCGAACCAACACCAGGGGGCTTTGACCCCAACGCCAAGCCGGTGCTCGGGGGCTCTCATCCCAGTACCTCCATGACGACGTCACCTGCAAACGTCATCGTATTGGCACTCAGTCAAACTGACTAGCGAGCGCCACTACTCGCCTACCTCCTCAAGGAGGTTCTCCCACCCAAAAGGACAGAAGCCCGATGAATCGCTCGACACGCCAAGACCTTCGTCGCGCTCGGTGACGAGCTCAACAAACGGAGTCTGTCAGGGCTGCTCATGAAGTGTGTCCCTAAAAGGTCCTAATATGGCTAGAGGGGGGTGAATAGCCTATTTAAAAATCTACAAATCAACTAGAGCAATTTGATTAGTATGACAAATAGCGAAATACAAACTTGCTCTAGCTCTACAAGGGTTGCAAGTCACCTATCCAATAATTCTAGTTGTAATGATTACTAGGCACACAACTTGCAAAGTTACTACTCACTAAGAGCTCTCAATCTTGCTACTCTAAAGAGCTCCACTAGATGAACTTAAAATAATAAAGCAAGCTCTCAATTCTAATTACACTAAAAAGCTTGCCACAACTAGTTTGCAAGAATATAAATGAGTGAGTAGGGTGATTATACCGCCGTGTAGAGGAGTGAACCAATCACAAGATGAATACTAAATCAATCACCGGGAGAATACCAAAGGGCAAGAGACAACCAATTTTTCTTCCGAGGTTCACGTGCTTGCCGGCATGCTAGTCCCCGTTGTGTTGACCAACACTTGGTGGTTCAGCGGCTAAGAGGTGTTGCACGAACCTCGTCCACACAATTGGACACCGCAAGAACCTATGCACAAGTGAGGTAACTCAATGACACGAGCAATCTACTAGAGTTACCGTTCGGCTCTCCGCCGGGGAAGGCACAAGACCCCTCACAATCACCACAATCAGAGCCGAAGACAATCACCAACCTCTGCTTAATGATCCTCACTGCTCCAAGCCATCTAGGTGGCAGCAACCACCAAGAGTAACAAGTGAATCCTATAGCGAAACATGAATACCAAGTGCCACTAAATACAATCACTCAAGCAATGCACTTGGATTCTCTCCCAATCTCACAATGATGATGGATCAATGATGGAGATAAGTGGGAGGGCTTTGGCTAAGCTCACAAGGTTGCTATGTCAATGCAAATGGCCAAGAGAGAGAGCTTGAGCCGGCCATGGGGCTTAAATAGAAGCCCCCATGAAATAGAGCTGTTGGGCTACTCACTGCACTGAACACGGGCCGACCGGACGCTTCAGTCAGATTGATCGGACGCTGGACCTCAGCATCCGATCGTGCGATGCACGCCACGTGTCCTCTCTCTTCAAATACCGAGCGCCCAATCCCAATAGTTAAGTGATGACCAGACGCGCTACCGTGAAGTGATCGGACGCTGGACCTCAGCATCTGACCGTTTCTAGTCAGGTTCCATTCACGCAAAATCACGACCGAACACGCCCGGTCATGCTCGACCGGACTCACCCAGCGTCCGGTCACTCAAAGTCTCCACTGTGCGCCACACATCAGCGTACGTCAGCATTGACCGAATGCACCCTGCCAGCGTCCGGTCACTCTTCGCGCCAGTGTCTGGTCATAAGACCAAGACGCGTGCTCACTACTGCTAGTGACCGGACGTAGGACCCTAGCGTCTAGTCACAGCGCCACAAGCGTCCGATCACTTTGTGAACCCTCGTCTTTTCTATATAGGGCGCCAGTGAAGTTTCTAATCCTTGCTCAAATGTGCCAACCACCAAGTATATCACCTTGTGCACATGTGTTAGCATATTTTCACAAACATTTTCAAGGGTGTTAGCACTCCACTAGATCCTAAATGCATATGCAATGAGTTAAAGCATCTAGTGGCACTTTGATAACCGCATTTCAATACAAATTTCACCCTTCTTAATAGTACAACTATCTAACCTAAATGTGATCACACTCACTAAGTGTCTTGATCACCAAAACAAAATAGCTCCAACTATTTATACCTTTGCCTTGAGCCTTTTGTTTTTCTCTTTCTTCTTTTCCAAGTTCAAACGCTTGATCATCACCATGGCATCACCATCATCATGATCTTCACAATTACTTCATCACTTGGAGTAGTGCCACCTATCTCATAATTACTTTGATAAACTAGGTTAGCACTTAGGGTTTCATCAATTCTCCAAAACCAAACTAGAGCTTTCAATCTCCTCCTTTTTGGTAATTGATGACAACCCTTACACAAAGATATGAATTGAGATTTAATTGAATCTACGTTGTTTGCCCAAGCATATTTACCATGTGTAAAAGAATATGGACAAGTTTCATGAACTCCAAATGGTAGCAATTGCTCCCCCTATATATGTGCTAAGAGTTTGGATTGCAGCTTGCACATATGCTTAGATAGGAAATATATGAGACAATTTCTACCGTATGATGCTAAGGTATAAGAGATTGACCTTTGAAGCATGATACCAATCGAAGTGCACCAATATACCATCCTTAGCACTATTAGTAACTATACATACATAAAAAACTAGAATATCCTATAAGATCAACATTACAAGCAAGGGTCTAGTTTCCATAAAATGAATATAAGTCTAGTTACTTTAGCCTATGCATGCTAGTTTCTCATTTCATCATTCAAGCCTATAACTAGCATACACCACACAAGCATGGATATTCAAATTTAAAACTTGTGCCATGCAAGCAAATATATGAAATGCACATTCAAATACAACATACAAGTTTATGAGCTTGCTCTCCCTACTTGTGCGTATTTTTATTGATCCCCTTACAATATCATTTCATTTGTTTTCAATTGTTTGCTCCTCTAATCTTACTATCTTTGTGAATTTCTCTCCCTTTTGTCAACAATTAGCACAAAAGGTGAGCTCAAATTATAGATAGGTTGAGGTGAAACCATGTGAAATAAGGATCATTTTCCCAATTTGGTTCAATCTAGATCACTTGCAAAAGATATTTAACTCGGTTTGATCCAAGGACAAGGTTCTTCACACCTCTAAATAAGGGTTATCTTGTACCATGTTGAGTTAAACACTTATAGCTTATTTTATAGATCAAACACTAGGTTTACAAGCCCACAAACATGTCATATGCTACCACTAGATCATTTCAAACATACAAGCAATAGTGGTACCATACAAGCATCAAATTCATTTGATTTTCATGAATGAGCCTATTCAAATGTGAAATATGTCTAGATGCACTAGTCATATCCTTAGCAAGGATGTATGCCATGCCAATCAACTTTTACCTTAGATTGCTCGAAGGAGAGGCATGTCATATAATTAGGGGTGCATCAACACATATTGGAGCAGTCAAGTATGTTCAATTCATCCCTTAGCTTGCAAAACCTTTTTTCATCAAGTGGCTTGGTGAAGATATCGACAAGTTGATCTTCGGTGCCCACTCTCAATGCAAATGTCCCCTTTTTGTTGGTGATCTCTTACAAAATAATGGTGGACATCAATATGCTTTGTTCTTGAATGTTGAACCAGCTTGTTGGTGAGCTTTACGACACTTTTATTGTCACATAGCAATGGCACTTGCTTAAACTTGATTCCAAGATCATTCAAAGTAGCCATCATCCAAAGTAATTGAGCACAACAACTACCGGCCAAAATGTACTCTGCTTCAGCGGTTCAAAGTGCTACACTATTTTGCTTCTTTGATGGTCAAGACACAAGTGATCTTCTCAATAGTTGATATGTGCCTGATGTGCTATTTCTCTCAACTTTGCATCCCGCATAATCGGAGTCCAAATATCCAATCAACTCAAATCTTGCTCCTTTGGGATACCACAATCAAATATTTTGTGTATGCTTCAAGTACCTCAATGTTCTCTTTGTTGCATTCAAATGACTTTCTCTTGGTGAGGCTTGAAATCTAGCACATATACATACACTAAACATCACATTCGGCTTTGATGTGGTCACATAAAGTAGGCTTCCAATCATAGACCGATACATCTTTTGATCTACCATGTTGCCACTAGCATCACTATCCAAGCTTCCACTTATCCCCATTGGTGTACTAATAGCTTTATTATCATCCATTCCAAACTTTTTAAGCATGTCCTTGATATACTTGCCTTGACTCACAAATGTATCATTCTTTATTTGCTTGATTTGAAGACTAAGGAAGTAGCTAAGCTCTCCAATCATGGACATCTCAAACTCACTTGCCATTATCTTACCAAACTCCTCACAAAAATCTTGATTTGTTGATCCAAAAATGATATCATCAACATAGATTTGCATTACAAACAAGTCATTTCCAAGCTTCTTGGTGAAAAGAGTGGTGTCAACCTTTCCCATCTTAAATCCCTTAGAGAGTAGGAAATCTCTCAATCTCTCATACCATGCTCTAGGTGCTTGTTTTAATCTATATAAAGCTTTTCTCAACTTGTAAACTTGGTTGGGTTTCTTCTCATCTTCAAAATCGGGAGGTTGCTCAACATACACAAGATCATTGATGTACCCATTGAGAAATGCACTCTTCACATCTATTTGGTACAACTTAATGTTGTGGGTAAAAGCATAGGCTAACAAGATCCTAATTGCTTCCAATCTTGCAACCGGAACATATGTTCCTAATTGCTTCCAATCTTGCAACCAGAACATATGTTTCTCCAAAGTCAAGACCTTCAACTTGAGTGTAACCTTAAGCCACTAATCTTGCTTTATTCCTTATTACTATCCCATCTTAATCTTGCTTGTTCCGAAAGATCCACTTGGTTCCAATCACAATATGATCCTTAGGCCTCTCAACTAACTCCCATACTTGGTTTCTTATAAAGTTGTTTAGCTCTTCATGCATAGCATTGACCCAATCAACATCCTTCAAAGCTTCATCTATCTTCTTAGGTTCAATGGATGACACAAATGAGAAATGCTCACAAAATGAAGCCAATCTTGATCTAGTTTGCACACCTCTTGAAATATCACCAATGATAGTGTCCAAGGGATGATCTCTTGCAACATTGGTTGGTTGAAGCACTTGCACTTGATTGCTTGCATTTGATAGATCACTTGGTTAAGATGATGAACTAGCCACTTGTTGTTGATCTTGCACTTTGTCATCACTAGTTCTTGCTTGAACTTGATCATGAGAACCACTAGCTTGCACATTTGAGTTAGAGAGCACTTGATTCTTGTCATCTTCAACATCAATCACCTCTCTAGGCCTTATATCACCAATGTCCATGTTCTTCATTGCCTTGACCAATGAGTGCCTTTTACATCGTCTAGATTCTCATCTTCCTCTTAGGAACCATTTGTTTCATCAAACTCCACATCATGAACCTCCTCAAGAGTACCACTAGCTAAATTCCAAACTCTATATGCCTTACTAGTAGTGGAGTAACCAAGCAAGAAACCTTCATCACATTTCTTTTCAAATTTGCTCAATCTAGTGCCTTTCTTCAATATGTAGCATTTACATCCAAAGACCCGAAAGTATGCTATGTTTGGCTTTCTTCCATTCAATAGCTCAAAAGGTGTCTTCTCTATCATGGGGTGACAATAGAGTCGGTTGCTATATTAGCAAGCTGTGTTGATTGCTTCGGCCCAAAATGAATGACTCACATTATACTCACTCAACATTAATCTTGCCATGTCAATCAAAGTTCTATTCTTCCTTTCAACTAAGCCATTTGATTAAGGAGTATACTTGGCCGAGAATTGATGTCTAATTCTAAATTCATCACACAACTCATCAATTCTTGTGTTCTTGAAGTCACTTCCATTGTCACTTCTTACTTTCTTGATGGTTGTTTCAAACTCATTGTGAATGCCCTTGACAAAGGATTTGAAAGTTGCAAACACATCACTCTTGTCAACAAGAAAGAACACCCATGTGTATCTAGTGAAATCATCCATAATTATAAATCCATATTTGTTTCCACCAATGCTAGTGTATTTGGTTAGTCCAAACAAGTTCATGTGCATCAACTCAAAAGCCTTAGATGTGCTCATCATGCTCTTATTAGGATGTGTGTTACCAACTTGTTTTCTGGCTTGACATGCACTACATAGCTTATCCTTCTCAAATGTGACATCTTTCAAGCCTCTAACTAAGTCATGCTTAATCAACTTATTCAATTGTTTCATTCCAATATGACCAAGCCTTCTATGCCATAACCAACCCAAGCTAGACTTAGTGATCAAACATGTTGATAATTGAGCCTCTATCGTATTGAAATAAACTAAGTATAGATTCTCATATCTAAATCCTTTGAATATCAAGTTAGAGCCATCTACACTTATGATCTCTACATCATCCACACCAAATATGCACTTGAATCCAAGATCACACAATTGAGCTACCGACAATAGGTTGAAGTTCAAGCTCTCTACTAGTAGCACATTGGAAATGCTCAAGTCATTGTATATTGCAATCTTACCAATCCCTTTGGCATTGCCTTTACCATTGTCACCAAATGTGATACTATCAATCCCATTGCTCTTGTTTTCATGGATTGAATTGAACATTCTTAGATCACCGATTATGTGTTGTGTGCACCCACTATCAAGCACCCAATGCCTACCTCCGGCTTTATAATTGACCTACAAAAGAAGATCAATTCTTTTTAGGTACCCAAACTTGCTTGGGTGCTTGAAGGTTATTTGCCAAGGTCTTTGGCACCCAAATGGCCTTATTCTTTGGGCCCACGATTGGTGTACCAATGAACTTAGCCTTCGCACCATTGGCACCCTTAAAAAGCATGTAACAAGAGTCAAATTTAATTAAGGATACATTAGGTAGCTTGTTCTTGTTAATCTTGCAATATTGCTCTATATGCCTAACTTGCTTGCATCTATTGCAAAATCAACCATTGCCCTTCACAAAGTTAACTTTAGGAGTGACAAAGGCTGCATTGACTTTCTTGGGGGTATAGCCTAATCCCTCTTTGTTGAGAGAAAACCTTTCGCTACCCAAGCACTTTAGCAAGCGGACATCTCCACCATAGGCATTGCCTAAGGCATGAGTGAGCTCATTCACCTTCTTCTTGAGGGTCTCATTTTCCACCATTAGTGAGGCATCACAAGAGAGACCATCACTCAAAGGTGAAGTAGAAGTGGTAGTGCTACAAGAAAAGTTAGTGGGAGCAACTACAATGGGCTTATAAAAGGACTCATCAATAAGATCACAAGTTAGTCCCACATCATATGATACGATCACTTGCTCCTTCTTGGCTTCCTCTACTTTGACTTGCTCAATGAGAGAGGAGTGAGTCTTTTCAAGCTTAGAGTGAGCTTTGCCAAGCTTCTCATGGGCTTCCATTTGCCTCTTATGAGTAGCATTGAGCTCATCAAAGGAATACTCCAGAAATTTTACTTTCTTGCGTAATTCTTTGCACTCCTTTCTCTTCATCTCATTGCAAGCGTGCACTTGCTCACACATATCCAAGAGTTCCTCCTTGGTGTACTCCTCATCATCATTGTCATCATTATCATCATTCCTACAAGCATCACTTTCATATTTATCATCATCACTCTCATCATATTTTACCTTGGTAGGCTTTGTCATGAGGCATGTCGATGGAGTGTTGAAGATGGAGGGCTTGTTGTTGATGGTGAGGCTTGCTAGTGCTCTCTTCATAGATTTCTTGTCATCATTACTAGAGCTATCACTATCTGAAGAGCCATCACTATCCCATGTGACTACATAGCCTCCACCTTTCTTCTATTGAAATGTCATCCTCTTCTCCGTCTTTTCTTTCTTATCATTCTTGAGTTTCTTCTCATCTTCATCATTGTCAATATTGTAGGGACAATTTGCTATAATGTGATCGGGGCTCTTGCAATTGTAGCATCTTCACACATACTCTTTGCTCTTGGTGTGATCTCTTCTTTTTCTTGCACCATAGCCCTTCTTCTTCATGATTTTTCCCATCTTGCGGACAAAGAGGGCCATAGATTTATCATCAATATCACTAAGATCATCATCATCACTTGATTCTTTCTTAGACTTGCCCTTGTTCTTGGATGATGATGAGCTAGCCTTGAATGCTATACTCTTCTTCTTCTTGTCTTCTTCTTCCTTCTTGTCATCCTTGTCATCCCCTCCCTTTCCACATGGTATGTCTCTTGGGTCATGACATCACCTAATACTTGGTTGAGGGTAATCTCCTTCAATCCTTCTCTTATGATGAGCATTCTCAACATCTAAAATCTTGGAGGTAGGCACATCAAGAACCGATGAGAGACATCATCATCCTTGATCTTCTCTCCCAATGCCTTCAAATCATTGATAATCACTTGCAATCGATGAAACATCTCCGAAATACTCTCATCTTCCTTCATCTTGAAGCTTGTCAATTTATCCTTGAGGATATACAACTTGGCACTCTTCACCGCCGGTGTGCCCTCGTAGGTTTCTTCCAATCTTTTCCACACCTTATTTGCTCTTTCACAATCCTTGATTTACTCAAACACCTTGGAATCAATGGCATTGTATATGGTGTTGAGAGCCATTGTATTGCATTACTTGTTGATCTTATCTTGGTTGGTGGGATCATCGGGATCGATGATAGCATAGTCATTCTCGGTTGCTTCCCATACTTGATCATTGATTGAACCAAGATGCATCCTCATCTTTCTCTTCCAATAATCATAGCATGTGCCATCAAAGAACGGTGGTTTGCCCCCCCACATGGTTGAACACAACTTGAGCCATAATTTGACACCAAGGTTGTTAAGCCTTCAATCAAACGGTGACCACGGCTCCGATACCACTTGAAAGGTCCTAATATGGCTAGAGGGGGGTGAATAGCCTATTTAAAAATCTACAAATCAACTAGAGCAATTTGAGTAGTATGATAAATAGCAAAATGCAAACTTGCTCTAGCTCTACAAGGGTTGCAAGCCACCTATCCAATAATTCTAGTTGCAATGATTACTAGGCACACAACTTGCAAAGTTACTACTCACTAAGAGCTCTCAATCTTGCTACTCTAAAGAGCTCCACTAGATGAACTTAAAATAACAAAGCAAGCTCTTAATTCTAATTACATTAAAAAGCTTGCCACAACTAGTTTGCAAGAATATAAATGAGTGAGTAGGGTGATTATACCACCGTGTATAGGAGTGAACCAATCACAAGATGAATACTAAATCAATCACCGGGAGAATACCAAAGGGCAAGAGACAACCAATTTTTCTTCCGAGGTTCACGTGCTTGCCGGCATGCTAGTCCTCATTGTGTTGACCAACACTTGGTGGTTCGGCGGCTAAGAGGTGTTGCACGAACCTCGTCCACACAATTGGACACCGCAAGAACTTACCCACAAGTGAGGTAACTCAATGACACGAGCAATCCACTAGAGTTACCTTTCGGCTCTCCACCAGGGAAGGCACAAGACCCCTCACAATCAGCATGAACAGAGCCAGAGACAATCACCAACCTTTGTTCAATGATCCTCGCTGCTCCAAGCCATCTAGGTGGCGGCAACCATCAAGAGTAACAAGTGAATCCCGCAGCGAAACATGAATACCAAGTGCCACTAAATACAATCACTCAAGCAATGCACTTGGATTCTCTCCTAATCTCACAATGATGATGGATCAATGATGGAGATGAGTGGGATGGCTTTAGCTAAGCTCACAAGGTTGCTATGTCAATGCAAATGGCCTTGAGAGAGAGCTTGAGCAGGCTATGGGGCTTAAAAAGGAACCCCCACGAAATAGAGTCATTGGGCTACTCACTGCACTGAACACGGGCCGACCGGACGCTGGACCTCAGCGTTCGGTCACGCGATGCACGCCACGTGTCCCCTCTCTTCAAATACTAAGCGCCTGATCCCAATGGTTAAGTGATAACCGGACGCGCTGCTGCGAAGTGACCGGATGCTGGACCTCAATGTCCGGCTATTTCCAGTAAGGTTCCATTCACGCAAAATCACGACCGGACGCGTCCGATCATGCTCGACCGAACTCACCTAACGTCCAGTCACTCAAAGTCTCCACTGTGTGCCACATGTCAGCGCACTCTACGGGCGGACACTTCGCCAGTGAAGTTTCTAATCCTTGCTTAAATGTGCCAATCACCAAGTGTATCACCTTGTGCACATATGTTAGCATATTTTCACAAACATTTTCAAGGGTGTTAGCACTCCACTAGATCCTAAATGCATATGCAATGAGTTAAAGCATCTAGTGGCACTTTGATAACCACATTTCAATACGAATTTCACCCTTCTTAATAGTACGGCTATCTAACCTAAATGTGATCACACTCGCTAAGTGTCTTGATTACCGAAACAAAATGGCTCCTACTATTTATACCTTTGCCTTGAGCCTTTTGTTTTTCTTTCTTCTTTTCCAAGTTCAAGCGCTTGATCATCACCATGGCATCACCATCATCATGATCTTCACAATTACTTTATCACTTGGAGTAGTGCCACCTATCTTATAATTACTTTGATAAACTAGGTTAGCACTTAGGGTTTCATTAATTCTCCAAAACTAAACTAGAGCTTTCAGTCCCCACCAACCAGGGGAAGCAGCTCATCCTCGAGGTCCATGCTGGGATTTGCAGACATCACACAGCCCCAAGGTCGCTGGTCAAAAACGCCTTTCGCCAAGGTTCTTACTGGCCCACCGTGCTATGAGATGCAGAAGAGGTCGTCCGTAGGTGTGAAGGATGCCAGTTCTACACTCGGCAAACCCATTTATCAGCATAGGAGCTCTGAACCATCCTCATCACCTGGCCATTCATGGTCTGGGGCCTCGACATGGTGGGGGCCCTCAAAAAGGGCCCAGGCGGCTTCACCCACCTACTCGTAGTAGTCGACAAGTTCACCAAGTGGATAGAGGCCAAGCCCATTGCCAACATCTGCTCGGAGGAGACAGTCAAATTCTTCCTCGACATCATCTACCGGTTCGGCGTTCCTAACTATATCATCACTAACCACGGGACTAACTTTACCGGAAAAGAAGTTCCTAGACTTCAGTGATGGATACGGCATCAGGATCGACTGGGCCTCGGTCGGACATCCATGAACTAACGGTCAGATCGAACATGCCAATGGCATGGTCCTCCAAGGACTTAAGTCACGCATCTTCGATCGACTCAATAAGTACGGCAGGCGATGGGTTGTAGAGCTCCCAGTGATCCTCTAGAGCCTAAGAATGACCCCAAACTGATCCATAGGGTTCACACCCTTCTTCCTAGCCTACGGAGATGAGGTAGTGCTGCCCTCCGACCTCGACCATGGTGCCCCAAGAGTGAAGGCTTTCGACCGCGACCGAGCCATGGAGGCTCAACAAGACATAGTCGACCTGCTCGAAGAGGCCCACGAGATGACCGTCATCCGCTCTACTCGCTACCAACAAACCCTTCATAGGTACCACGAAAGGATGATCAGAGGGAGGATACTCGAAGTTGGCGATCTCGTACTCTGGAGGACCCAATCAACGAAGGAAAAACACAAGCTCTCTCTCCTATGGGAAGGGCCCTATACGGTGACTGAAGTAATCCAACCAGGCACCTACCGACTGGAGGACAATAACGGCAACGTTCTCACCAACACTTGGAACATGGAACAACTACGTCGTTTTTCCCAAAATTTGGTCTAACCGCTTTTTTGTCAACGCTTGCCCCTGTATAGCACCCCAGCCTGAACACTTTCAGCCTGGGTCGCTCAGAGGCTCCACAAGGGTACAATACTGAATACTACGTCTCATTTTTACTCTCTTTTTTACTGTTACATGGTAAACAACTTCGTCCCCGAACGGAAGCGCATTCCTTTTCCTTTGATTGTCCTACGTAACTTTTGTTCTTACTCCTAACCAAACGCACCCCGCCACGACCTACGGTTATGAGCAACCGAGCCGCCCCGTGGGCCATGCCCAGGCTCTTAAAAAAGCTACAGCCTACGGAACTAACGGGTAGGTATGAAAAAGAAAGGACAAAAAACAAAAGATATGCTAGGATAAAAATAAGAAATGGATAGTGATTTATATCAAAAAATAGTACTGATGTATTCATTGATACAAGAAACACACCGAGAGACAGGTAGGGAGCGAAGGGATGCCCCATGTAGGCCATGCTGACTCCGTCATGAACGACGAGCACGGGTCCTAGTCGGACATTTTCGACTGGAGCTCTCCAAACCCCGTCACTCAAGCCATCAAGGTAACAATACCAAATCCCCTATATTTCTTTATAGATCATTTCATACATCCATATGCGCATTTATTCCATACGCTCGTGCCTCCTGGATGATTCAGGCCTTGAATCGCCTAGGGGTTCGGGAACTAAGCATCGCACGTGCAGCGAAATGCATCACAATGCTCCGTGTTGCGTCATGAAGCGACGGTTGCCTCATTCAACATGAGCAATCAACAGAGCCAGGAGAGAAAAATGCAGATGAGCCCCATATGACCCTCGCCCAGTCTGGCAGATAGGGTCATCTCAACCTTCTTGTTCGATCCTAAACCTCTTGCTAAGCCCATAGAATCTTCATCGAGGGGAGGCCGTTAGGCCACCCAGGTCAGTCTCCAAAACAACCCAAGCATCTGCTGGGTTGTAGGTAAAGGAGTAGTGGAATGTCATAAAAGGGCTATACCGACCCCGTCATGAACGATGGACCTGGATTCCACTCGATCATACCTATTAGCGAACTCACCGAGCGCATCACTCGAGCCTGAGTGATCAGGACAAGCGACAAAACTCAGCCCCTCTGGTTGTGAGGAACCGAGGATGGGGTAACGCACACAACTCACACCGACCCCTACTAAGGCCCAACAGGGCTCGGGGGCTCAAGACACAAAACGCCTGGGTCTATGACCCCGAACTCGCGCCTATCCGGCTACGCTCCGACTACACTCTAAACACCTAGGTCTATGACCCTGAACTCGCCCCATCTGGCTACGCTTCGACTGCACTCCAAAACACCCAGGTCTGTGACCCCGAACTCGCCCCATCCGGCTACACTCCGGCTGCGCTCCAAAAAACCTAGGTCTGCGACCCCGAACTCGGCCCATCAGGATCTAGGAGCTTCGACTCGCCTGATCCCAAACTGACCAAACTAATTGCCTCGCCCGATCCCATGGTGCACATCGACGCTAGGATCTGCAAGCTCCCTCTCAACCAATCCCTAAAAAACTAAAGCACCTCGGCTGCGCAATGACGCCTTGGTTAAACAAAACTCTATCTCGACTGAAGAACACGCACACACGCCCGCTAACAAACACCCCTAGACGGTTCTGCCCGAACCGCCCAGGGGGCTCAGGGGCTACGCCCGCGGGTGCGCTCGCGCGCACCCGCCAACAAAATGAAAACCGCCCCGCTGGCAACACGGAAAACCCCCCAGACAGTTCTGCCCGAACCGCCCGGGGACTCGGGGGCTACACCCGCGGGTGCGCTCGTGCGCACCCGCCTTCGAGGCGAAAATCCCCCAGACGATTCTGCCCGAATTGCTCAAGGGCTCGGAGGCTTCTGTTGGGTTCATAAACCCGGGGGTCCCTCGCGGACCGGTTTCCTCGCAAAGCCTCAGCCCAAGCATACAGCGCGCAACTCATGGGCTGGCCCAAGTGTCTAAAAACAACAGGCCAGAAGGACGGTCTAGTCACCAACCGGAAGATCAGGCCGACGAGGAACAGCGCCCGCTTGTCGACTCTGGCCCACCTCTTCGACCGGAGCGCTCACTTTGGTCTCCAGCACCTCCGGACGGTCTCTCCGACCGGAAGGCCTGGCAAAGCACTCCTCTGACTCCGACCCCACGTCTCCTACCGGGATATGCAAAGACCCTGCTCACTGCTCTTCTTCGATTGACGCAACCAGAGCCGATTAGGACCCACCGATTGGGGACGCCCGCCAGGAAGGGACCAGAGAACGGATGGAGAAGGCAAAGCAAGGTGCTCAAGTTAAACCATGGTACCAGGGACCGTACCCTGCCACCTACAGGAACAGTACTCTACAACCGCCCTAATATAAACAGTATTGTAGGCGCCAACATTTTCCTGTACAGTATTGTGGGCGTTGTTAACTCCCGTACGATAAGGCCCCCCGCATGCCTCTGGGCATCGATAGTGTTGTGGGCGCCGGGATTTACAGTACCAAGTGAACATGGTGAACTGCTCACATGCCTCTGGGCATCAACAGTATATGCAGGTGCCGACTTCTGCCATACCCGAAATAAGACGACGTAACCTCCCACATACAACCGACATCCAACAATATTGTGGGCGCCTACCATCCTCCTATACCCGCCGGCGTGGGCAACAAGATTTAGAAGCATACGAACTCTCTCCCTCTCACTTGCAAGGCCATTCCCTTCATCTATAAAAGGGGATGCACTCATTCCCAAGAGACTAAGTGGATTCAAGTTCATACAAGTCATTCTAGATTCTTTAGATCAACCAAGTTCACTAGCTCACAACCATAGAACCGCCAGGTTCGGACCTCAAGCACACGCTTGAACACTTAGCTCATAAAGGAGCTCATGTCACTCTCAGACCTTCCGACCGGAGCTGACCAGACCTCTCGTGCACCCCATCTTTCTCCTTCTCGTTTGTAACCCCACTGCAAACTTCGAGCACCTGGGCTCAGGAATAAAGTCACCGACCGACTCAAACTGGACGTTGGACACATTGCCTGAACTAGTATAAACCCTGTGTCATTGAGTGCTGGGCCACCTCCGATCACAACGTACGACAAAACTATAAATATTTACTTGTTAGTCACTTTCTGCACCGACACTATGTGTTGGCCCATGGATTCACATATACAATGAAATAGAGACACAATTTTGATCAATGGGAACGTACGTGGATATATTTCAAGGGACTATTTATTTAGAGTACAATCACGTCCTTCCCTATCATATTTTCACATCCTCTTGTTTCTTAATATATCTGAATTTAGATAATTCTATGATCTCTAGCACGTTTTACTCCACGGTCATCACAACAATTAGGCTCCACCTCTCTTACCTGCGTGTATACCCCTATCACTAAAATTTATTTGTACACCTATGGATACCGCTTGTATACACAAAAGGTATTGTGATTAGCCATTTAAATTCTAGTCTGACTAAACTTTAGCCCATCTAAACTTTAGTTCCAAGTGATCTAAATAGACCTAAAGATACTAGAAGGATAAAATAAAAGAGAGGGGTCTTTTTTACACAACTCTTATGTACTAGTTGAATGTTAGACGTCGACAGAATAAACATGGTGTACTCCTATCTACCACTTGGTTCACGTCCCTCAAATTTGATTTACGCTGATTTGTTGTAAAAGAAAAATACCTAACTAGTTAAAGCCAACGGAGTCATGGATTACGAGAACCTGAAGCGTGAGACACGTGGGGGAGCATGTTCACTCCTATCTGCCACTCAATCAGTGAGCCTGTTCACTCGCTGTGCAGCGCAGAGGCACAAGACCGAGACGTTTAGTCAGGAATTCTCCAGAACGGAAGAGTAAACATGTTAGGCTTACGGACACAAGAGGTCTCTCGTTTCGTTTTTCTAGTCGTAAGGTTGTATCAAAATTTGTTTCCAACAGAATATCTATAGCCTCTAATAAAGTATTTATATAAAAACTTATTTTTGGTGTTTAAAGAGGTATAATCTAAATCTGAGTATTCTCTCTTCTGAAGACCTATTTATAGAAAATGTTTTTTTTATTTTGTTGTTAGAGAAGATAAAAAATAAATATTGAATTCTTTGCCTGTAGCACTACTCAATTGTGAAATAAGTGTTGTATTTTGGGTAACCGTCGAGGGAGACAGTCTAAGGGTGCGTTTAGATCCAAAAAATTTTGGATTTTGGCTCACTGTAGCATTTCATTTGTATTTGGTAATTAGTGTCTAATTATGGACTAATTAGGTTCAAAAGTTTCGTCTCGCGATTTCTCGACCAACTGTGTAATTAGTTTTTTTTTTTGTCTACATTTAATACTCCATGCATGTGCCGCAAGATTCGATGTGACAGTTACTATACAAAATTTTTTGGCAACTAAACGGGGCCTAACCTCCTCATCCACGAATGGTTATTGGGCGAGGAGATCGTGGCGCCGAGCGAGCCGCCGCCGAGGTGGAGTTGGCGTCTCCACGCCATCGCCACTTGGGTGGGACGCCGATTAATCCCGAGCTGAGCACGTCAAATCTGCGATCTCACGCTACCCGACAGCGCCCACAAATAGCGCACGCACCTGACAACTACGTGCGGTGCTGGGCCCACCGTCCAGCCGCACCACAGCTGGCGGGAGCCGCCGGTGCGTCGCGGTCGTTCGTGGACCAGTTCGCTCGCAGTCGCAGAAAAAGAATTCATTCGCGTAGTTGTAAGCGTAGAAAATGACGGGATGAGAGAGAGCCGAAAAGGAGGACAAGAGGGGCTGCCGCTATGGTCCTGGTGCGGCGCCTTCTACGTGCCGCCTCTCCAAATCAGTCGCGAGGTGGGGCGCGCGTGGGTCCGCCGTGCACGCGAGCGGTGCGTCGCCACGCCAAGTGGACAGACGGACGGATCGCGAGGAAGGGCGGGATTGCCCGGCGACGCCGGCGCCCGCTTTGCCTGTTTGTTTTGTTTGGGCGAGTGGTGAGTGATGGTGACAGGCGGCGTGGAGCGCGCCGCGCGGAGTGGGGGGGCCGTTCGTCGGTTCGGGCGGACGGGACACGTCTCTGCTCTGCTTGCCGTGCCGCCGCGCTAGCGGGTCCAAGTCGTTGTCTCCGCAGCTGCGTGCGGCGCGCCCCACTTGACGACGTCTCCCTCCACCGGCTGCTGCTGGCGTACGTGGACGCGTTTGGCTGGCGTAACCATCTCGGTATCGGCGCCGTATCTCTCGGATTACCTGTTCCTGCGGGCAGCGGCTGACAAACGCAAGTGTACTCTCTTTTATTTGCTCCAATAACGTTTGGTCCTAGTAACTCTTATTAGCGTACGCACGCAAGTTCTACCGTGTAAACATCTCTCAAAGACTAAACCGATAGATCTAAAAGTTAACAAACTCACCGAATATGTCGACGGGTACGCCGGATACTACTGAAAGAAATGAAAATACGAACACCCGTGCCGAGTCGAAAATCAACCTAATGTATAGGTTCAAGTTCAACCATCAAGAGGGCAAAAGTTATTGCCTTCCACACTTCTTTTCGGTATGTATAGTAAACATGTTCGTGCATTGCAATAAGACATAATTTGTTGTACGGTGCTCGTGCTGATAATAACGAGCTACATATTTTATTATATTTAATTGGCCTTGACCTAACCCTAAATCAACTAAATTTTAAGGTTGATAATAAATACATGTTGTGAGTCTAAAAAGGGTGAAAAGTGATACAGATGTCCGGATATGAGTGTCACCACACCAACAAATGTATTGTAGCTGCTGACTGAAAGTGAGAAGGGTGAGAGCGAGGGACAAGAGGACGGACAGGGACGGAGTAGAGAGTGAGAAAAAAATAAGAATAAGGATCGACAGACCAAATGACGCATGGATGGCGGATCCTGCTGGAGAGAGCTAGAGAAGAAAAGAAACAATTTAAATATTCTCTTCACAAATATTCCCCAACCTAATTTGTACCATCAAGTCATCTAGATTTATACCTTAACTCCATTATTTTAATAAATCCCCAAAACACAATATCACCCTCTATGCTTTCCCATCGTTTATCACTTTTTCGTCGCTACATAAAAAAATTAATTATTTTTCATCTTAGAATTTCTAAAAATCGATTGTGTACAACGTGGACCAAGGAATGATCGTTTTTTTTTATAACGAGGAATGATCGATTTTGATTATGATGCATGTGAGACCGTCGACCGATGTCATCTCCCTTGGACCAAGTTCATGTGGCTCGCAATTGGGCCATAATGCCTATACGGGTCAGGCCTGGTATGGCCTGACCGATGCCATCTCCTTGGACCAAGCTCTGCAATTGGGCCATACATGCTTATACGGGTCAGGCCTCGTAAGGCCTGGGGCCTGCCTTTTGTTTACTAGGCCTAAACTTTAGATGAACTAATGTTTTAGTTGAGTTAAAAATAGTTGGAGCACTTTTAGGACCTGTTGGGGCTCCTCTGTTTTTTACTGAAAAACGGCTCCTTCAAGAAAACGTTTGGCAGGGCTCCTCTGGAGGAGCCGGAGCCGAAGCCGGAGAGGAGCCCTGCCAAACAAGCCCTTAGTCAAGTGTGTTTGGATAGTATGAGTTAAAAGAAAAAAAAATCCTCAGACGTGGACTCATGACCACCTTTTAGTTAACTTTAGCCGATATTTATCAACTAATAATGGATTAATGGCTAGTTGAGGTGAAAACTAAAGTTTAGTTCACTATTAGTTCACATATTTAAATACCTAGATCTAGGTGACTACAGTTTAGTACAGCATATCAAACATGTCCGGAGGCACACCTCGTGTTTGAGGCAGTCATTAGCATTTGCAGACTTAGAAACTGAATGACCAGCGTATATAGCTGAAAACCTAATTTGACACAAAAAGCACTTTCCTAAAGGAGGGATTCCTTTAGATTGTTTTTTTAGGAAACAGGGATTCCTGTAGCTGTAACCTGCTTCTAACATACTCCGTAGTAATTATAGGATGACTGCCGGGCTGTGTTGGCAGCTAAACGGGCCAACTATTGGGCTGGCAGCCCAAGAATAAAAAGAGGAAGGCGTGGGGAGAGAAACGGGATCGACCCAATGAAAAGATGAAGTGGGCTGAAAACAAAAATAAAGAAATAGAAAGGAAAAATTCCACTTTACCTCCCTCAACTTTTGCGAAAGTCTACTTTTCCTCCCTGAATTCTAAAACCGGGTAAACCACCTCCCTGAACTTTTAAAACTGTTCGTTTTATCCTCCCTGACCAGTTATAAGCGGTTTTCAAATGTGGTTTTGTTATTTTCTTTTTTATTTATTTCGGTTGAATCTTTGAAAAAATCATATTAAATCATAGAAAAATCATAAAATAGAAATCCAATTTTGTTGGACTCCACATTAGTAGATCTACACAGTGAATATATAATATGATTTGATTTAGTATAATTTTTTGTTGTAGCTTTAGATATATGATTTTCTATAATTAATTCATAGCTACAGTTTCTATGGTCCAATTATGTGATGAAATTTTTATGATGGGCTAATTATTATATGCTTAAACTGTAGTAAAACTTTTATACACATTGCATCATGTATGACTTAGTTATAGATTTATATAAATCTATAATTAAGTTATACATGATCCAATGAGTATGAAATTTTTATTAAAGTTCAAGCATCACAATAATTAGCCTAAAATAAAAATTTCACCATAATTGGACCATAAAAACTACAGCTATGAATTAATTATAGAAAAAGCATAGATCTAAAGCTACAACAAAAAATTTATACTAAAGCATACCATAATATAGGTTCACTGTGTAGATATACTCATATGGAGTCTAACAAAATTAGATTTTCTATTTTATAATTCTTTATGATTTACTATGATTTTTCAAAGATTCAGTCAAAATAAATAAAAAAGAAAAAGACAAAACCTGCCTTTCAAAATCGCTTATAACTAGTCAGGGATGTAAAACGAACGATTTTAAAAGTTTAGGGAGGTGGTTTACCCGGTTTTAGAGTTTAGGGAGCAAAAATAATCTTTTTTTAAACTAGGAAAAACAGACTTTTGCAAAAGTTGAAGGGAGGTAATGTAGACCTTTTCCAAATAGAAAAGGAGGAGCGGATTTGTGGGCTGGGTTTCATAGGATTTCAGCCGAAACAGTTTTTAAAGCGTTTTTTATTTTGCAAACCATCCTGAAACTATATTTTGAAATTAATAAAAGTTTGAAATTTGATTTTGAAACTAAACTTGAATGTTTGTCGAACACATTTGGAAACCCCTTTCAAAATCTATTTTTAATTCATTTTCAAACAAAATTTGAAAATATTTTGCAAACATATTGATGAAAGTTTTAGTTTTAAAATACAACAAAACCTATTTGAACTTAATTATTTGAAAAAACATTTTTACTCAATAAAATTAATGCAGATGCATAAATGCATGCAACTAGTTAAATTAATAGGCATTTTAAAAAAACACACATTTTCCACTCTCTAAATTGAAAACAAATTAAATAAATATTGGGAATTTTTAGAAAATATTTTCAAATTCATGTTATCTGGCATTCCTAATCACTTATCAAATAGAAATGTTGGGTGCATAACATCCTTGCTTGCTTATTATGGTTTATGCACAAGCATTTTTTTCCATGCACGCTGACCTACTAAATACCTCACTAAGACTTACACATGGATTGCAATGCTTGCAAAGACTTTGTGACCTATTTTACGCTCTATGTGACTTTGAGTAAACTGCCTAAAATCGATTACTATCACAAGAATGATTTATTAGTGATAAAACATGCTACATTTTATGCACTAGTTACATTGGTTTGGCTCCTTCTTACGTGGTCTCAATGTATACCTCACCATGATTTACACGTGGGACTGCATTGTTCACATAGACACTCTAGGCTTTTTAAACTTAATAGTGTCAAATTTCCATAACCATGAAATTCATTTTTGATACATTTTCTATGAAATATGTATTTGAAATCTAAACTTAATGATCTGAAAGCATAAATTCATTTGGGATACAAAATAGTATTTTTGAAGAAACAAAAGCAAATTTGTTGAGGTTAGGATTATGCAATTTTACACTAGTATGGTGTTCCTTCACATGATTTCATTTGCACTTAAGGTTATAATACCCTTGACTATTGACACCAATATGGTTGTTTCATTTACACTTATGGTTACATGATCTACAGATCCTAGTTATTTACATTGAAAGCATCTAGGCCTCTAGTTAGGTTTTGGTAATTAATGATGACATGAGATTACTATGACTAACGTGTGTTTTGTAAAGTCAATTTGAGTTATGTCATGGTAATACAAACTGATTGGGCAATCATGGTTGTCATACCCCTGTCAATGGAAATTGTTTCAGTTTTCAAAGGATAGACGACAAGGTTATGGACAGACTAGTTCTAAGTGTCGTTTGGTGTTGGAGAGACATTTAGAGTAGTTTATGACTTTGTTTTTCCTTTGGTCGTACTATTAAGGGGGGTATAGAGTAGTAACTTAACCTAGGTAAGTCTAAAGGATTAGGTGTGGTGCACACTTGTCAAACTTAGCACTAGGTAGCTCAGGAATAGCCCTAAGATCGATAGGAGTCAACTTCATTCACAAAGAATTTTAAATTAGAAACAAATGGAGACTCAAATGACTGATCAGACGCTGATTCGGTTGTGACAGGATGCAGCTTGGAGAGTCAGTTCATTTGATCAACAGCAGTAGTCAAAGTGCGACCGAATGCTAGACTCCAATGCTCATCGGATGCGATGCTAGCCGTATCTATAGCAGCGTAGACAGGTTGTTAACCACGGACCAGACGCTGAACAGAGAAATGACCAGACTCTAGGTGCCAGCGTCTAGTCAATATCAATAAGGATCTAGAAAGAGTTTTTGATGACCGAACGTGTCCAATGGGTGCTGACTGGACGCAGGCTAGAGTCTGATCAGTGCAAATAGCTCTTTCTGACACGCTCATGTATTACACTGACCGGTGCGTCCGGTCACCTTGATCGGAGCGTCCGGTCATTCCGATACTTGCTGAGTTGGCCCTCAACCGTTATGTTTTGAATGGGAGGTATAAATACATATCCCACCCGTCCATTTGAGGTTCTCTTGCCCATTTGTTTAGCTGAGAAGCACCTTTGGAGTACAAGGGAGAGCAAGAGCCTAGTGGGGTGATTGAGATTTGATAATCCAAGATTAAGGACCTCATTAGTGCATAGGGAGTAGCAAGTGTGCATCCACCTTACTCATTAGGCTTGTCTTGGCCAAGTGAGAGCTTATGCTTGTTACTCTTGGTGGTCGCCATCACTTGAACGGCTCGGTGATGATTAGGAGCTTGGTGATCATCCGATAGAGTTTATGGATGACCCAAGTCATTTTGTGAGCGGTTGTGGGCGATTCAGTACGACAGAGTGTCAAAGAGTCAGCCCATAGAGAGCACTTGATCCTTACGTGGATCAAGGGAGAGCTACACCCTTGCATGGGTGCTCCAATAAGAACTAGTGGGGAGTGACGACTCTTCGATACCTCAGGAAAATATCGCCATGTTTCTTTTCCTCTCTTTATTTTGAGCATTTACATTTGAGAAATTTATTTCATGTCTTTACATTCCTAGAATTACTATGCTAGAGTAGTATTGGAACCTAGGGTGCAAAACTTTTGTACGGAAGAACAATACAAACACATTTTAGACACAAGGGGTGAAATAGGCTAAGTGTAGGGTTTAATTATTGTAAAAATTTAGAATTTGTCTAATTCACCCCTCTCTTAGGCATCTTGATCCTTTCATACATAATTTCATTTCCATTTTTAGCTAGAATATTTAGTTTTAGGCCCATGTTGCATCCTTTTTACTACCCTTGACTTGTTTACTAATATACAAGGTACAATATTTTAAGACTTTAGGGTTTTTTACACCATTCAAAAAGTTATTTTGTTGTGCATTGGATAATGATTTTGTTGGTGTTTCGGACCGGCGGGCCCTCAACCAACTAGTAAATTTGTACTGCATGCTCCCAATCCTGGATGGTGATGCAAAGAGACACAAAGTTTATACTCATTCGGGTAATGAGCACCCTACGTCCAGATTGAGAGATTGATCTTGTATTCCTTGCACCGAAGTGCTCGTAGTAGGGGGTTACAAGCAGGGCGAGAGAGGGAGCTAGTCCCAGGTCTCTACGTGGAGTGGCATGGATTGCTTGAGATGTCGATCTCAGACAGCGGGGAAGCTTGAGTGTTCATCTGTGTGTTCATGCATGAGTTTGTTGCGTGGGCATAGGTCTAAAATCCTTTTTTCCTTCCTAGAAACAACCCTGGTCCCTCCCTTTTATAGCTGAAGGGGGGACAAGGGTGATACATGCACTAGCTACATGGCATTGTGCGAACAGAGGTAGCATGTCCAAGCCCTGTAGCCTATTGTTGTGGCGGTGTGGGCGACAGAGTGGTCTCGTCCTTGAAGCACTAGGGCGACGCGCCGGTCACATCCGATCCTGTGCGTTGTGGGGGCTCCAATGTTACCCCAAAGCGGGTGTGGCGGTCAGTGTGCTGGTCACTATGTGTTGACTATGCGAGAAGCTGAGGCCCAGTTGGTTCCGAGGCTGAGCCATCGTGGGAGGCTCGGTAGACATGAATCCCAGGGTTGCCGAGACCCTGGAGTAGATTGCTGAGGCTTGGAGAGAGTAGTCGGTCTGATACAC
The DNA here is from genome assembly GCF_019320115.1 of Miscanthus floridulus. Lineage (NCBI taxonomy): Eukaryota > Viridiplantae > Streptophyta > Magnoliopsida > Poales > Poaceae > Miscanthus > Miscanthus floridulus. The sequence continues at coordinate 116,683,870 of NC_089585.1, read as the reverse complement.
TGATTCTGAGGTTATGGTGACCCAGACTTGACTCCCCATGCCACGTTGTCTCTGGGGTGGGGGTTCGGTGGTACAGTGTAGCATAGGCGCTGATCGTGGGCACATCATCGGAGCACAGTGCCGGTAATCCCCGCCATGCCCTGTCTGGGATGGTATGGCATTGACGTGACTTCCCATCTCATCGTCCACTCCGCGGTGTTGAGCCATCGTTCGGCTGATATCACAGGAGTAGTTGGTGCATTAATGGGATGCGGCGCGCTGTCGGGGAGACTAGTCGAGGCGGGAAGCGACGGGTTGTTGCCGAGCCGGCTTCGAGCGAGACAGAGAATTGACATCTTTGTTCGAGGCTTTACGCGTGGGGCCTCGGGCGAGACAGAGAATTAGTTCCCCATCGAGGCCCCCTGTGCGAGGCCTCGCGCGAGGCGGAGGTTTGGCAGGCCGCTGAGACCTCCTCTGCGAGGCCAGGAGCGAGGCGGAGAGCCAGCAGGCTCGAATGAGGCCAGGGTTTAACACATGGCTTACCCTTTGGCTTTGTTATTAACGGGGTTTAAGTGGTTCTTTTGGTATGCGCTCGGGGTACCCCGTTTTATGGTACTCGACAGTAGCCCACGAGCCTCAGGGAGAGTGTGAGCGCTCTTCTTGAGGTTTTAATGAGGCTTGACTTGCGGTGGCTCCTGGCGGAATGGTATTTCGTATTTCGAGGCCTCGGTGGGTGCACGTGAGCGCACCCACTGGGTGTAGCCCCCGAGGCCCTGGGGGGATGGATTCATTCCTCCAGGGTCTTTTTCTCACGTTGACCGAGGGATGCTATCGTATTTACTAAGCCCACAAGTGCGAGTTTGGGTCGCGGGGTCTCGGCAAGATTGCGGGAAGAACCCCTGAGCCTCTGCATAGAGCGAGAGGACAATCAAGAGTTCCCCTGACTTTTTATGCGACCCTTGTGCTTCCTTTTCGCTCGGAGGGAGGGGGTGGAATATGTCACGCTACCCTCGGTGGGCGCGAGCAGTGACACTTTCGGTGAGCTGTTATCGGGTAAGTCCGAGTGGAGGCCCATGCCCCGTTCGCTAGGGGTCGGCTGACGGTCCAAAGACGCACTCCAAGAGTACCAGAGGGTTTCTCTAGTGGGTGCCGGGGCCATTCGCTGGGCCCTGGTGGCTTGGTGCCTCCCTACAGTGGGATCCCATTCGGAGACCTCCCTGTCGGTCTCGGACACGACTTAGGACGTCCCAAGCATTTCGCTTGCTTAGGCCTTGGCCCCGTACGGGCTTGCCCATAGTCGTCCCTAACTCTGTTGCCCTAGGGAGGTTGTTGAAACCCTTAGGGGCCCAGCCTTCGAACCCCTAGACCGTAATGGGCTCGATGCCCTTTATCACGTTTTTTTAAGTCTTCAAGTGCGGGCTTGGGTCGCTTGTCTTTGTCTTGGGTGCAGGAAAAGCCCTTGAGCCTCTGCATAGAGCGAGAGGGTGGTCGGGGGTCCCCCTGACTTTTTTATTTGACCCTCGCACATCCTTTTCGTTCGGACGGAGGGGTTGTTTGCCAAGCCCACTCGCGTGTGAGCCTAGGTCGCTGGGTCTCAGCAAAGCTGTAGGAAGAGCCCTCGAGCCTCTGCATGGAGCGAGAGGGCAATCAGGAGTTCCCCTGGCTTTTTTTGTACGCCCCTCATGCGTGAGGGTTTGTTTGCCGAGCCCCCCTCAGGTGTGAGCCTGGGTCACGGGGTCTTAGCATATCTGCAGGAAGAGCTCCCTAGCCTCTGCATGGAGCAAGAGGGCCATCTGGAGTTCCCCTAGCTTTTTGAACGACCCTCGTGTGTCCTTTTTGCTTGGAACGAGGGGTTGTTTTGCCGAGCCCCCTCAAATGTGAGCCTCGGTCGCTAGGTCTCGGCAAGGTTGCAGGAAGAGCCCCCTAGCCTCTGTACGGAGCGAGAGGGCCATCAGGGGTTCCCCTGGCTTTTTGTACGACCCTCACGCTTCCTTTTCGTTTGGAAGGAGGGGTGGAATATGCCAAGCTACCCTCGATGGGCGCGAGTGGTGGCACTTCCGGTGAGCTGTTATCGGGTGAGTCCGAGTGGAGGCCCGTGCCCCATTCGCTAGGGGTCAGCTAGCGGTCTAGAGACGCACTCCAAGAGCACCAGAGGGTTTCTCTAGTGGGTGCCGGGGCCATTCACTAGGCCCCAATGGCTCGGTGCCTTCCTACAGTGGGATCCCATTCGGAGACCTCCCTACTGGTTTTGGACACGACTTTGGGCATCTCAAGCGTTTCGCTTGCTTGGGCCTCGGCCCCATGCAAGCTCGCCCGCGGTCATCCCTGACTATGTTACCATGGGGCAGCTATCGAAACCCTTAGGTGCCTAGCCTTCGAACCCCTAGACCGTAACGGGTTCGGTGCCTAGTTCCTTCGCCTAAAAGGAATAGGGTGGGGGGATATCTCCCCCATAGGCTCGACAACGGCTGGCGCACCTTTTGAGGTGATTTTCTTGGGGAGGCGGAACGACGCCTACCACTATAGCGGTCAGACGCGACGTGGTGTCAGCGGATGGGATGTAACTGTTCCTGCGATTAGCGAGGAGAAGGTGGGCATGTGGGCAGTAAAATCGGATAAGGATTAACCGCACCGAATCTGAGGGAAACTTTCCCGATTTCGTCGCCCATCTGTTTGCCTTCATCCTACATAAATACGTAACGAGCCTCGCCCCTCCCCTCCTTATCTGGCCTGCATCAGCTTTGCTACCTTTGAGCCGTCGCTAGAGCAGAGAGCCCCGAGAGGAAGAAGGGAGAGAGGCAAGGCAGAAATAGAGAGGGAGAGAGAGAGAGACTCACCACCGTAGTCGAACCCTTCATCGCACTCATGGCCGGTGACATTGTTGTCATCGAGGTGGACCATTGGGGTCCATCCGACATCACCGTGGAGATGCTTCAGTTGCTCGTCGATGGTAGGCTCCTTCGTCCAGTTACCGACCCCAATAGGCTAGAGTGGATCGCTCCGTTGGGCGAGCCAGAGCCGAGGCCTCACGACGGTTATGTCGTGAGCTTCGTGTCTTTTCATGAGCGCGGCCTCAGTCTTCTGGCGGACCAGTTCATGTGGGCACTCCCACACTACTATGGCCTGGAGCTCCATAACTTCAACCCCAATTCCATCACACAGGCGGCCATCTTCATCGCTGTCTGCGAGGGGTATCTGGGGATTGCTCCCCATTAGGAGTTATGGCTCCACCTCTTTCGGGTGGGGCATACCACCAAGCCGACGGGTATGTCGAGCATGAGGAAGGTGGTGAGGGCTGGCGGCTACACTCTCTAGGTGCGCTAGGACTGTCAGCACCTCTACATCCCGGCCTAGCTTTCATCAACCAATCGCCGATGGTACACGAGCTGGTTCTATCTTCGCAACGACGACGGTAGACTTCCCCCCTACATCGGGTGGATCGTGGGGAGTTGCCTAGAGAGGTGGAAGTATGGCGTCCCGAGGGAGGATCAGCCCAAGCTACAGCCGCTCCTGGAGGGGCTAGATAGGCTACGGGGCCATGGCCTTACTGTGGCTGTGGTCGTGGCCGCCTCCCACCGCCGGAGGGTGCTGTCGCTGATGGCTCGGTGGCGGCGCCTGTTCGAGATGAGGCTAGATGAGTCAATCGAGGGCATCCGGATGTCTGCCTCTACCCTTTCCGATGAGAAAATTGTTTGCTGGGTGGGGGAGACGGTGGAGGCGAAGCTGAGGGGCAGTGGCCTGACCCCCTTCATGATGCGCCCGTCGTGGGGGTTCCTCTCACTGGTAAGTCATGTGCCGCTACAACCCCCAAGGCATCCTCGTTTCTCATTGTTTCTTGTTCCCTTATCCATGTTCGTCGTTCCTGCAGGGGATGAGGGACGTGCGAGCCTCCCCGCCGCCCATTCCTGAGGACACAAGGTGGCGGGCGGCCAACCGGGCGCACGCTGAGGCACAGAAAAGGCGGAAGGATGCCAAGGTGGCGAAGCGCACGAAGAAGATCCTTGCATGCGAGGAACTGGATAAGCGTCGCCGGCAGCAAAGGAAGGACGGTCTCCCGTTGGATTAGTCCCCGTCGCTGTCGCTATCGGCGGATGCCTCAGAAGGAGATGACGAGGGCGAGATAGGGCGGGGTCCCCTAGACCATCTCCCTGACATTGAGGAGACGGTGCCCGGGGTGTCGGCAAGCAGCCCGGTGCTCCTAGGAGGAGGAGGAGGAGCCGCCCTGGGGTCAGCGATTGCCCGCCTTAGGGCCGAGGCCAACACGCCGGAGGAGCGGGCGTTGGGCAAGCGTGCCGTTAGCCCGGTGGGCTCAGCGGCAGTGGTGGAGCGGGTGGCGGTGGGGGCGACGCAACTACCCCTGCAGAGGACCGAGGGGGCGCCGGGGTCCATCGAGGATCGGCCGGCACCGACAGATACGGAGGCCGTGCCTCTACCGCCGCCACCGCCTTTGCAGACGAGGGTCGCCGTGCCGAAGCGGTTGCAGCCCCGCTCGAGGTAAGCGTATTTTTGGTGGAGCCGCAGCGTTTTTCGTTCGTTCTTTTGTCTTGTGCTGACCCTATAAGTGTTTTGTCCTTAGCCGGAAGCGACCTACGGAGGTGCCTACCTTGGTGCCCCTTAAAGCGCTCAAGGTGAACCCCGGCTCCACCGCCCACTGGGTGGCGGAGGCACAAGCCGCCCTACAACGTGGCGCGGCGTCGGCGAGGGCCGACCCAAAGGAGCCAGCCACCCAAGGAGGGGCTGCCGAGGCAGCCCCGACACAGATGGGGGAGGGAGCGCCTCCGCCCCGTGAGGGCGAGGCCCGTGAGTTGGATGGGGCCGAGGTGCCCTTAGTTGCCGAGGCCACCGAGGTCGAGGCCCCTAGGGTCTCTGAGGCCAAGGCGATGGAGGCTGGGGCGCCCAGGACCACTAAGGCCATAGCGGCGGGCGTCGGAGCCCCCGCGACCACCGAGGCCACGATGGTGGAGGCTGGAGCCCCTAGGACCACCGAGGCCAATGTGATCGCGGTGAGGCCATCGGCCCTGGAAGTGGAGATGAAGGTGGCGGAGGCCTCGGTGGCACCCTTGGTTCAAGGCCCGCCGTCGTTGTAGGAGAGCACCCAGGAGGTGGAGGTCCTTCCTATCTCCTCTGACGAAAGACCCCAGGTGTAGGAGGCGGTCAACGTCGAGGTGGCCGGCGTCATGGAATAGTCGGTTCTGACCCTGGGCGAGGGAAGCTCGGCCCTCGTGCGGGTACGACCCAAGCCCCACGAGTGGGATCACCCACGTGTCCTGTGGCAGAGGGGGAGCCTTTGTTCGCACTTGAGGACGCGGCCGAGGGCGGGCGCTAGGACACCTTCAAGCAATACCACTAGCTGGCGGAGCAGTCACTATGGACGACGCTGTCCGTGGTGGCCAATGATCTGCCTGGAGTCACCCAGGTTCACGCTTTCTTTTCTCATGCGGTGCTGTCTTTTTCCGAGTTTTCTTGTAGTGAATGACCCCTGTTCTGCTTACCTAGGAGCTTGAGACCTGGTCCCTCGGGAAGTTAGTCTTTCTCCGGCGGGAGAGGGACATCTAGGACCAGCTCCAGCGGCAGAAGGGCCTGCTTGCCGGCGCCAATGAACATCTGGCGGCGTGGAGCATGGAGGTGGAGGACCTCCGCCTTCGTTGTGCCAATGTAAAGGTCGAGGCAGCCACAGCCTAGGAGCAGGTCACCCCTCTAGCGGTGCAGGTCAAGGAGTCAGAGGAGGAGCTGACCCGCGTGGCTGGTGAGCGAGACACCTTCAAGTCCTGGGCTGGAGAAGCCACAGCCTCGGGCAAGGTCCTTGCTGGGCAGCTAGGGGCAGAGCAGAGTGCGCACCAGCTGATGAAAGGTGCCTTGGATGAGGCCCTTACGGTGGCTGAGGCCTCCCGGACTGAGGCTGTGGTTTGGAGGGGAAAGGCCGAGGGTGAGTCCTATTCCCCTCGTTTTATTCACTTTTTTGTGTTCGCTCCCTAACTCCCTGGTGTAACGTAGAGCTAGGGAGAGAGGCTTCCAGGGTGGCTGAGGCTGCTGGGCTCGAGGCCCAGCGCCTAAAGGAGAAGGCCGAGGCATCTCGGGTCGAGGCCCAGCATTAGAAGGAGAAAGCCGAGGCCTCTCAGGTCGAGGCCCGACGCTGGGGGTAGAAGGCCGAGGGTGAGTTCCGTAGACTTTCGCCCTTGTTCTGGCTTGTACTCCTTTGCACTCAACCTTGTTCCATTGCGTTTGGCACAGAGCTAGAGAAGGAGGTCACCTAGGTAGCCGAGGCCTCCGCCGCAGTGCAGGTGGTGCTTGAAACCAAGATCGGGGAGCACGATGCGCTGAAGAGCGCCGCTCGTACCGCCTGCGAGGCCCTGGAAGTCGAGGGGGTCTAGTCAGGAAGCTCTCTCGGGAGCTGCCTGATTGCGTTGAGTGGCCAAGTGGGCGAGCGACTCTGAGGGGCGCTACATACGGGCATCAAGCACGCGCTGGCCATCATCGCTTCGTACTATATTGGCGTTGACCTCTAGGCCATCAGCGATGGCTACGTCCTGCCCGACGATGACGAGGAGGCCAATGAGGCGGTCCCGAAGCTAATAGGGGCAACGGAGGGCCCCGGCGTGGCACTAGCCAAGCTGTTCGAAGAGGAGGTGGTCCCTCCCCCTTCGTCTGTCGATGCTGGAGGCCCTGAGCCTAAACGCTTGTGGCTGTCGATGCCTTTTTTAAAGTACTCGTGTTTCTTAATCATTTTTCTTGTATTTCTGAGCCTCTGCCCTCTGTTGTCTCTGATCAGATTTCTTTTGCAAAAAACCTACTCAGAACCTAAGCCGCCCCTTGGGCGAAAGGTGGTGAGGGAGTGCTGTAGCCCAGGGGCGTAGGCCGTCTCGTGACTCTACCGGCCTTCTATCCCTAGAACAGACTTTTTGGTCCTTAGGTTTTTTACAACCGATTCATCGGAGCATGCTAGAGAGTTTGGCGTAGGAATTTTTTCAAAAAATGACTAAAAAATGGTGCGTGGGACTTAGGGGGGAATCCCCCATCTAGCCCCCGAGGGAGGCTCAGTTCTACAGAAGCAGAGCCGTGTCTCCCTTGTGATGTTATCGTACTGTCAAGGCCCGTGATGGGGCTGGGGAGGTTTCTCGAGGAATTAAAACAACTGAAGAACGCTTCTTAATTGTATTTCGAGAAGCAATGTATACAATGCTTGGAAATTTAAGGGTAAAAGCGACGTAGCTGTTCTATGTTTCAAGCGTTGTTGAGAATTGCGCCCTTCTCGTTGGCTAGCTTGTAGGTCCTGGGCTTCAGCACTTGGGCGACGATATATGGTCCTTCCCACAGCGGGGTCAGCTTGTGGCGGCCCTTGTTGCTCTGCCTTAGCCTCAACACTAGGTCGCCTACCTTTAGGTCTCGGCTTTGAATGCGCCAGGCCTGATAGCATCGTAGGGCTTGCTGGTACTTGGCCAAATGTAGTAGCGCCATGTCTCTGGCTTCCTCTAGTTGGTCGAGGGCGTCTTCGTGGGTGGTGCGGTTGCTTTGCTCGTTGTAGGGCTGTAGCCTCGGGGAACCATATTCCAAGTCAGTGGGGAGGACGGCCTCAGCTCCATAGACTAGGAAGAAAGGTGTGAACCCTATGGCTCAGCTTGGAGTGTTCCTCAGGCTCTAGATGACCAACAGAAGTTCAGTGAGCCATTTCTTGCCAAACTTTTTCAACCGGTTGTAAATTCTTGGCTTGAGGCCTTGTAGAATCATGCCGTTGGCGCATTCTACTTGGCCATTTGTCCTTGGGTGTCCTATGACCGACCAGGCCACATGGATGTGGTGGTCGTCGTAGAATGTCAAGAATTTTTGGCTAGCGAACTGTGTTCCGTTGTCGGTGATGATGGTGTTCAGAACCCCGAACTTGTGGATGATGTTAGTGAAGAATAGCACCGCTTGCTGGGATTTGATTTGATTGATCGGGCGAGCCTCGATCCATTTGGAGAACTTATTGATTGCTACCAGTAGATGGGTGTAGCCCCCGGGGGCCTTCTGTAGAGGTCTGACCATGTCGAGCCCCCACACGGCAAACAGCCATGTAATGGGGATGGTTTGGAGGGCCTAGGCTGGGAGGTGCGTCTACCGTGCATAGTACTGGCATCCTTCGCAGGAGCGTACTAACTTGGTGGCGTCAGCAACCGCTGTCGGCTAGTAGAACCCTTGGCAGAAGGCGTTTTCAATGAGCGTCTGAGGCGCCGCATGGTGCCCGTAGGCCCCTACGTGCAAGTCCCCAAGTAGGGCCTGGCCTGCCTCGGTGGTGATGCATCGTTGGAGGACGCCAGATGGACTTCGCCTGTACAACTTGCCATTGCAGAGGATGTAAGTTTTGGCTTATCGCGCAAGCCATTGGGCTTTGGTTCTATCACTAGGAAGCTCTCCTCGAGCGAGTCAATCAAGGAACGGGACTCGCCAGTCCATGTCCTGGTCGGTCTAGGGAGTCTCTGTGTTGACTTCCATGACCTCGGGTTCGGCCGAAGGAGTCTCGGTGGCAAGGGGGCGTCGAGGCCTATGGTGGGTTCGGCCAGTGGGCTCTCCTCCACTACTGAGGCATAGTCGATGGAAGGCTTGTGAAGGTCTCTGGCAAAGACGTTTGGGGGACCAGAGCCCATGCCGATGCCATCTTTGCCAGTTTGTTCGCGGCCTCGTTGTATTTCCACGCGATGTGGTTGAGTTCGAGACCATCGAACTTGTCTTTTAGGCGACGTACCAACCTACAGTATGCCTCCATTTTGGGGTCGAGGCAGTTTGACTCCTTCATGACTTGATTGACGACGAGCTGCAAGTCACCTCGGACGTCGAGATGCCATACCCCAAGTTCAATGGTGATTTGCAAGCCATTGATGAGGGCTTCGTACTCGACTGCATTATTGGAGGTGGCGAAGTGGAGCCGAACCATGTAGCGCATGTGTACTCCAAGGGCGAGATGAAGAGCAGACCCACGCCTGACTCCATCTTCCTCAGGGACCCATCGAAGTACATGGTCCAGCACTCCGTCCGAATTTGAGCAGGTGGCAGTTGGGTGTCGGTCCACTCAGCCACAAAATCAGCCAAGACCTGAAACTTAATCGCTTTCTAAGGCGCAAAAGTCAAGGCTTCCCCCATAAGCTCGACGACCTACTTGGCTATCCTACCCGAGGCCTCTCGGTTATGGATTATCTCTCCCAAGGGGAAAGACGATACTACGGTCACTGGGTGGGACTCGAAGTAGTGACGCAGCTTATGCCGAGCCAAGACTATGGCATAAATCAGCTTTTGGATGTGGGGGTAGCGCGTTTTGGTCTTGGAGAGCACTTCGCTGACGAAGTAGATAGGTCATTGGATGGGTAAAGCGTGCCCCTCTTTCTGCCTCTCCACTACCACAGCCGCGCTGACCACTTGGGTCATTGTAGCGACGTAGAGTAAGAGGGCCTCATCCCTGGCTAGCGGTACTAGGATGGGAGGACTGGTGAGCAGTGCCTTGAGCTTGGCGAGGGCTTCTTCGGCCTTGGGGGTCCAAGAAAAGCGTTTGGATTTTCTCAAGAGGCGGTACAGAGGCAAGCCCTTTTCACCAAGGCGCGAGATGAAGTAGCTCAGGGCCGCAAGGCATCCCATGACCCTCTACACTCCCTTGAGGTCTCGGATTGGTCCCATGCTGGTTACGGTCGAGACCTTCTCTAGGTTGGCCTCGATGTCACGTTCCGAGACTATGAACCCTAAGAGCATGCCTCAGGGAACCCCGAACACACACTTCTCAGGGTTGAGCTTGATACCCTTCTCTCTGAGGCATTTGAAGGCTATCTCCAGGTCATCGATGAGATCCCTGACCTTTCTAGACTTGACCACGATGTTGTCCACATAGGCCTCGACGGTTCACCCAATGTGTTCGCCAAAAACCTGGGTCATGCACCGTTGGTATGTGGCCCTTGTGTTTCTGAGGCCGAAAGACATAGTCACATAGCAGTACATTCCGAACGATGTGATAAAAGAAGTCGCGAGCTGGTCGGACTCTTTCATCTTGATTTGATGGTAACCGCAGTACGCATCAAGGAAAGATAGAGTCTCGCATCCCGGATTGGAGTCAATGATTTGATTGATTCGAGGTAATAGGAAGGGGACTTTTGGACATGCTTTATTCAAACTGGTGTAATCTACACACATCCTCCACTTCCCATTTTTCTTCTTGACTAACACAGGGTTAGCTAACCACTCTAGATGGGATACTTCCTTTATGAATCTGGCTGCCAAGAGCTTCTGCACCTCCTCGCTGATGGTCCTACGTTTTTCCTTATCGAATCGGCGTAGGCACTGCTTCACTGGCCCAGAGCCGGCCCAGATGTCTAAGGCGTGCTCGGTGACCTCCCTCGGTATGCCCAGCATGTTCAAGGGACTCCACGCGAACATATCGGCATTCGCGTAGAGAAAGTCGACGAGCATGACTTCCTATTTGATGTCGAGAGTGGCACTGATCCTCAGCGCCTGGTCGTCGGGGCATGCAGGGTTGACTGGGATGAGTTTGACGGCCTCTGCGGGCTCAAAAGTCCTGGCTCAATGCTTGGGCTCGGGCAGGTGGCTGCCAAGTCGGTCAAGGTCGACGATGAGGGTCTCGGCCTCCACGAGAGCCTCGGCATACTCGATGCACTCGACGTCACAGTCATATGTATGTTCGTATGTGGACTCAATCGTGATGACGCCATTGGGACCCGGCATCTTGAGCTTGAGGTAGGTGTAGTTGGGGACCGCCATGAACTTGGCGTAGCACGGCCACCCTAGGACGGCGTGGTTGGTTCCTTTGAACCCAACCACCTCGAAGGTAAGGACCTCCTTGTGGTAGTTGGAGGGGGTGCCGAAGTAAATGGAAAGGTCAATGCGCCCGAGGGATTGTGTGTGTTTCCCCAGCACGATGCCGTGGAAAGGTGCGGTGTCACCCCGGAGCCATGACCGGTCGATTTCCAGGAGCTCTAGGGTGTTGGCATAGAGGATGTTGAGGCCGCTGCCTCCGTCCATCAACACCTTGGTGAGTCGGGTGTTGCTGATGATCGGGTCGACGACAAGTGGGTACTGCCCGGGATTTGGGACATGGTCAGGGTGGTCATCTCGACCAAAGGTGATCGCTTCCCGAGACCAATCGAGGTACCAGGAGTGGCCACCTTAACCGAGAAGACCTCTCGGCGTTCCCTCTTTCGCTGGCGTGTCGTAAGGCACGCCGAGGGTCCGCCAAAGATCATGAAGGCATTGTGCACCTCGGGGAACCCTTCGTCCTTGTCGTCATCCCAGTCGTCGGTGCCCCTCTTCTTAGCATCATCGTCGGGGAGCCCGAGCTTAGCATAATAATGCCAGAGCATGGTGCATTCCTTGAGAGGGTGCCTCATCGGGCCCTGGTGATAAGGGCAGGGCTTCTTCAGCATGTCATCAAAGAGCCCGGGGCCCCTAGGGCCTTAGGGATTCTTGCACTCCACGATCGTGACTAGATCAGCCTCGAGGATCTCTTGCTTCCCCTAGCAACCCTTTTTCTTTTTCCTGGGGAGGCAGGGAGCCGAGGCCTCGGTGGCCTCGTCCCTTTGCTTCCCCTTAGTGTCGTTGTCGGGGAAGATGGCTCCAACTACCTCTTCGCCCAAGGCGAAGTTGGTGGCGATATCAAGGAGCGCGGTAGTTGAGCGCGGCATGTTCTAGCCTAACTCTCGGACCAAGTCTCGGCAGGTGGTGCTGGAGAGGAAAGCCTGGATGATTTCTGAGTCACCGACGCTGGGCAACTCGGTGCACTATTTGGAGAAGCACCGGATGAAGTCTCAGAGAGACTCATCTAGTTTCTAGCGATAGCTCTTAAGGTCCTAGGAGTTTCCAGGGCGCACGTATGTGCCCTAGAAATTCCCGACGAAGATCTTAACCAAGTCACGCTAGTCGTGGATCTGTGAGGGAGGAAGGTGTTCAAGCTAGGCTTGTGCTAAGTCTAACAAGAGCAAGGGGAGGTTGCGAATGATGAGCAGGTCATCAACCGTGCCGCCTAGCTGACAAGCTAGGCAGTAATCGGCAAGCCAGAGCTCGGGGTTGGTCTCGCCGTTGTACTTCGTGAGGTTGGCCGGTTGCCGAAACCAGGCCGGGAAATGAGCAACGTGGATGGCTCTGCTAAAAACTCATAGGCCAGGTGGCTCAGGAGAAGAACTGCGGTCCTCCTCACTATCGTAGCGGCCGCCCCGATGTGGATGGTAGCCCTGGGTGGGCCCCTCACTGTCGTGGCGCCGTCGTCGGCCAACCACCTCGTGGTCGCCTTGCGCCTCATGTCGGTTGTCAAGGCGGTCATGGACCGAGGGGACCCTGTTGATTGTCGGTGCCCGAGCAGGCTCGGGATGAACCGAGGCCTCCCTATCCTGCCAATGCGGTGCCGAGGGGAGGTCCAAGGCGGCTCCGTGCCACCGGGAGGCAGAACTCTCGGCCTACTGCACCGCGATGGTCTCGAGGAGATCCTGGAGCTCACCGTGAACCCATTACCCCTCCTTGGTAGAGGGCTTGGGCATCACGCGCACTAGCATCGCCACAGCCGCGACATTCTAGCTAGCGTGATTGAAGATTGGGGGGTGATCGCCCCCTTTGTTGTTGTTGATGCGGTGGTAGATGTCGTGAGCCCACTGCCACGCTCCTCCACCGTCACCGTGGCCCTGCTGCTCCTGCTCGAGAGTGTTTCGGAGCTGTTGTAGAAGGAGTCGATCTTGCTCGACCTTGGCCTGAAACTCACAGAGCTGCTCCAGGTCCGGGCGTCATAGTTGTTCGAGGGCAAGGTTCTCATTCTGCGCTACCAGTGGGACAATGCGTGAGGGCATGGCATCACCCATTCCCTGACGAAGCGGAGTATGGTTGCCTACCCCCTCGTCCTCATCGCCCGTGCTTGGCATCCCAAGTTCGACGTGGAAGCACTCATGAGTGGGATCATAAGTACCTTCATCGTCAGAGTCGGAGTAGCCAAAGCAATAGTCACTCGCGGCCAGGAAGCAGCGCATGGCTTCAGGGTCGCGAAGCCCAGAGAAATCCGCTCCAGCCCATGCCTCGTCCGCCTCTGAGGAGTCGGCGTGGGAGTGAGTTGAAGTCATGGTACCAAAGTTGAGGGTGAAACGTTGGTGGTGTCCTGAGGGCTCCACGTGAATGGAAGTGTAGGCATAAGCATAGGAGGCAGTGGCATTTCTCAACCCGAAGGGGTACGGAGATGGTGCCATCGCCGGGTTTCGCTTCGCCGAAGCTGGCTCCTTAGGAGGTGGCGGGGCAGAGCTTGGTGATGGGGCGTTGCCGCACGCCATCGGCGTCTTTCCCTTGTCCAAGCTCAGGCCAGATAGGTCCCCAACCAGGGACCTTATGCCAACAGCTAGGCATGGGATACCGGCGGAGCGCGGTGCGTTGCCCTAGGTTCACGTGGTGTCAGCGTGGCCCTGCTCGTGTCGTGCCTAGCGAGCGCAACGAGAGCGGCCACCCAGGCGCCGCCTACGCCTAGGCTGTGGGTGCGTGACGTCGTCAGCGGCAGGTGGGGCTCAGGGTGTGAGGAGTACCATGTCATACTTGTGCCCTAGAGACATGAACTCTAGGCTCCCAAACCAGACCACTGTGCCGAGACACAGTGGTTGTACAGGGTCTGCCATCCGGAACTTGTTGGGATGACGAAGCTGACATGTAGAGGCCCCTACTTGGCGCACCAACTATCGGTGTTTCGGACCGGCGGGCCCTCAACCAACTAGTAAATTTGTACTATGTGCTCCCAATCCTGGATGGTGATGCAAAGAGACATAAAGTTTATACTGGTTCGGGTAATGAGCACCCTACATCCAGTTTGAGAGATCGATCTTGTATTCCTTGCACCAAAGTGCTCGTAGTAGGGGGTTACAAGCAGGGCGAGAGAGGGAGCTAGTCCCAGGTCTCTACGTGGAGTGGCGTGGATTGCTTGAGATGTCGATCTTAGATAGCGGGGAAGCTCGAGCGTTCATCTTTGTGTTCATGCGTGAGTTCGTTGCGTGGGCATAGGTCTAAAATCCTTTTTTCCTTCCTAGAAACGGCCCTAGTCCCTCCCTTTTATAGCTGAAGGGGGGACAAGGGCGATACATGCGCTAGCTACACGGCGTCATGCGAACGGAGGTGGCATGTTCGAGCCCTATAGCCTGTTACTGTGGTGGTGTGGGCGACGGAGTGGTCTCGTCCTTGAAGCACCGGGGCGACGCACCGGTCACATCCGATCCTATACGTCATGGGGGCTCCAGTGTTACCCCAAAGCAGGCATGGCGGTCGGCGTGCTGGTCACTATGTGTTGACTATGCGAGAAGCCGAGGCCCAGTTGGTACCGAGGCTGAGCCATCGTGGGAGGCTCGGCAGACGTGAATCCCAGGGTTGCCAAGACCCTGGAGTAGATTATCGAGGCTTGGAGAGAGTAGTCGGTCTCATACGCTAATTCCGAGGTTATGGTGACCCAGACTTGACTCCCCATGCTGCGTTGTCTCTAGGGCGGGGGTTAGGTGGTACAGTGTAGCACAGGCGCTGATCGTGGGCACAACACCAGAGCATAGTGGTCAGTAATCCCCGCCGCGCCCTGTTTGGGACGGTATGGTGTTGACGTGACTTCCCGTCTCATCGGCCACTCCGCGGTGTCGAGCCGTCATTCGGCTGATATCGCGGGAGTAGTTGGCGCATTAATGGGATGCGGTGCGCTGTTGGGGAGACTGGTCGAGGCGGAAGCGACGGGTTGTTGCCGAGCCGGCTTCAAGCGAGACGGAGAATCAACATCTTTGTCCGAGGCTTTATGCGCAGGGCCTCGGGCGAGACAGAGAATCGGTTCCCCGTCGAGGCCCCCTGTGCGAGGCCTCGCGCAAGGTGGAGGTTTGGCAGGCCGCCGAGACCTCCCGTGCGAGGCTAGGAGCGAGGCAGAGAGCCGGTGGGCTCGGATGAGGTCGGGGTTTAACACATAGCTTACCCTTTGGCTTTGTTCTTGACGGGGTTTAAGTGATTCTTTTGGTATGCACTCGGGGTACCCCGTTTTATGGTACCCGATAGATTTGCTATGGGTTCCATGTTATATATACATATTTATAACGTCTGAGAGTACAAATGACTCAAATCCACTCTAGAGGCTTGGTGAACCACACCTACTCTCACCAACCCACTTACGTTTTCAATCTCGCTTCACATAAAAGGGTTAACCTAGGGATGGTAGTATGTACTCGAGAAGCCTTATATATTGGGTTTAACCCACCCTCAATCATGGTGGTACTAAACCCCTAGTCTCACATCAACACAAACATGGATGACGACCATGGGCAAAATTCAAATTGACCCGGATGTCACATACACCCCCTTCAAAGGGCTTGACACTCTCATTGGCTCAACACACCCACAACTAGGAAGACAATGATAGAGAACAATCCCTCTTAGCACCCACGACTGTTATCCAGTACCAACGCCATATGCCATCCGTGCACCTTGACAAGGACATGACACCTATGGATATGTCCATGAAAGTTAATGATAAGGTGGGCTCGTTCCTATGTTTTCACAATGACATAAATAAGAATTTATTGCTACCTAATGTTGTTGGTTTCAGTATACTTAGGAACAACGATGATGATGCTGTCAACTTTGGAAAGACGCTTTCTATGGCCTCTACAACTAATCACCACCACCACCATCATCATCATCATCATCATGAATACCATATTCACCATCTTTGATTTGTTCTAAGCTTTCTAAGCGAGACCAATCTATATGCAAACCCTCGTGGCTCATGTCATGTCAACACACTTGCTTGCCAGATTTAATATAAAAATCACATTGCATGTCATAACAAAGCTTAATAATAGAGACAAAATGATATTCATCAACCCAAGTCTCTTTTTCAATAACAAACACAATCTTGCTATATATTGGAACAATCAAATTTGGACTCATTTCACATTTATATTATCAACATTCATACAGTATGAGCCCAACCTACAATAATCATCCTGGTGCTAAATACCTACATATCTCATGAATATTGTTAGCTCCTTAATCACGTTGTCATTCAATCCACCAAAATCCACTTAGGGCCTAGATGAACTTTCACTTGCTAACTACAGTTAGGAAGTATATATGATACTTGATAATTTGGATGAAGGAGCTAGGGTTGTAGGCATCATAGCATGAGTCAATGTGTCATGGGCTTAGCTAGAAAGGATGGACTTAGCTTGTTTAGTTGTTTTGGAGGAAGAAAACTTTATAATAGCTATAGTAACTTTTCCTAAAAAAGTGGAAAATTGCTTAAACATCGGAAACGGCAAAAACAACTACAGTTCCATATTTGTAGCTTCCGTTACAATTTTTGTGTTTTTTCAAACATAAGATAAAGCCTTTAAAACAAACTCAGTAAAAACATTATATTTATGTTTTTATCCCTGCATTAGCTTCATTTCTAGCAAAGCTAAATTATTTCCAATGGAAACTAAGGCTCTTATATAGGTGCTTTGCTTCATGATTTTAGATCGACATAGAATGCCTTATCGGTAGGAAAGAGTAAAGACAACATACTCATAATCCAGAGCCCATATAATGATTGACCAAAATCCAGGGTGTCAGTTTTAGTAATTGATTTTTTGTCACCTTCAAAATCACTGAAATTTGTAATACCTAATCGAAATTTTATTGGAGACTTCAACAAAAGACATGATTCCCCAAAGAACTACACGTTCATTGAATAAAAGAATATAAAACATAAATAAACAATAAAAAATACGAGTCTAAAGTTAAATATTTATAATAAAATACATCACTACTATACAATATTTTAGTTTTTTTCGGCATCCATAAATTATCAGAATTCAAGAAATTTTAAAACATGTAAGAATCTCAACATAGCAGAAACCCATGACGCCAAAGAATTTCCAAATCAGAAAAAAACTATGCAACACCATCGCACAACGCATCACGTGCGACACCCTCCCCTTGTAGTGTCGTGTGGTCCATAGGTCCCACTAGCCAAGGCGATTCGCGTGGTCGACAGGTCCCACCAACCAAGGTGGTCCACGTGGTCTACAGGTCCCACTAGCAGTTTCCTCACGTGGTTAGCTGATCTGCGTGATCTAAAGAAATAGATCGACGGTGTCATGCGACCAGCCAAGGATCCACGTGGTCTACATGTCCCACCAGCAGTTTCCTCGCGTGGTTAGCTAATCGGGGTGATTTGAAGAAATAGATCGATGATGTCATGTGATTACGTGTCACACGATTATGCCATGTCGCACAGAATGTGCCGATTGCACTGCACGATGGTGTTGCATATGATTTTTTCCATGAGATGTCAGCTTCTCGAAAAATGGGAACTACTTCCTCACATGATTAATCACGGCCATAGACCGCCGCGTCGAACGGATCCTTGAACGCAGCGCTGAGGTGCACTCCTGTCTATATATGGGCATGCAGCCTAGGCTCGTGAGCCAGGCACGAGGCACGGTATTTTGGCCTGGCCCAAGCATGGCCCACCCTAGTGGCCAGCGGCCCTGGGCTGGCATGGCCTGGAGGAGCAGGCCATGCCTAGGCCGCATTCCAAGCACATGGGCCGGCACGGCATGGCCTGCTCCCCAACAGTAGGCCCGGAGCCAGCCCGCCTCCCCTCCTCGCCGCACCACAACCCACCTCCCCTCCCTGGCTCCCTGCTGCATTTAGCCTAGCCCACCTCCATTCCCCACTTCACCCCTCCCCTCGCTCCATATAAAATGCAGGCACCACGGCTACCCCCCCTCACTCCCTAAACCCTAACTTAGAAATCCCCTCCCCCGCCACATCGCTCTCTCTCGCTCTCGCTCCATCACTCGCACTCTCACTCTCGCTCATCTTCGACCGTCCCCGTCGACCATCGTCCCCGGCTTCTGTGACTTCGCCGCCACTCCCCCACCTCACCCTGAGTTCCCTGACCCCCTCCCTTTTCCTTCTCTCTCCTCTATCCTCTCGGTGACCATGTGAGTTTGTGTCCCCATCACTCCCTCTGTCGGCACTCACCGTCCTTGCTAATTCATTCCCTCTCTCGTTGCCTCTGTGTGGCCCTTATCTTCTCCGACGTCGGGCTCCGGTTGCGTAGGTAAGAGCTAACCCTAACCCTAACTCTAACCCGTTCATCCTTCTGAGTTCTGACCTTCTCCTTTTCCAGGTTGGTTGCTGATGCCTCATCCTCTAGCTGCGGCATAGAGTGGGTAAGGTGGCCGCACGCACCATTGAGGAACGGGGCTGGAGAGCCACTGTCCGCGGTCGAGGGCCCGATGGTGGATGACGATATTGTCTATCCTGTCACCTGCAATGAGGACCTGATCACGATAGGGCTATCCCCCGAGCGCGATGACGACATATGTAATGCTGCTGTAATGTTGTTTGGTGTCGACATTGATAGCGGCCCTGCTCCGATCGATCTAGATGACGGTGATGCAGGGGCGGTGGCGACGGCGACCAGGATGGCGGTGGCCTCCAACACCAAAAACACAGACGGTAACGGTGCTCCAACCTATTCATCTGTGGGTAAACGCAAGTCTGTTGTCTAGGCTAATTTTGAGAAGATCTATGAGGAGGTGAATGGTAACAAGATTCGAACTACTACTATCTGTAGAATGTGTAAGGCTGTTTTGAGTGCTAGATTTGCTGCTGGTACTGGTCATTTGATTAGGCACCAAAAATCTTGTAGAAAAAAGGTTGATCATGCTGCTAAGGTTTAGTCTAGGCTTGCTTTTAATCCTATTGGTTTTGTGCATAACTGGAACTATAATCCTGTTGTGGCTCGATCTGAGTTGTGCCGTTGATCGCTAGGCTTGACCTTCCATTAGGTATAGGTGAGACAGATGCCTTCGAGAACTATATTGTTCATGCTCATAACCCTAGGTTTGTTAAGTCTTCTAGAAGGACCACCACTAGAGATCTTGGTAAGCTGTTTAATGAACGCCGTGATGTGCTTAAGAATTCTATGTTGTCTGCTGCTTTGTCCGTTGCTTTGACTTTAGACATTTGGTCTGGTAATGCTAAGGAGGACTATATTAGTGTTGTTGCTCACTATGTGAATGTTGATTGGGAGTTACAGAAAAAAGTTATTGGTCTTAGGTTGATTGAAGTGAAATATTCTGGTGAAAACATTGCTGAAAGAGTTGTTGGTGTGGTTGAGGAGTTTAGTCTGATTGATAAGATTTTTTGCTATTAGTTTAGATAATGCTTCTTCTAATGTTATGGCTATGGAAACTTTGACACCCATATTTGCTAGTTATTTAGGTTCTGATCCTTCACCTGAGCATTTAGATCCTAATAAACGTAAGTATACTCTTGTGCATCAACGCTGTGCTTATCATATAATTAATTTGATTGTTAAATCTGGACTAAAGAGGTTAAAACCTTACCTAGAAGATTTGGTGGCGTGATCACAAACTAACCTACCCAATCATATCTATAATGGCAAAAGATATTATGTCAGTTTCTGTATCTACTTGTTCTTTAGAATCTTGTTTCAGCTTATCAGGAAGGATCATCGAAGAACGACGCCGGTGCTTGTTACCTAAAACTGTTGAGATGCTGACCTGCTTGAAGGACTGGAAGCTAGAAGAAAAGAAGAAACAACATGCAGCTGCTGATAACAAAGAGCTTGAAGAAGCATTCAAGAATTTGTATCTTGATGAAGATGAAGGTGGAGCTGCTGTTGCTGGTGACTGAGAGTGAGACTGAGAGTGGACTCGACTCGATGAAGATGGAGCTGCCGCTGCTGGTGACTGAGAGTGGACTTGAATACTTGATGAAGATGAAGATGAAGGTGGAGCTGCTGCTGCTATGCTTTTGTGTGAGTTGAGAGTGGACTTGTCACTTACTTGTGTAACCTTTGCATTTGAACAATGGTCTATAATAACTTAGTACAATCTTAAGAGCTGGCTGTACTCTTTTTTCTTATTAGGGTTTTTCACAAGGACAAGTTTTAACTAGAAAGATTTTTAACGAGGCAGCATTACATAAACATCTCATTCTGTTATCTATGTCGTTCTGTCAGTTCTTGAGTTAATACTTGTTATCTATGTCGAAATTTGGCTGTGGGTTGACACGACTCGCAAATTCTAGCGTACCGATGGGCTGGCCCGACATGAAAAAAGACCCGTAGGGCCGTGCCTAGGCCAAAGATCAGACCCGCGGGCCTGTTAGGCATGGCCCGCAGGGCACGGCATGCCTACTCGGCCTAAACCCCATCGGGCCGTGCCGGGCCGGGCCGGCCCGTTGCCCATCTATACTCCCGCCCAGGAACGACGGCAGCTCAGGTCTCAGGCGGCCGCCGCCCGCCGGCCTGCACGCCCCGTACGTCCCCCGCTTCCTTGTCCTCCCCTGTCCGTCTGTCGCGTCGGGCGCTCGTCGAACCCAGTCAGACCACAAGCGAGCGCCCCCACACAACAGAAACACGCACGCACACACTGAGCACAACGCGAACGCGTCGCGTCTGTTCTCTCTTTTCTCCCGTCCTTTTTCTCCCTCTGCCCGCAGGCCTCTCTGCCTCCGCCCCGCAGTTCCACACCCACCCTACGCTCTCCTCCCTCTCCACCAGGCGCCTCGCGACTCGCGAGGGAACGCCACCGCAGCCGCCGCGAGGATTCGGCGGGCGTCCGCCTGGACGCGAAATGCCCGCCCAGAAGCGCCCGCTCCCGTCACCCACCCCCGATGATTCCGAAGGCCGCGTCGCAGTGCGGCACACCGCCGCCAGCGGTGATGGAGGCAGGGGCGGAGCCTCACATGAGATGGATGGGGAGGCCTCCGCGCGTCAGGAGCGTCCGCCGCATCGGGGGCCTCGCGACGGTGGTGAGATGAACGACGCCGCCCCGATCGCGGCGCCTCTGTCTCTCGGCTCGCACGTCGTCTTCGATGCCCTGGGTCGTGGATGTGCCTGAGAGGTTTCGTTTGTGTTTGGGCGGTTTCGCAGATCCCGACGACAAGGAGGTTGGTGGCTGCGGCGGAGGAGACGGAACCGACACCAACGGCGAATCGTCCCAGTCCGCGAGCGCCGGAAGCATGGAAGAGTAAGCCTAAGCCCCGCTCTATTGTCATCTCTCACCCCCTCCGACCTCTCCTAGGTTGCCTCGCGTGGCCGTTAAGGCGATCCGACGACCTCGTCGCCGCCTCGTGTCTAGTGCGCTAGCCGCTAGCTGCAGCTCGTAGTGTGCTTCACGCTGGCATCCGGCAAGCGGACAAGGCACGTGCGGATCCGGTGAACTGAGGGTGGGTGTTAGAACAATGTGCTCGACAATTGCTTCCTTCGGACTGTTTTTAATTAGCCTCTGCCCTCTGGTCATGTCGTCCACGACCGGACCACCAGCGGCACTGGCCAAGAAGATATATGGATCCCTGCTAGAAGAATTGAACGTGCGTGGAGTCGGGCTTTCGATGGTGTGCATGTTTCCGCCACTGACCCATGGTGACTGCTTTCGTTGGGATGGCACAAGCAGACAAGCTGTGGCGTGAGTAACAGGAGCACGATCGATCCTTAGCAACTTCCATGGCCTAGCCACCGAGGCCTGAGGACGAGTCACGTCTCCTGCTAGTCCCTCGAGCTCACGTCGGCCTCTTCACTTCTCCGTAGACAGTGTGAAATGCAAGAGCTTGATACTTTGCTCTATCAAATTTGGTTTCTGGTTTATGACCTCTGCTAACAGAAGCTTATAGAGTTGGGATTCTTGCTCAGAGCCTCAATCGTTTTCTTTTCTCCCCAAGAGAGCAAGCTGCTCCTATCCTTTCCCTCCTGCTCCAACTTGCAATGTTGTACCAGTCAAAGCAAACAACCAGATAAAACTAACAAAGCTGGCATATCGTTATCAACCAGCCTGACAATTAATTTGCAGCCTGATGAACTGAAGAGTTGCAATGAGTCCCTGTAACCTCTACACCAGAAGAACTTGAAGTTTCAACGCTGTTAGGAGTAGAGTTGTGTGAATAACTGAACATATCTTAGTTAGTCTCTTCTTTTAAATGCCTAGCGTCTTCGTCAGGAACTGAAAGGAAATATTTTATGGCTCCCTTGCAAGTGACTTCTACATCGACATATGCCCCTTCCTTTCTCCGATAAAATAGTGTCATTCCATCGTGGGAGCCCTTGGTTCGATTGTACTCACGTACTGACGTAGTGGCCCTTTTGTTTTCAGTCTTCTTCCTTGCTACGAGTACGTCGGTGTCGGTGACTTGCTCTTGCTCGCCTGTTCGGTTGTCTGTTCCACTGGCCACCGTTGCTAGTCGTTTGATCTGTTGTCATGCAGTATCAAAGTTGGCCTGTCTTGACTCACTCCCCTGCTGTAAGCTATTCAAACTGAAGAGTCTACGCTGTGTTTTCATCTCGGATGGTTTCCTTTCAACGTGCTCTACAAACTGACCGAACAGAGATCAATTATAAGCGAGGCCACATAAGATTTCCTGGACTGATCTCCACCAGACACCAGTCCGCCGGCCGCTGGAGACTAGAAAGGTTGGCAGAGAACCAACCGGCACAGCCAACAGCGTGAACAATGAAGATTGATTACACGCAACTGGCCGACACGCCGGGTGAGAGAGGCGGAGCCAAGCCTTTAACCAAGGGTTGTCAGCAGCTTCCAGACTCCGGGATCACCGGCCGTCAGCAGAGGTCGGTCGCGAGCCGCTCGCCGCATAGGGGCGCCGGGGAAGGAGGACGTCGACGCCTTTGTGGCAAACAACAAGCACAAAGCCGGGGACGGCGGGATGCGCAGCAGCGATTTGCCTCACCCAGTCACCCGTGTTCTGCAATTTGAGCTTCAATCTGAAACAAGAACACCCGCGTGTTCTCACGTGGATCGAGCGCCAAGCGGCCAAGCGGTATGCAAATACTACAGCCCACGGCTTCCTCTCACTAGTAAGAATCGGAGTCACACAGCCGCCAACCCAAGGAACGCGGAGCGAGGCAGGCGAGGCGAGGGGGAGGCGGCCTTCACGCCTGCATGCGCCGCCCGTGCGTCGCTTGCTGTTGCCGCCCCGCCCCTGGTCTCTCGCGCGACTTCCTAAGACAGTCAGAGAAGCAGCAGGCGCCGGCCCCCACCGCAGCCCGTCAAATAGACCAAACCTGCAATTGCAAACCCACCACAAGACGAACACCGCCCTGCTTATTTTCCTCTTCTTTCTCTCCGCATCCCTTCCAGGCAGGGACGGCTCCCTCACCCACCTGGCCACCTCCCACCTCTCCATATACTTACCCCTCCCCGGTCCTCCCCATCCTCCCCGTCGAGCCACACCACCTCCCCTCCCTCCCAAGCCCCGGGCGCCTCGGCAGGGTGGCGAACCACCGCCTCGCGCCCTTGCTGCAACCCGAGAGCCAAGATCCTAGGGGCAGAAACCCAGAATGCCCGCGCAGAAGCGCCGGCTCCCATCGCCGTCTTCGAAACCCCGCGACGACGTCGCGGCTACAGCCTCTGATGCCGCCGCCGGCGGAGGCGGAGGCGTAGGAGAAGGAAGAGGAGGACGCCCGCCGCTGCCGAGCAGGGGCGCCGCCAAGCGGGGGTTGACTGACCCGGAGTCACAGCACGGACTCGAAGACGGTGAGCTTGACGACGGCATCGGGACCGGCGTCCGTCGCATCTCGTTCTCTCACGATGTGCATGTCGCCTTCTGTATCCCCGCGCGAATATGGCTAAGAGGCTTGTGTGTGCGGGTTTGGTAGATTCGGACGCGGAGGATGATGGCGGCGCGGACAGCGACAGCGAGTTCTCCCAGAGCGACGGCGGCGGCACCGACGAGTGAGCCTTCTTTCCCTCTCTCCTCCGCGGTCTATCCCTCCGATCTCGTGGACCCCCTCTCGTTGTCTACGATATGCTTGTGGCCTGCTCGCGGTGCCTGTCTCGTGCACCCCGCCCGCCGGTTCCTCGTATCCGGAGTTCCCGACCCGCCGGTGGGCTTGGTCCTCGATGAGCTATCCGTTTCAGTCATGGTTGCTTAGTTCGTATGATCAGGTCACCTGTACGCAAACGCACCGATCGCCAAGCTGACATGGATGATGCATCATATGCGTTCGAGCTAGGCAGGCATGCGATGGCCTATATGATATGCATGCTTCCGTCATGATGCAGGCCATCACCGCGATGGAGATCGCCGTCCTGCTGGTGACTTGGCACTCTCTTTGTTTTGTGCGCTTGTACTGTTGTGTTTGAACCACTGCTTTCATCTGAAATTCTGAACTGCTCTGTCTGCCGTGGCTATTGCTGTACGTTGGAAGAGTTAACAGTTCCGACTGTAATGCACATATGTTTTCCAACCAGCAATGCATATGCTTTAGAAATTCATGAGATGAAATATTCTACAGCTTGGCTTCAGTCGCAAGTCCAATTTCCATATTCTTTTATCTCAGTCTCAGGTATACGGAGTATGAGTCAATGTATCCATATCAGACTGTAACTGTAAGCAATTCTTTACTGGGACTATTTCAGTACTGATACCCTCTGGATAGTGAATACTTAAGTATGCTCAAATATTCAGTTTATTAGTTACATATCGACCTTCACTTCTGCTTGCTTTATGTGATCTTTGTGTAGTGCCATAAAATAGCTATACCTTTTTGGTTTCAAAAGAAGAAATAAATGCAGATGTTACATTTATTTATATTTACCTGCATTTCATTGCACTACATAGATTGAAAATCGTTATTCAGGCTCATGGACTTTGAAATATTTGATGTTTTACATGATTTGAAGCTTATGTGAACTGCTTTCTCTCAGGTTTATGCTAGTGAAATTAGCAGACATAAGGAAGGAGGTTCAGTGCCCTATCTGTTTAGGTGAGAGTGTTCTTTCTAATTTGCTTAGATAAACCTGGATGTTATATTATTATTTTCAGTTTTCTTGGTCGAAACTGAAATCTAGACATGATATGATTCCCTTATGCTTGTACATATCTGATTTTTTCAATTCATTGTTTAACCTAGCATGTTAAATATCCTGCTTGTTTCTTTCATTCAAATCTATACTATTTTGTGTGTCTAGTAAATGGTCTGCACACTATTGTTGATAGATTGCAGGCTATTTTTCTTTTTCACCTCTATGTATTTGTCAGTGCACCGGATGCATCTCAAACAGATAGATAAATGAAGGCGGCAAATGATTGTCTTTCGAAGTCTGTGACGTCCTCTCAGTTACCTCCCTCTCGTTTTGTGAATAAGGACATCTGTAATCCCATTACAGACTTAAAGTTCCTATAGTTAAAGTTGCGGTTTACACTTTTTGAAGGGCAACTCTGCAGTTGCACTAGATTTCTTTCATTTAGTGTATCATGTAGCATCAATATGATTTTTAATTATGTTTTCTTAATGAAGATTCAGTTTAAAGAACCATGTCTCTACATTGAATTGTCTGCACTAGCTGTCTGCTAGTATAAACTCATCTTCCAGTTATTTGTAGCTGGGTATCATATACATGCCATTTTTTTAAGGGATTGCTCTGTTGGTCCCTCGGCTGCCCTACACAGGTAAGCAGTAAGCTTATCAGCACACTCACTCATTATGGCTAAAGGTAGAAGAAGATATTGAGAACAGCTCAGACACACACAACACAAGCCCAGCGCTGGCCGAAAGCTCTGCTTCTGGATGTAGCAAACTAAACTCTCTTCACCGAGTTGCAGTGGGAAGCTATATATACAACTCTACCCATCTAATCTTAGTACACAGACATGTCAGGCTGTCATACTGCTACAGTGACTAGAAGTGACAGCAGGGCTGACTTTGGTGTCTGCCCCTGCTGTGGCTACAGTGCGGCAGGGGAGCCTTTCGGCACCTGCTCCTGCCGCGGCTACAGTGCAGCAGTAGGGGAGCCCTTTCGGCGCCTGCCCCTGCCGCGCGTACAGAGGGAGAGCAGCATATTACTTTACAATTCTTTCCCTAATCCTGCTGCTAACCCTAGAACCTCCACCATGCCGATCATCTTCTTCAGCTCTGTTAATCGAAGACGGTCAAGCGGCTTGGTGAGGACGTCCGCGAGTTGCCGACCAGTTTCGACGAACTCGAAGACGATCCACCCTCCATCGACACAGTCCCTGAGGAAGTGGAACTGAACGTCGATGAGCTTGCTCCGGTCGTGGGGAACCGGATTCTTCGCGAGGAAGATGGCGGGCTGGATGTCCACCATCAGTGCTGGTGGGTGAGCTTCCACACCGGTCAGCTTGCCCAGCAGCCGACGCAGCCACACAGCTTGGCACGCCGCTGTGGCCGTCGCCACGTACTCTGCCTCGCACGTGGATAATGCCACCACCTTCTGTTTCAGCGACAGCGATGAGATTGGAGCCGATCCGAGGAAGGCGAGCACGCCAGAGGTGCTCCGCCGTCCATCGATGTCCCCCGCCATATCTGCATCGCTGAACACAGTGAGCTGCAGCCCACTTCCGTCGGTCTTGGGGAAGACGATCACCTGATCCACCATCTCCGTAGCGCAGCAGCTGCTTTCACCGCGGCCCAGTGATCCTCTCGGGGATCCTCCATGAAGCGGCTGACGTAGCCCACGGCGAATGCAATGTCTGGCCTCGTGTGGACTAGGTAGCGCAGACCGTCGACGATGCTCCGGTAGAGTGTTGCATCTACCTTCGCCGCGGTGCTGGCCTTCGTCAGCTTCAGCCGCTCCTTCATCTGAGTCACGCACGACTTGCACTCAGCCATGCCGCTCCGCTCCAACAGCTTCGAGGCGTACGCGCTCTGACCGAGCGTGAGCGCCTCCTTCCCCTGTCTCACCTCGATGCCGAGGTAGTAGGAGAGCGCGCCGAGATCGCTCATTCGAAAATGAGCCGCCATCTCGCGCTTGAAGCTGTCGATGTTGTACACACGCGCGCCGGTGACGATCAAGTCGTCCACATACACGTCGACGACGAGCTCCTCCTTCCCCCGTCGCCGCGTATAGAGCGCGTGCTCGGTTGCGCATCGCGTGAACCCAAGTTCACCCAGCGTGGCGTTAAGCTTGGCGTTCCACGCTCGCGGGGCCTGCTGCAGCCCGTATAGCGCCTTGCGTAGTTGGAGCACCCTATGCTCCGCTACCTTGACGGCGAAACCCGGAGGTTGCCTGACGAAGATCGTCTTCGCCAGCTCGCCGTTGAGGAAGGCCGATTTTATGTCCAGGTGATGGACGCGCCAGTCCTTCGCTGCTGCCAAAGCCAGCAGCAGTCGGATAGACTTCATACGCGCTACCGGCGCAAAGACTTCCTCGAAGTTGATGCCCTCGCGCTGGACAAAGCCTCGGGCGAGGAGGCGTGCCTTGTGCTTGATAATGGCGCCGCGCTCGTCCCGCTTGACCTTGTATACCCACTTTAGGCCGATCGGACGGCATCCTGGAGTTGGATCGACGAGCTTCCAAGTCTCGTTTTCCTCGATCGCCTTCATCTCCTCCAGCATCGCCCATCGTCAATTTGCATCGCGCTCGGCCAGCGCGAACGTGGGTGGTTCCTCTGCACTGACGAGAAGCAGCTTTGGGTCATTGAGCAGCCGACCTGCCAGGCCTGAGGACCCTGTGCCGCCGACGATGTTGTTCAGCCTACGGAACCGCACCTCACCGTCGTCGAAGGCTTCCACGAACTCGGTGATGTCTCTTGGAGGCGAGACGAACTCGATCGACGTCGATGGAGTCCCCTGTTCCGCCGGAGTGGTCGGCACAACATCTGGAGTGCTCGGCACCCCGGCTGCAGTGCTTGGCACTACTCCTGGACCGCTCGTCACCACTCCTGGAGTGGTTGGCACCACTGCAGGAGTGCTCGACACCAGTCTTGGAGTGGTTGGCACCACTGCAAGGCCTCTTGGCTTCGCTACTGGAGCGTTTGGCACCCGTCCTGAAGTGGTCGGCACCACTGCAGGACCACTCGACAGCACTCCTGGAGTGCTCGGCACCGCCCCAGGAGTGTTCGGCTCTGTTGCTGGAGTGGTCGGCACCCCCTTTCCAGCGTCTCCACCACCGTGGATGACCAAGTGCTCGACGACGAAGGTGCTATTGAAGCCGCCAGCTCCCTCTGTGTCCGGACTGGACCAGTCCCAGGCTACCATCTCATCGAACACCACATCCCTAGAGATCACCACCTTGCCTCTCTTGGGATCATAGAGCCGATACGCCTTAGTGCCCTTCTCGTAGCTCAGGAGCACCATCGGCGTGCTCCTATCTTCTAGCTTGGCGAGGTGAGGCTTGGTGTTCTTCACATGGCCAACGCAGCCAAATGTCCTGAGGAAGGACACATTCGGCTTGCGTCCGTGTCAAGCCTCAAACGACGTCTTGCCCTTCAAGGCCTTAGTGGGCACGCGGTTGAGGATGAACACCGCCGTGGTCACCGCCTCTCTCCAGAACTTTACCGGCATGCTTTTGGCCTTCATCATGGATCGAGCTATGCCGACCACTGGCTGGTTCCGCCGCTCCACAACGCCATTCTGATGTGGCGAGTACGACGCCATGTGGTGTCGCACCACACCCTGATCCGCGCGGTACGCAGCGAACTCCACCGAAGTGAATTCGCCGCCGCGATCTGTCTGCAGCACGCGCAGCTTCTTGCCGCTCTCCGCCTCTGCGCGCGCCTTAAACTTCTTGACCGCTTCCGCTGCCTCGATCTTGCTGGTCAGAAGCTGCAGCCACATGAACCGGCTGCAGTCATCCACCAGCAGGATGAAGTCCTTGTGCCCGCCGTGCGTCGTCGGCATGATCGGCCCGCAGAGGTCACCATGGACCAGCTCGAGGGCCTCTGCCGCGCGGTACTTCGCCGTCTTCGGGAACGGCAACCTTCTTTGCTTTCCGACCAGGTAGCTGTCACACAGCTCGCCTGTGTGCTCGATATGAGACAGCCCAATCATCATCTTCTCTAGCCGACCAAGAGCGTCGAAGCTGAGATGGCTATACCGGGCATGCCACAGCCACGGCTCCTCCGTGTGTCGTCCAGCCAAGCAGATGGACTGCTCCACCTTCAAGTCGAGCAGGTACAGTCGGTTCCGGGACCTCTTCACCTTGGCAAGAAGCCACTGCTCCCGGTCCCTGATCCTGAGGACGCCGTCCTTGATCAGTACCTCGCTGCTGCCCTTATCCAGCTGGCTAATGCTGATGATGCTTGAACGCAGCTGCGGGATGTAATATACACCCGTCAGCACGCGGTGCTCGCCGTTCTGGCATCTGAAGATGATGGCGCCGCGCCATCGGATCGCCACCCTTGAGCTGTCACTGAACTTCACTGTGCTGGTCACGTTGCCGTCGAGCTCAGAGAAGGCTTCCTTGGAGCCTGTCATGTGGTTGCTGGCGCCGGAGTCCATGTACCGCTGCTGCTCCTGCTCGCCGCCCACATGTCCGAGGTGGACTTAGGCGCACGGTTCGTCGAGGTTGACAGCCTTTAGAGCCTCGCCCCGTGCCCTTTCACTGTCATCACCTCTCCCTTCTCTTTGGCCTTAACGTCATGCAATGCACAGAACGTCGCCATCAGGAGAGTGATCTCATCATCCTCATCAGCCTGCGCTAAATGAGCCTCAGCCTTCTTCTCCTGCTTGCGATTTGGGCACTCCTTTGCCCAATGGTCCGTCTTCCCGCAGCGTCGGCAGGCGTTGGGGTCGACCTTCTTCTTCTTCTTCTTCTGCAAAGAAGCCTTGCCGTGACGCTTGCCATCGCCACCGTGGCTGGAGGCGGCTTCCCCGGACTTCTTCTCCTTCATCCGGACAGCCCACTCCTCTGTCAGCAGCAGCTTGCCGCTGTTCGTCGTTGCTGTGGCCTGCTCCATGCGCTTGTCCACCGTCCGTAGACGGTCTATCACATCCTCAATGGTGAGGGTGGACAAGTCTAGCATCGTCTCTATGGAGAGAGCGATCTGAATATACTTCACCAGCACGGAGTGGAGGTACTTGGAGACCGTCTCTTCTTCGTCGATGGTGACGCCGTGGCTCCTCAGCTTGCTGATGAGCGACTGCAGACGGAGGGAGAAGTCCTCCACCGACTCACCATCCTTGAACTTGAGGTTGGTGTACACCTGCTTCAGCAGCTGGACCGTCGCCTTCTTTGCGCGGTCGGAGCCGGCGCGTATCGCTGCAATAGCCTCCTACGCCTCCTTAGCAGAGTTCTTCGCCCCCCAACGGCTCCATGTACTCCGCTGGCACAACAGCGAGGATAGCCTCCAACGCTGACATGTCGTCTTCTTCGTTGTCGGTGCCCTTGTCAATGGCATTACAGAGCCGTCGCGCTCTGAGCTTGACCTTCATGGTCACCGCCCACTCGTCATAGTTGGTGCGAGTCAACGTCAACCAACTGGTGCCGCTGACCTCCCGCACCGTGCGTACGATGACCTCCTACCGTGGCTGGGCAGCCACAGCAGCGCCGCTTCTGTCGCCCATCTCCGAACTGTCCGTCATCGCTAGCGGTTAGTCCGACGATGGCGCTTGTACGACTCCGATACCACTTGTTGGTCCCTCGGCTGCCCTGCACAAGTAAGCAGTAAGCTTACCAACACACTCACTCACTATGGCTAGAGGTAGAAGAAGATATTAAGAACAGCTCTCACACACACAGCTCAAGCCCAGCGCTTGCCGAAAGCTCTGCTTCTGGATGTGGCAAACTGAACTCTCTTCACTGAGTTACAGTGTGAAGCTATATATACAACTCTACCCATCTAATCCTAGTACACAGATATGTCAGGCTGCCATGCTGCTACAGTGACTAGATATGACAGCAGGGCTGACTTTGGCGCCTGCCCCTGCTGTGGCTACGGTGCGGTAGGGGAGCCTTTCGGCGCCTGCCCCTGCCGCGCGTACAGAGGGAGAGCAACAGATTACTTTACATGCTCCAAGTGTAAATCGCACTGTTTTCTTAGATGCGATACACTTTCTCCCTTATTGTAATATTTCTTATCCACTGTGGCTGTAACCCTTCTGATTCTGGTGTTGGTTCGTCCCTAATTTCTCTAGTATAACCTACCATGTGTCACATCTGGTGTTTTTTATTTCCTATAGACCATGTGATGCTTTTTATCGCCTTTTCAGTGTTCATACAAAATTAGGTAAAATGGTTATATTAATCTGAGCTAAGGAATATATTGGATGAAACCCCATATCCAAGTAGATAATTTGTTTGTTACTACTCCCTCTGTCCCAAATTATTGGCCGTTTCAGTTCTCTCCTAAGCCCAATTTCTCTATCTTTTGACCAAGCTTATAGAAAACTTGGTCAAATTTAGAGAACTTTGGCTTAGAACAAAACTAAAACGAACTACAATTTGGAATGGAAGGAGTTAGATACAAATAATTTACATCTTTGAAGTTTGAGAATTTAATTGCTTGATTGGCATCGTTTTTCTGTCAGATGACAATATACCATGGAGTCTAATCATTCTATTTGACAGGTATTATCCGGAAGACAAGGACAGTTATGGAATGTCTGCACCGCTTCTGTAGAGACTGCATTGACAAATCTATGCGGCTAGGGTATGATGCCAGGCCTCATTTTCTTTAAAATCGTGTCACAATCAATTTTTAAAAGTAGAATTCAAAGCCTAATTTTGTCTCTAGATCATAAAATAGAGGGCTATTATCTGATAATAAAGATAATGCTCTGATTTTGCAGAAATAATGAATGTCCAGCATGTCGCACTCATTGTGCAAGTAGACGTTCTTTGAGGGACGATCCTAAATATGATGCACTGATTGCAGCCTTGTATCCAGATATTGATAAGTACGAGGAAGAGGTGATGTCTATGTTCCCCATCATCGTTTTGCTAGCCTCATTTAGCCTCTCCATGAAGTGCTTCTAATATACTTGATACTACAGGAACTTGCTTTCAATGAGCAGGAGAGGATTCGGAATCAAAAGGTGAGCTCAGCTGCTTTGTCAATACGAGCACTGTATTTGTTTATACAAAATTCATTTGCATTATATCCTTATATTTAACCATCTATGTCAACGCATCATTGTTTTTTTCATTAAGATACAAGAAACCATTGAGGAAACATTCAGAAGACAGTCCGAGGCAATTGGTAAGAAACGTTCTACGGCAAAAGCAACTGCCACTGCCTTTTCAAGGAAGTACAGGAGAAATATGCGAACACGGGGAAGAGGTAGAACTATTACCCCTGATATTGCCCCTACTGGCTCTGATGAGGAGGATAGGGAAGAGGAAAATGCCAATGAGGTCACCAAAGCGCCATCTTCTGCTGACGATCATTCTCCAGATTTAAGACAGAAAAGATGCAGGAAGACGTCTGCATCACAAGCATCGCCTGCTAGAACCATTGGCAGTAGTGATCACAGCTTTGAGGAGAATGATGAATTAGTTGGTGGAAAAGAATTTTTAGCCACCTCTCCGTTGCGGGGAGAGATGCTTGCATGGGGGAAAAACGGTACACGGAGCCAAAATCGACATGGCAGTGCTGGTTCAAATGGCAGGATTGGAAGGAGTGCGCGCATTGCAAAATTGGTGGATCACCTCCGTAATGCTGATGAAATGGATAAAGAGGTACTTTCATTTTGTATTTATGTTGTGCTGGACATAGTCTTTTCTCACAGCTATACTTCAGAAATATAGGAATTAATCATGAAGCAAAACCTGTTTGGGAAACAACTCTTCAAAGGAGGGACAAAATTGCAAGTTTCATGCTCATGTC